>NC_138772.1:239834508-240274008 GCF_965119305.1 Pelophylax lessonae
CGCATTTTCGGCCGAACAGAATCTGTCGTGCAGGCATTAAAATTTTTGTTGGCCAACACCAGAACGGCCAATTGTTCGCCAGTCAGTACAGAATTCGGCCGACAATCAGCAGATTTGCAAGACTGAGCATGCTCAGAAAAGAAAAAACACACGGAAAGTTAACCATCACATGACATCACTTCTGCAGTCGTCTGTTGTTGGCCGACAAAATTCGTGTGCAGTCTTTTGCAGTTTTCAACAGACAGGACAGCCCTGGACAAAAGACGGCCGATCGGTCGGCCGATGATCAGTACGTGTGTACGAGGCATTAGTCTAAATGAAAAAGCCACTTTGTGCTCATGCTGAGATTATTGAAAGCATTTGTTATGTGTGTTGACTTGTAAGAAACTTTGATCATGGATGGCCAGCCAAACACTCATTCATTAGTGAACTGGTGATTTTGGTTTAGGAACCAACAGACCCAATTAATTACTTTGCTGGGCGTTTCCTATACTGGGTGGGTGTAGTTTAACCAAGGTTATATTAAGGGATGTATGAGATCATATCATTTGGCCTGTGGAAGGGCCACAGGTCTTTATGTCCGAATTTGCTTTTGGGGTGGGGGTTTGCTGGCATGCCTAAAGATCCATATTGCAGTAAGTGTATTCTGTTGGATGAATACTTTTCATGCTCTAACTGTTTGGTATAGTTTTTGCAAAGTGTGTCTTTATGTACTCTATACATTTTTTTTTATTTTCATGCCTCTGTGTAGCTGTATGTTCTACTGATTTGATGGTATTTAAATGAAAAGGCAGGCTCATGCAAACAATTAACATAAAAGTATGTTGGGTATGTTTTATGCTTAATACTAAGGTGTCTACTTATTTTGCTTGACTTTTGGATATTGTAAGCTCTATCTATCCATCATATGTTGTATCTTTGCACTGTAATTTGAATAAAAATTACTTGATTTGGGGGTTTGGGGGGGGGGGGGGCATTGCACATTTCACATTTCACATGCTTGCTTGAGTGATTACTGATGTTTTATACATGTTCAATAAAGCTTATTCATTTGTACACAGCTCCTGGTTTTTTGTTTTCTTTTCTTCATATTTGTCTGGATGTAATTCAGATATCTTTTGTGTCTGTTGAATGTAATCCATTTCTTGTATTTTTTGTGTGTGTGCAATGGCAGTACAGTATGAACTTGGGTAGGGTTTCTCCATTTACTCCAGCGAAGTGTGTGTGGTGTGTGTGTGTGTGTGTGTGTGTGGTGTGTGTGTGGGTGGTGGGTGGTGTGTGTGGGTGGTGTGTGTGGGTGGTGTGTGTGGGTGGTGTGTGTGGGTGTGGGTGGTGTGTGTGTGGGTGGTGTGTGTGGGTGTGGGTGGTGTGTGTGTGGGGGTGGTGTGTGTGTGTGTGTGTGTGTGGGTGGGGGTGGTGTGTGTGTGGGTGGGGGTGGTGTGTGTGTGGGTGGGGGTGGTGTGTGTGTGGGTGGGGGTGGTGTGTGGGGGGGGGGTGGTGGTGTGTGTGTGTGTGTGTGGTGTGTGTGTGTGTGTGTGTGTGTGTGGGGGGGGGTGGTGTGTGTGTGGGCTAAATTGTAAGAAAAAATTAAAGTGTTTATGTATATATTTAGCTAAAAATATATAAATTAAGGAATAATACAAAATTTCCATTCAGTCGCTGTGGATGAATGTAACCAAAACATTTAATAAAAAAATCACTAAAAATGATTACTAAATAAAAGATTGCTACAGCGCTCACTCACCTTTTTTAGTTGGCTTAGGTCAGTGATGAACCTTGGCAACACAGGTGTTTTGTAACATTTCCCATGATGCTCACCTACACTGCAGAGTACATGAGCATTTTGGGAAATGTAGGGCAAAAACATCTTGGGGGGGGGGGGGGGTTAAGGGTTACCATCACTGGCCTAGGTAAAACATTTCCAATACATTTTAGTTGTCTGTGTGCGCCATTTTTAAAATTAAGCAAAATCTCTTTACAATAAATTGCAAATGGCACATTGGCGTTCGCCCTGGACCAGAAATGACACCAAATTGGCTTGCACACATTCCAGCAAGAGGTCACAATCAACTGGCTAATCATGGTGAGGGCCACTTTCAGCTGTGAAGAAATGGCATTCATATGCAAAGTAAGTGTGTGTGTGGGGGGGGGGTCTGTGCTTGTAATCAGAGCATTGATTACCAGTGCAGACCCTTGGGGGATGCCACTAGAGCCACCAGGGATGCCCACCCATGCCACCATTGATGCCAATCAGTGCTCAGGGAACCTGTTAGTGCCCTCCTCATCAGTGCTGCCCATCATTACCATCTTTCAGTGCTGCCCACCAGTGCCAATCATTGCCCATCAGTGCCACCTATCAATGCCCATCAATGCTGCATATCAGTGCCACCTATCTATCTATCAGTGCTGCATATTAGTGTCTCATCAGTGCCTGCCAGCGCAGCCTCATCAATGCTCGTCAGTGCAACAAAAAACATATTGATTTACCAAATTTTATTACATAAACAAAAACACATTATTTTAGGGGTCAAACATTTAGGTCTTCTTTTTGCCAATAGAAAAAAAACCTTGCAGTGATCAAATACCACCAAAAGAAAGCACTATTTTTTATGAAAATACTGTCATACATTTGTGTTAGGTACAGGGTTGCATGACCGCACAATTGTCATTCAAAATGCAACAGTATAAAAAGCTGACTAACTATTGAAACATGGGAATAAATATTCCAGGGGTAATCATGCTCAGCTCAATGGTTTAGTGGTTAGTGTTCCTGGCTATAAACACTGAGAGCATGAGTTCAAATCCCAAGTGTGCCATCACCTTCTTAAATTTTAGACAGCTATAAATAAATACTGAAACTTGGCAAATGCATAATTGCACCCTGCAGATATGCATGTTTGTTTCTTGAATATACAAGGCCATTGACATGCAATTTTAGGTGATGTAGCCAATGTATTACTATGTGGCCAAAAAAAAAAATTATGGCACACAGGGTGTTATCATGGTTGGGCCTTGAACTCATGACCTAGCAATCTTTAGCTGTGAGCTTAGCCCACTACACCAAAGTGCTGAATACAATCAGATATGCCTGAAAGTTTCAGATGAATAAAGAATGAAGACTGCTAATTAGACAGCTGTGTAGTCTGCTATTAGAAAATCTAAAGGTTAAAACACATAAGATACATAACTATACCTTAAAATTAAAATAAACCATAATAAATGACATTGCTGTGTAATAGTGATTCAGAATAGACAAATTTCCTTTTATGAAAAACACAAAGGGAATTTGGCTAACTCCAAACTCAAATTCAGCCTAAGTTAACTCCAAACCCGAATTCAGTCTAAGTTAACTCCAACTCCGAATTCATTAAAGCATCTAGTTGATGGTTTAACTCCAGCCACTTACCTAATTAGGATGCAATGAGTTTAGGCTGGAGTTATTTCTGGAGAAGTGAGCAGCTCTACTCCAAACTTATACTGAATTAGGCCCTGTATGTCTGTAGTGCTGAGTTGGTTAATATTTACTCATCCATTCCAGTAGGACCCAGGTACAGCTAATGCTGAGGGCACATTGAACTGCATAGCTGCATTAAAAGATCAGTTCAAGCAGCTTGTAGCCATCTATCTTACTAGAACACTAACAAAAACTGAGGCATGCTTGGAATGGGAGGGGTTAAACCAGCCTGGTCAATTTTTTTGTTGGAAAGCGTCCAAATCCTTTATAGGCAGTAGTTAGACACAATTGTTTCTAAATCTTGTGTCCATCAATGAATTAGAAAAAAAAAGTAATTAACTGCTTCCCACCCTATTGTAAAATGATGGCCGGGTAGGAGCACTGTTAATCTGAGTAGATGTCATATGACATCCTCCCAGGATATGGCCGCTTTCCACCGTGATCTGTCACCTGCTGTGTCCACCAGACTGCTGTTGGTACCCAATGATTGCTGTGACCAATTACAGCAGATCAATGACAACTGGATGGCTTCTATTCATTGTGTACTATTGTGTTGATCTCTGTTTGATTGGTCACGGTGATCACATGGTACAGACAGGGCCAATCACAGCCCATCTGTAACATAAGTTGTGGTCAATCACAGCTAGTCACAATAGTAAACAATGAATGATAAAACGGTTGCTTATAACTGTGAAATTCACTATTCTAAGCAATCATAGTGGGTAAAAAAAAAATTAAAAATCCTTATCCCCTCTGTGGGTACTATGGTAACACTGTATTGCTCTGAACACAGTATATAAAAAAAAAAATGTAAAAAAAGGTTTTAAAAAAAAGAAAAAAATAATTAACCACTTCAGCCCTGGAAGGTTTTACCCCCTTAATGACCAGGCCATTTTTTGCAATTTGACACTGCGTTACTTTACTGGAAAATTGCATGGACATGCGACGCTGTACCCAAATGCAATTGACGCCCTTTTTTTCCCCACAAATAGAGCTTTCTTTTGGTGGCATTTGATCACCTCTGAAAGAAGGTAGAAAGCCTATGCACTGCTAGTTGGGTAAAAGAAAGAAGGGAGTCAAAGGGGAAGTAGATATTGGTAGGATATAAATAATTGGACAAATTCCCACACAAAACCAGCAGCCAATTCTGTATTTTCACAAACACTAACAGAAATGAAGGTATGTATAGTGAACCGGCGCTAGTTCGAAAAAAAAAAACATGTAAAGCATTTAAAAAACGCATACAATTCACTAAATATGCATAAAGCTTATATACCAGATTAAAAAAAATGTTATCCAATGGATAGGAAGAAAAGCAATGTCAAAACTGGTGAATGGATCCAAATATCAAAGGATATAAAATAAAACGCATCCAGCAGCCAAGAATTTTTTCTAAAAAATGAGGAAGCGCATCAAACAGCAAAAAAATTCCAAGTAAATAAAATGAGATAAAACATGTGCTGCAGGTGGAAAATAGAAGATAGAAGGCTATTCACAAACACATGTGATGTATGACCATGACACATTCAAGGTATGGTGTTGAAACCATAATCAAAAGTGAAAAAATGAAAAAAAAGGTGTTATGAATAAAATTGTGTCCTAATGTTCAAGTGCCAAGTGAAATGCAAAGTGAAATAAATAATGTTGGATATAACTAAATGCAAAATATCAAATACAATTTCTTGATCAAATATATAAACAAAATAAAGAATGTATCTATATATAAAGTCTTAATGCCAACAAAGTGCTTCACACTCTTTGAACCAGTGATAAATATTCACAATATAAAGTCCATGTGCAATCAAAGGATGAAGTGACTGATGGTGATTTCTTAAAAGTAAATCAATAAAAGTGACTTTAGTAAAATCCAAGTGATGTGATCCAGCGTGACCAAAAAATCCAAAAAATAAGTGCCATGGCCGCTCACCTCACATTGCACCAATATAGGCGCTTAAGCTGGTATCCACTCCAAGGATGGAGATGATGGGTTTCTTCTTTTCTTTTTCTATTGGGGGCTTTTTTTGTGGGGGATCTCATGCCTTCCACTGACTCAATGCGACACTCCCAGTAGCTCAAAGGACCCTTGAGAAAGTCACGTGCTTTGTGACGCAATGCGTCTGGAGGATACCGGGTGACGTTACTTCTGGTTTACGGCCAATCCTTTGATTGCACATGGACTTTATATTGTGAATATTTATCACTGGTTCACGGAGTTTGAAGCACTTTGTTGGCATTAAGACTTTATATATAGATACATTCTTTACATTGTTTATATATTTGATCAAGAAATTGTATTTGATATTTCGCATTTAGTTATATCCAACATTATTTATTTCACTTTGCATTTCACTTGGCACTTGAACATTAGGACACAATTTTATTCATAACACCTTTTTTTCATTTTTTCACTTTTGATTATGGTTTTAACACCATACCTTGAATGTGTCATGAACATACATCACATGTGTTTGTGAATATCCTTCTATCTTCAATTTTCCACCTGCAGCACATGTTTTATCTCATTTTATTCACTTGGAATTTTTTTTGCTGTTTGATGCGTTTCCTCATTTTTTAGAAAAAATTCTTGGCTGCTGGATGCGTTTTATTTTATTTTATATCCTTTGATATTTGGATCCATTCACCAACTTTGACATTGCTTTTCTTCCTATCCATTGGATAACATTTTTTTTAATCTGGTATATAAGCTTTATGCATATTTAGTGAATTGTATGCGTTTTTTAAATGCTTTACATGTTTTTTTTTTTCAAACTAGCGCCGGGTCACTATACATACCTTCATTTCTGTTAGTATTTGTGAAAATACAGAATTGGCTGCTGGTTTTGTGTGGGAATTTGACCAATTATTTATATCCTACCAATATCTACTTCCCCTTTGACTCCCAATATCTACTTCCCCTTTGACTCCCTTCTTTCTTTTACCCAACTAGCAGCGCATAGGCTTTCTACCTTCTTTCAGAGGTGATCAAAAAGCTCTATTTGTGGTAAAAAAAGGACATCAATTGTATTTGGGTACAGCGTTGCATGACCACGCAATTTTCCAGTAAAGTAACGCAGTGTCAAATTGCAAAAAATGGCCTGGTCATTAAGGGGGTAAAACCTTCCGGGCTGAAGTGGTTAAATATTTTTTTCTTTTTTAAAACCTTTTTTTAATTTTTTTTTTTTTTTATACTGTGATCAGAGCAATACAGTGTTATCATAGTACCCACAGAGGGGATAAGGATTTTTAATTTTTTTTTTACCCACTATGATTGCTTAGAATAGTGAATTTCACAGTTATAAGCAACCGTTTTTATATTCATTGTTTACTATTGTGACCATTCTTGTTTTGGCGCTATATTAGCGAACCAGTTTCACGTTTTACGTAGTTTAACTCTCACTCCAACTGCAGAGGAGTAACTGTTGGCTACGTAAATCGCAGACGCATTTTTCTGATAATGAATTCTTTATTATATGGTTTTTACTTATCCTGGGAGAAATTAATCCTTTCATTTCATTTATATCGCTGAGAAAAACCTATTAACCAGTGTTGCAATTAAGTTTGTATTTTACACAGTTAGTCAGGTTGAAAAAAAGACACAAGTCTATCTGGCTCAACCAATAAAAAAAAAAAAAAAAACAGTAAAGAAAACCCAACCATACAATCCCATATACACAATCCTATACCCGTAGTTGATCCAGAGAAAGGCGGAAAAACTCCTACAGCAGGGGTATAAAAATTCCTTCCTAATCCCCCAAGAAGCAATTGGATATTCCCTGGATAAACTTTACCTATAAATATTAGTACCCATTTATAATATGTACACCAAGGAAAGAATCCAGGCCTTTTTTAAAGCAATCTAGTGAGCTAGCCAGAACCACCTCTGGAGGGAGTCTATTCCACATTTTCACAGCTCTTACGGTGAAGAAACCTTTCCGTATTTGGAGAATAAATCTGTTTTCCTCTAGACATAAAGAGGGCCCCCTTGTCCTCTTTGTTGACTTTAAAGTGAATAACTCAACACCGAGTTCACTATTTGGACCCCTTATGTATTTATACATGTTAAACATATCCCCCCCTTAATCTCCTCTTCTCAATAGAGAATAAAGTCAGTTCCTCTAATATTTTCTCATAGCTTAGCTCCTCCATGCCTCTTATCAGTTTGGTTGCCCTTCTCTGCACTTTCTCCAGTTCCCCGATATCCTTTTTAAAAACTGGTGCCCAAAACTGAACTGCATATTCCAGATGAGGTCTTACTAATGATTTTTACAGGGGCAAAATGATATCTCTCTCTCTGGAGTCCATGCCTCTGTTAATACAAGAAAGGACTTTTAATACAAGAAAGGACTTTGCTTGGCAACCACAACGTCAACCTGCGGAGGAACCTGCACAACAGTTGAATAAGGGGAAAGGCATAAATCAGCTGATACCAGTACCAAGGCACCACCAACGTGTCTGTGGCATCCGCCAGAGGATCTCAGGCCCTGGCCACGAACCTTTCCACCTTTTTGTTAAGACAGGACTCGAACAGATCAACGCACGGAGTCCCCCACCGGGCACATGGGAGATGAAAACACCTCCGGATGCAGGGACCATTCCCTCTGGTCCAAGGACTGATGACTCAGATAGTCCGTCTGCCATGTCACCACTCCAGGGAAGCGAACCACGGAGATAGCTGCAATGTGCACCTCGGCCCATGTCAAAATCTCAGCCACTTCCTAGGCCGCCCGGGCATTCCTGGTGCCCCCTTGTTGATTGATGTAAGCTAAAGCCAGGCATTGTCGGTTTGAACCCTAACAGGGCGACCGTGCAACTGAGTCGCTCAATGGGGCAGGCAGAGCTTGATCGCCCTGAGCTCCAGGACATTTATTGGCAAGGAGGAGTCCTCTGTCTACCACGTCCGCTGGGCACACAGGGTGTCCAGTACTCCACCCCAGCCCGTCAGGCTGGCATCCGTGGTGATCACCGTCCACAAGAGGGGCAGAAAAGATTTGCCCTGACTGACGGGCGACAGAAGCCACCGCCAAAGCTCCGACCTCGAGAAACGACTCAAACATATCATCCTGTCCATCCATGTGGATCCCTGTTCCATCTGGCAAGAATCTCTGCTTGCAGAGTCCTTGTGTGAAACCTAGCAAACGGGATCGCCTTGAAAGCTGAAACCATCAGCCCCAGGGACCTTATGCAGGTCCGTAGGGGAGGAGAGATCGCTGTCCCTGAGGGACCTGATCTTGCCCTGCTAAGTCAGAGGTTTCTCCTCCAGGAGAAAATTCCTGGGCACTGTGAACAGGTTTGAATAAAAAACACAAAATCTATCCCGCTGAGGAACCGGGACAATAAGGCCGTGAGCAAGAAGATCTTGCACTGCCCCCTTGAGATCCGCTAAATGACCAGGAGACAGAAGGAAATGTGATGGAAAGAACCTGTCTGCGTGGCGAGATCGGAACTCGATCTTGTACCCTGAATGAATCAGTTTGTGAACCCATTTGTCCTGAATTAGAGACGTCCAGGGTTTCTGAAAGTAACGCAGAGGTTCCCCCACACCCCTGAAATAGGTAAGGGTGTCCCTTCATGTGGAAGAAGATTGAGCACCAGACTGACCTGTCTGGGCTTACCAGACCAGGACTCTTTATTTCCGCCGGAGGCCTTGAAAGATTACCCTTTTTCCTGCGCCACTGAGGCACGGAAGGCCCCTGGTGAGCCTTGAAGGAAGGATCCCACCACGCGCGGGGTACTTTGCCTTTTGCAGATTGGGGCAGGAGGGTACTCTAACCCCCTGTGACACTCTTGACAATCTCATCCAAGGATTCCCCAAAAAGGCGTTCCCCCATATAGGGGATCTCTTCTTTGAGGCATGGTTCGCCGACCAACCCTTTAGCCAAACCAATGCGGCGGAGGGCAATCCCCACCGCAGACAACCATGCGACCAGGTGGGCCTCCTCCAGGGCATCACACAGATGCACCATGCACCATGGCCTGGGCCATTTGGTCTGTGAGCTCGATGAGAGTCGGGGGCTTTGCGGAAGCCAAAGACAACCCTCTTACCTCACTGGGTGGGCTCATCATCAATGTTCAAAGTCTCCCTGACGGAGCGAACAAGTGCTTCAACCAAAGCGCGTTCCTGCGCAGCAGCGGAGGAGGACTCATCCTCCTCACCATCTGAGTGTGAGGACTGGGATCCCTTGGGGAGGGCGTTGTCCGTGGCAACCATATCAGGCTCTGAATCAGAAGACTGAGAGGGCAGCGGCCATTTTTGAATATGAACTTGTGACATGACAAGATCAACTTTGGTGTGATCTTCCACACCACAGCCAGACCCATTTATACATCTCCCAACTACGGGCCAACCAGTGTCAGATATGACACTGAAGGAAATGTTATCAATATTCCACAAATCTATGCAAAACAACATCTTAACATCAATTCAGTACTGTCAGAAAGAACTGCACCAGATGGGAGACAGAGTGGACGTAGTGGAGATCAAAATGGGAGAGTTTGTGCAATCTCATAATGCTTTAATTGATTCTCACCTCTCACAGCAAGAAGACATACAACGCTTGCAAGCTAAAATAGCTGACTTGGAGGATAGGTCGAGGCGAAATAACCTTAAGATAAGGGGAATCCCTGAATCTATACAAACGTCTCAACTACCAGGTTTTGTGCACGATCTCTTCTCCAAAGCCATGCCTGACCTCACGGACTCTGATCTTACCATAGATAGGGTACATCGTATCCCGAAACCCTCTTTTTTATCTCAAGAGACCCCCAGGGATGTATTGGTGAGAATCCATTTTTTCCAAGTGAAAGAAAAAATCCTGGACACCTTTAGGAAAAAGGATCGTCTTCCTGATCAGGCTGCGTCACTACAGATTTTTCCGGATTATTCCCAGCATACCCTCCAAATGAGGCGTAACCTTAACACAATAACTAAAGCTCTTTGTGACAATAAAATATTGTACAAGTGGAAATACCCGGCTAAGCTATGTGTGACCCATCAAGGTTCAACTTCTCAGATTACTACTAGGGAACCAGGGCTAAGATGCCTTCGCCAATGGAACATCCTCCCAGATAAAATCGACCTGCAAGAAGACAGCGACGATCAGAAACCACGGCATCTACAACCTGATTGGCAGGTCGCCAATCGTTCTTCTAGATCCACTCACTTTTTTGAGCTAGATGGAGTGAGACCCCCTGTTTTTCTTTTTGAATAGCACCCTACATCGTGCTTTTTTTTCTCTCATTGAAGATGCAGCTACAGCTGCGCACTTGATCCGTTTGGGCCTCATTTTTTTTTATATATGTATTGTCTGTCTGTACGATTGTTTGTATGTTTATATGTTGGTTTTTTATTTTTTATTTTTCTTTTTCTTCTTTTTTTTCTATTCTTATTTCGTTTTGCTTTTTCTTGCAGATCAGGCTTACGATGAACACACGAAGCCTTATACTACGATCGATACGAAATACCATCATGCTTTGGGTTACCCTTCGGACCGGCACTTAAGCCCGGCCGAACGGTCGTTTTTACTTGACTTCCTACTCCATGCTGACCGAACCACCTTAATTATAACTCGGCACTGGCCAGAGGTTTTCAAACCTACTATACATCTAAGGTACCATCCTCCTAATATATATCAACAACTCATGCTCCAAAACAGTATGTACTACTATGTCTTTACAACTATTATCTTTAAATGTCAGGGGGTTAAATCACCCGGCTAAGAGGTACTCCATGTGGAAGGAAGCATGCTCCCATAGGGCAGATATTCTCGCCATTCAAGAGACACATTTCCAACTAGACCACAGCCCGAGATGCTCCCACAAGGATTACCCGCACATTTTTCAATCCTCAGCAGGGGAAAAAAAAGAGGAGTCTTGGTGGCAATTAGAGATTCAGTGTCCTTCACCTCCAATAGGGTGGTGTCGGATACAGAAGATCGTTACATTATACTTAACTGCACTATTGATAATTGCCTATACACCATAGTAAATGTGTACGCCCCCAACACGCATGAAATGAGGTTTTTCCGCAAACTGTGGGTAAAAATTAATAAACTTAAATCAGGGAGATTAATTGTTTGCGGAGATTTTAATATGGTGGCAAACCACGGTATGGACACTTCCTCTAAAGGAAGATCTTCGGCTCCTTCTTTAGCTACATTTATCCACTCTGAGGGGCTCCACGATATGTGGCGTTATCAGCACGCGGAGGAGAGGGATTATTCCTACTTCTCCGTGAGCCATAACTCCTACAGTAGAATTGACATGTTTTTAGTTGACATACAAACACTATCGTATGTCACCCATACATCTGTTTCTCCAATAACATGGTCAGACCATGCCGCAATTCACATGTCATTGTCCCATCGCCCTGTTTCCCCTGCTACATTTCTGTGGCGATGTAACAACTCTATCCTATCAGATCCAGAGTCCCTTAAATTTCTGAAAGCCCAGCTGGAAGAATTTTTTTCTATCAATAATACTCCGGATATAGATCCGGCCATGCTGTGGATTACACATAAGGCCTTTGCGAGGGGACTCCTCATTCAGTTGGGGGCTAAGCTGAAGAGGAGGTTCAATCGCAAAATGGAAGATCTTATTCGCGATATCCAAGTTTTGGATACTGCGAATAAAAAGTCCCCTTCTCCATCCAATGCTTCTAGACTGGGTTCCCTCCGTGCTGATCTTAGAAGACTCTTGTTGGAACGTCACGAAAACATGCTAGCACATCTCCATATGCAGTATTACTCTGCACATAATAAAGCAGGTAAATTTTTGTCATCTAGGATTAAGACGAAGAGAGTTAAAACGAGGATTGAAGGCATTGTGCATCCACATACGGGTAACAAACATTTACATCCACAAGAAATAGCGGATGCGTTCGCTGATTACTACAGCACTTTATATAGTCTTAAGCTAGACAAAGACACTCCTCAACCGACGGACGCATCCATTCGCGATTTCCTACACAACCTTCATTTTCCGACCTTGATGACTGACACACTAACACAACTAAACAGACCATTCACTATTAAAGAACTGATGGATACACTTGCAACTATGCCCATAAACAAGTCTCCAGGCCCTGATGGATTCACAAATGAATATCTCAGGTCCATGCAAGATCAACTTGCACCCCACCTTTTGAATCTTTTTTCAAACACGGTTAAGTTGGGTATATTACCCACTGAAATGTTACAGGCTAATATCGTTACAATCCCCAAAGTGGGTAAATCTCCTACTGATCCCGCTAGCTACAGGCCGATATCTCTCCTGAACAATGATATTAAGTTATACGCTAAACTTATAGCTAATAGGATCGCATTAATTTTGCCTACCTTGATAAAGGAGGACCAGATGGGATTCGTCAAGGGGAGACAGGCCCCTGACGCTACAAGGCGAGTCATCAACCTGCTCCATCAGGCTGAGCGCACTAAAACGCCTTCTCTGCTCTTATCTATAGATGCAGAGAAGGCGTTTGATCGCGTCCATTGGGGGTATATGAGTGCAGTATTGGAAAAGTTTGGTTTCATTGGACCGATTCTTTGGTCTATTATGAGTTTATACAACTCCCCAACCGCTAGAGTGCTCTCCGCGGGCACCCTATCTAAAACTTTTCCAATACTAAATGGCACGCGCCAGGGCTGCCCACTCTCCCCTCTGATATTTAATTTATTGATCGAACCCTTGGCGGAAACGTTAAGACAAAACTCTAGGGTTTCCGGCTTTAAATCTCAGCACTTACAACATACCATCACGCTTTTTGCTGATGATATAATTTTGAGTTTGACGAACCCCATCGTGTCCCTACCTGCCGTCCATGATATTTTGCAAACATTTAGCAATATTTCCTACTATAAGGTTAATTTTGATAAATCAGTGATCCTAAACATGGGTATACAGGGCCACGCACTTACTCAACTTAAGCAAAAGCTACCCTACACATGGACCCCCCCAAGTTTTGCAATATCTGGGTATAGCTTTGACATTTCCGACCTCAGGGCTACAGACATTTAATATGCGATCACTGTTAACTTCTATTTCCAATGACACTAATAAATTAAAGAAGACAGAATTATCATGGGCTGGAAGAATAGCTGCATTTAAAATGACGTGCCTTCCTAAGATTTTATACATCTTTCGCGCTCTTCCGATTCACATTCCTAAACACTATATCAATTCACTCAACAAACTCCTGCGCACCTTTATCTGGCAGGGGAAATGAGCAAGATGCGCATATTTACATATGATACGACATAAATCAGTTGGTGGGTTGGGACTACCAAGCCTTGAGGACTATTACCATGCATCCCGTCTGGCTCCTCTACAGTATTGGTTTACCCATAGAACCCATAAAGTATCTCTCCCGTGGCTTCCAATAGAAGCCGCACTATCTAATTCACAAGATTTATATACATTACTTTTGGCAGACATGTGGAAACCTATAACAATTCAGACCCTCCCGCTAACAATAAGAGCTTCTTTACAGTCTTGGCGTTACCTAACCACCCAATTACAGTCACAACCACAGCAAAATAACATATCAGTTCCCATACCCTTATCAACAATGAGCATTTTGCTTCCTTGTGTTCATATTAATAAATTGGTGGCAGCAGGTATTGACACAGTCACGCAATTGTATCAAGATAACATTATTAAATCTTTTGCAGCCCTTCAACGAGAATATTCGCTCACCCACCAGGCTGTCTTTGCTTACATTAGCATAGTGAGCTTCATATCTAAACACCCACTCCCTAAACTTGAAATCCCTCAACCACTTTGGAAATATCTTACAGATCCAAATTCCAAGTTTAAAGTTATATCGCTATTTTATAATCAATTACAGCAGAAACTTATCTTTTTTAAATCATCTTATATGATGAAATGGGAAAGAAACCTCGGTTTGTCCTTCTCCAACGAGCAATGGAGATTGGCGATACGCATGTCTTATAAAGAAACACAATGTGTCACACACTGGGAACAATTTCAGAAAATAATTACTAGATGGTATCTGACCCCCTACCGCCTGTCCACAATATACCCTAAATATGATTCATTGTGTTGGCGTAAGTGTGACCAAACTGGCACAATTTTTCATATATTCTGGTCTTGTAAAGGCCTCATTAGTTTTTGGAGGAAAACCTTTGAAATACTTTCTGAAGTTTCGGGTATATTGATCAAACCCGAACCCGCAATAGCGCTACTATTTTTGGGTATTGAAAAAATACCATTTGATATCAGAACGGTGTTTATACACATATTGATAGCAGCCAAAACGGTTATCGCTAGATGTTGGAAACAACCTATAGCCCCTTCCCATATAGAGGTAATAAGTTTAGTTAACCAACACTTCTCCTTGGAAAAGGCATATGCCTATTCTGTGTTCCGTAGTAATAAATTCCATAGTGCTTGGCTCCTCTGGCAACAAAGCCCCTACTTCCATAGTGTCTAATGGAATACTAACGCCAGTTTATGGCGTGACTCAAGGCATGATGGTATTTCCCTAGGTATTCCCTAGGTATTTCCTGGGTACTTCCTAGGTATTTACCAGGTATTCTCCTAGGTCTTGAACGTATACAGTACTGAATCTTTACGTTTCCTGTTCTTGCTAGATATAATGTCATAATGTAGTGTAATCTACTAACATATTTATATTTATCCTTTTTTTTTTTTTCATTATTTTAATTTATTATGCTTTTCATATGTTTGTCTTCCTTTTGTGAAAAAATCAAATAAAAATTAATTGAAGCAAGATCAACTTTGGACGCCAAAATTTCAATGGCTGCAGATAGAGAAGCTAGGGAAGGTGATCCGGATGCACATACAAGATCAGTGGGGACATTTTCACCGTAGGACTCCATTTAGGCAAAGATATAAAAAAAAAAAAAAAAAAGGAGTGCTGGCCCTAAAATCGGCGATTGCGGTCCGCACCGCGGTCCCACGCTGCTGCTGGAGCCCCCCTTAACAGAAACAGCTAACTGAATAAGCAAGTGTGGGAATGCCCCCAAAAGACTAAAAAACCCCTACACAGTGTCAGAGAGAAAGACAAACCGCTTCTCCACGCTTCTTCTGCAGCTGAAAGATCTGAAGTGCCCTGAGCCACACAAAAATGGTTGCCAATGGAAAGTATAGAGAAGCACAGTGACAGCGCTGACAGTTGAAAATTGGTCTGGGCAGGAAGGGGGTGAAAGTGCCCTTTATTGAAGTGGTTATAGTAATAATGCAGTAATAATGCAATTTAAAAGACATTTTCATTAAAACACTGGCAACAGATTCACTCTTTGGACTTTGTATTTTTTTTAACATCAACATACAGAAATAATGGCATTAGTGATTGTTCTAAAAGTTACTTAAAGTTTAAACAGCATCCAAGATATTTATAACAGAATACCACCAATTTAGGATCATGGGTTACTAGTGATAAGATGTAACTATATAGAGAAAATAAAGGTTGTCCTTAAAACTTTAGATATTAAATAGTAGAAAGGTATGTCCTTGAAGAAAAAAACATTAAAGCCTCAGGGGTTTCATGTACAGAAAAGGGCTTATTAGGATAGGCAGTAAGGAATACTATGTAGGGAGGGTAGAAGGAGTTTGAAGGTGTAGGTTGTTGGGGAATTTAATGAAAATATGTTTAGTGAGGTATATGTGTGTGTGTGTGGGGAAAGAAGAGGACAAAGAGTTGGAATGAAAAAGGATAATAAAAGGAGCGAAAAAGAGGGAAAAAAAGAAAAGGCAAGGAGTAGAGGGAAAATGAATAAAAGGGTAGATTTCAGAGTCAAGCCTTGTAATTTGGATAGGGATGAAAAAAAATATATAGAGGGCCAGAGATGTCAATGTTTTTTTGCTTCTATTAGGGCCATTATTTTTTTCTGCATCAAAAATGCATGGAAAGTAGGTCATATGGTTTCCAATGACTTAGTTCATACCAGTGCTTTCCAGTTCCAGAAAAAAAAAGTGGAACATGTTGCATTTTTGCTGCACTGGACTGTACTGGAACGCTGTAAAATGCACAAAAAACAAACCAGAATGCACCAAAAACTCACTGAATCACACATGTCCTTATTTAAGAGTAAGAAAAAAAGAGGGGAATAAAAATGCACTAGACTGCATCAAAAATGCACCAAAAATGCACTGGAACACATCAAAAAACGCGTCAAAAACGTGCATGCAGAAAAGAATCTGGAACGCATCCAGACTGCATTTCTTTGGTGTGAACTGGCCCTTGGAGAAACACTCTTTAGATTTGATGTACAAAAACCATCCCCCCAGAGTCCTCTGTGACATCTCTTGCTCTTTTTGATGTTAGTCCAAATATCGGCAAGTGCATTGTGGGATAGTATCAACACAGCAGGGGCCTGGTTATTTCTGAGGGGATGAGGAGGTAGCCAAAATTTATTTTTTTAAATGACAAAAATAGTGACAGTTAACCTTGCTGGCGCTGAAAGTATAGCACCGTAGAGAACTTCTTGTGGCAAATTCATCTGCAGCTTACTGTGCAGGTGATATTTGATAGCTGTTGACTGGCAGCCACATTTTCCTGGGGTAATCACATTGTAAATAGGGTGAATGAGACTGTGGCATGCCAAGCAAATTCTATTGAATATATCACTTGGAAGAAAAGCAGTAAAATATTTACTGGGCAAAGTTCCCAGCGATTCCATTATAATATTACTTAAATATCTGCTAATATTCAAAACAGTAAAGAATGCAGAATTGGGCAATAAAAATAGTACACGCTTAGGAAAAAAGTATTCTTTATAAAAAAAAAAAAGTAAAAATAATTTAAATTGGCCAGTATTTAACATACCCAACATTCGTAAACAGTCTACAGCATTTCAGAACATTACAGACATATACAAATTTACCTTAGCAAAGGTATCTAGTTTTTCTTTGTCGTATAAAATCCTTAAACCGCCAGAACACAATGGACAGCATGCTCCTGAGTACACAAACAAAAGAAAAGTCAGTACCATTTAAAGATCCTGCACAGATTTGTCATGTATCCATTAACGATATAGTGTTGTAATGATCTAGAACATGTACAGTGCAATAGGATTTAGTACAAACTGCAAAATAAAAACTGGATTTTTGTCTTACCGTAAAATCTTTCTCTCTGATGTTCACTGACAGACACACCTCCATATCTTCTTGACCCTTGGGTTTATGCTGCCCCCTACAGGAGTAGGACACTAGGCAGAAATAAGTTTGACTACGCCTATAGGGCAGTCCCAGGGGGTATAATCTCACTTCCTGCTATAGGTCTTCAGTTTTGTAACAAGCAGTTTTAGAAGAACATATAACTCAACTCAATAGAGGGGCGGGTGCTGTGTCTGTCAATGAACACGGACAAAATACGGACAAAAATCCAGTTTTCTCTTTCGTACATTGATGGACACGGGTCCATATCTTCTTGACCTCTTGATATCCCAAAACAGTGTCAATTTGAGGGTTGGGAGGAACATAGTAATAAACATACTTCCCGAAGGCTAAATGTAGCCAACCAGGTAAAATAGGAGCTCAACCAGGAACAACTGGAGCTCCCCTGACAAAAAGGTACACCCTCAAAGAGGACTAATCCTCTCCAACAGTGGCCTACAAACCCTTGCAGCCAAAGGAAGCATCCACAGATGCAAACACATGCAGCTTAAATTTTGTGAAAGTGGGCATGGACGACCAGGTGGCCGCCTTGCAAACCTGCACCACTGATGCATGATGACAGAAGACCCAAGAGGCACTAAGCGCCCTTGTAGAATGCGCCTTAACAGGGAAAGGAGGATCCTGACCCTTAATGGAATAGGCCTGCACCACTGTCTGCCTAATCCATCTGGAAATGATTGCACAGATTTGGCCAGCCCATTACAGGGTCCATCTGTAAGGACAAATAGGGAATCCGATTTTCGGAACGACTTAGTACCTGCCAGGTACACCCTGATTGCCCAAACCACATCCAAAGAATGTAAGGCAATCTCTTTAGGGTGCTTAGGCTTAGGACACAAGGAAGGTAACACAATGCCTTTATTTAATATTAAACCAGAGACAATCTTAGGAAGGAATGTCTGGCAGGGACGAAGCACCACTTTATCTCCGTAAACCACCAAGTAAGGTGAATGACGACAAGCTGCCAGCTCCGACACCCTACGTACAGAAGAAAAAGCCACAAAGAAGGCAACCTTCTGGGACAATGTAAGCAGAGGAATCCCGCAAATATTTTCCAACGATGGTTACTGAAGAATCGACAGCACCAAGTTGAGATCCCACAAAGGCAATGGAGACCGCACTGGGGGAGCCAAGTGGCGAACCCCCTGAACAAAGGTGCGAACCACAGAAAGCGTAGCCAAAGGACGATGAAAGAAAACCACCAAGGCCGAAACTGGCCCTTGATGGTACCTGAGGCCAGACGCTGCTCCACATCTCGTTGGAGGAAAGCCAAACTTCGAGTCACCGAAAAGGAGTGAGGTGAAACCCAAAAGATTCACATCTGCAAAGTATGCTCTTCAAACGCGATGGTAAATCTACCAATTTTTTTTTTTTTTGTCAAAACGTTTTATTGAATAATAAAGATACAATACAGCAAAGTAAACAACCATATGCGAGCAAACATGCACATACAGTAGATAACAAAACAATTAAGTCACCCACCCACATATGCAAACATAAAAGGGTCAATAGGACTCAGGACCAACTCCAATCATTGCATACTCCGATCTATACAGAACGGTCCTGGAGCAAGTACTGAATCTTGCATGTATAACCCGCAAGGGTACACCAAAAAACCCACTATAAGGCACTCAAAGCGAACGGGTCATGACCCTGTTTGTGGACGTGCCCTGGGCCCTACCGGCCCAGGCACAGCAACGAGGGGGGGGGTAGTACCAAAAGAGAACATGAAAAATGGTCATTAGAAAAGGCTGAGGAGAGGTGCGAGCCGCGTGGGCCAGCCAGACGGGTCGGAGCACCCAAATAAGGTAGGGGGTGGGAAGGGGGAAGGGAGAAGGAGGGAGGGGAAGGAAGGAAGAGGGAGGGCGAGGAGGGGGAAGGGGAAGGCGGTGAAAAGGGAGAGGAGAAAAAAAAAAAAAAGGGGGGGGGGGTGGGGGGAGAAATGGGGACACCTAGAAGCTAATATCTATCCGTGTGTAATGATAGCCAGTCAAAATAGAAACATTGGGTATGAGGGCATCTATTCGGAAAACCAAGACATAATCTATGTAGCCTCAGTACGGGATGTCAAACCTGAAGGTAGCAGGAAAAGAGCAAATACAATTTAAGCGATAAGTGTAGAAAATTCCGGTGTGGTTGTGAAGTGAGCCCAGCACGCCCATTTCTTGTGATATTTAGTGGGGGTATCATTGGCTATGTGAATGAGCTCCTCCATTTCCGCAATAACAGCAATTCGATGCAGCCACTGTTTAATCGTAGGTGCCTGGGTAGAATTCCACAAAACAGGAACGCATTGGCGTGCAGCATTGATCATCTGAGCAGCAAGTGATTTCGTGTAGGAAGCATGCGAAGTGGGGGAATGGTGCAAGAGAAATTGAGCCGGCGAGAAGTCCAGATCGTCCGTAGTCACCTGCTTAATAAGTCGGTGGACCTCCGTCCAGAATGCTGTCAGACGCGGGCAAGACCACAGAACATGGATAAGAGAGCCGGTGTCCGCTAGGCACCTCCAACAGGTGGAGGGTACGGAAGGTGAGATCTTATGAAGGAGCGTCGGAGTGCGGTACCACCGTGAAATAATTTTATAACCGTTTTCTTGGGTCGTAACGTTTCGCGAACATTTGTGGTTTTTCAAGAAGATCTGCCCCCATTCGTCCTCAGAGAACGAACAGGCAAGGTCTTTCTCCCAAGCTACACAGCGGGAGCGTGTGAGCTGACCCGAGTCCTCAAACAGGAGAGAGTGCGTGATGGAGATGAGTCTACGGAGGGGGCCCTCCTGTTGACAGAGCCCATCAAACGTGGTCAGGGAGTCCTGACAGGGGAACCTCCTAACAAACGCTCGCACGTAGTGAGCCAGCAGAAGGAAAGACCAAGGTGGAATGGGGGGTTTCCCTGCCCTCTGAGCAATAGAAGAGGCCGGAAAGATCTCTACTCCATCGCTGACATGGTGAATGCACAATTGGTCCTGTGGCCAGTGGTCAAGCAAATAATGATGGTGCATTCCGGGGGGGAAGTCAGGATTGAGTCTGAGCGGGGTCATCGGACCCTGGGCCCGCGAGACACCACGCGCTTTACATGTCGTGCGGAAGGACTGGAGAGTAGGACCAATCAGAGGATGAAGCCGAAGAGAGAGCGGCAGATGAGTGGGACGCAGCCACGGGGATGTAGCCAAATCGAGTGTAGTAAAGCCACCTTCCAGGGACACCCAGTCCTTGTGCAGCTTGTGGACGTTCCAATCGATGATTCTGGTTAAGTGACATGCCATGTGATAGTTTTGAGCATCAGGAAGACCGATACCCCCTTTATGTTTGGGCAAGCAAAGAAGGTCGTAATGGATGCGGGGATGTTTATCATACCATAAGAATGTGGACACAAGACGTTTGTAGTCCCCAAAGAAGGACCGCGGGATAGCTGCTGGAACCGTTTGGAGAACATACAAAAGCCGCGGCAGAACGTTCATCTTTAAGACCGCAGCACGCCCAAACCAAGACAGAGGCAGTCGAGTCCAAGCGAGGAGATCCTGCTTGATTTTGAGGAGAATTGGGGGAAAGTTCCGGAGGAACAGGTGTTGCAGATCAGCCGGAATCTGAATGCCTAGATACGTCAAGGAGTCTTGCTTCCATACAAAGCGAAAATTGGTTTTGCACATTTGTACTTCTTGAGGGGATAAGGAGACATTTAGCGCAAAGGATTTGGCAAAATTGATTTTCATGTTGGACAAAGAGGCGAAATGACGGAACTCCTGCATGACCGAAGGAAGAGTAGTAATAGGGTCAGTCAAAAACAGCAAGAGATTGTCTGCGTAAGCAGCTATCTTGTACTCCTTGGCAGCAAACTTAACCCCACGAATAGACGGGTTACCCCTAATACTGTTCAGGAGAGGTTCCAAAGTCAGCACAAAAAGTAGGGGGGACAAAGGACACCCCTGTCTAGTCCCGTTACGAACGGGGAAGGCACTCGATAGGGTGTCGTTAACCCGGACCCGGGCACACGGATTAGCGTAAAGGGACATAAGGAAGCACATCATGCGTGGGCCCAACCCCCAAGCGCGAAGGGCAGCTTCCATGTAGTCCCACGACACCCTATCAAATGCCTTCTCAGCATCCAAGGAGAGAAGGAACCCCCTCTGCTGGGACACCGAAAGAACATGGTGAAGGTTAATAGTTTTGATGGTATTATCCCTGGCCTCCCGACCAGGGATAAATCCAACCTGATCCAGATGTATCCCTTTAGAGAGGAGAGGAAGCAACCTGTTTGCCATAATTCTAGCAAAGATTTTTATGTCCACGTTTAATAACGAGATCGGCCTATAATTGGACGGAGAGGTCGAATCCTTCCCCTCTTTCGGGATAACAACTATGTGAGCTTCCAGCATACACGGTGACAGGGGCTGGTCTGCTGAAAGAGAGTTAAACGCCTCGAAAAATGGGGTGGACAGAACATCTGCAAAAGATTTATAGTAAGCCGCAGACAGGCCATCCGGGCCCGGACTCCTGTTCGGCTTGAGCTGTTTAAGTGCCAACGACCATTCAAGTTGGGTGATGGGGGCTTCAAGAGAAGTCTTGAAATCCGACGAAATCCCCTGAGTCAGGTTTCTGTTAAGGAAATCGTCGAGGACATGCATTCTCGACTCAGAGGCAGAGGAGGGGGAGTCCCCACACGGGAGATTATACAGCTGGCGATAATACCTCTCAAATGCACCAGCAATGTCCCTATTATTGGAAATACGCGAGCCAGAATCAGATCGAAGGTGATGAACGACCGCTTTGGCTTTTCGGGCATGCAAGGCCCTCGCCAGAAGGCGGCCACTTTTGTTGCCGTGCTCATAAAAGAGCTTCTGAGACAGTAAAAAGCTCCTACGCGTCCTCCTGTCTAGCTCCAGCCGGAGCTTTTCTCTAGTATCCATGAGAGCGTCGTGCGTTGCCTGAGCCAGCATCCTCTTGTGAGCCCTCTCCAGGGCGGAGATTTGAGACAAATACTCAGAAATGGTCGCTTCCCTCTGTTTTCGTAGTGCAGAGGAGAGCGCCAAAAGTTTTCCCCGAATCACACACTTGTGTGCAGCCCACTGGGTGATCAGGGACGTGTCAGGGGTAGAGTTACAGCGAAAATAGTCCACAAGGGCGGAGCAGATTTCGGCGAGTCGGGCAGGGTCCGTCAGCAGGGAGGCGTCCAGCCTCCAGATCCTGTCCCGCGGGGCATAGAGGGGCAGAGTCAACAACATCGTGATCGGGTTGTGATCGGAGATAACAGATGGTTCGATCGTAGTGTCCGTAAGATATATCAAGTCCCGCTGTGATAGAAAGAAGTAATCTATCCTGGAATACTTCTTGTGAAGCGGGGAAAAGAAAGTGAAATCTTTATCACGTGCATGCATAGTGCGCCAA
Organism: Pelophylax lessonae; assembly: GCF_965119305.1. NCBI lineage: Eukaryota > Metazoa > Chordata > Amphibia > Anura > Ranidae > Pelophylax > Pelophylax lessonae. The sequence continues at coordinate 239,857,498 of NC_138772.1, forward strand.
GAGTCATGCAGGAACAATTCCTGAAGGCTCAGTCTAATTTGTTTCAGTGCCTTGTAGGGAAGGCAAGAGGAGCCCGTGGAAGTGTCCAACAGAGGGTCCAGAGGGACGTTGAAATCGCCCCCAAAAATGAGAGTGCCCTTTTGGAAGGGAATCAGTTCAGCAACCACAGCGCGGAAAAAGGAGACTTGAGAGGAATTCGGACTGTAAACATTCACTAAAGTAAGAGGCTGATCTCGAATAGACCCAGTCAGGAAGAGGTAGCGTCCCTGAGGGTCCACTAAAGAGGCCGAAATGGTTAAGGGAACAGACTTGGCAATCAGAATCGAAACCCCCTTAGTCTTAGAGTCAGCTGATGTAGCGTGAAAAACAGTAGGATAATATTTGTTGCAACAGCGGGGAATGGCATCAGACCAAAAATCGGTTTCCTGAAGAAAGACCACGTCCGCTCGGAGTCTACGCATATGCGTTAGAACCGTGGATCGTTTCTGTGGCGTGTTAAGACCCTTAGTGTTGAGGGAAACTATTTTCAGTTTTAGGGCGTCCGGGTCTAACTGAGGGATACGCGGCATGGTATCAACAGGTACAATCCAAACCAAAAAAAAAAGGGGGGGGGGGAGGTAAGAAGAAAGGGAGGTGAGACGGGGGAGGGAAATCAGGGAAAAACAAAGAGGAAAGGGGAAGCGAGCAGGGGGACAAAGACCGAGGGTATTAGAAGACCAGCTGCTTTACCCCACTAGGGAAGGGACAGGGAAAGAATTCGGAACTAATTCGGTAGAGGTATATACCTCAGCCGTTGGCGAGTGTGGAAGGTAAAAAAAAAATCCAAAAATGGGAGTCAGCACCAAGCACCTGATAAGGCCTTTGAAAGCTAAAAGTGGAGCCCAAGAAATGCAGGAAACCAGGGGAGCAACTCCGGTATACAAGCCAAAGTATAGGGGCCTACAGCCTAGATTTATAAGGAAAAAGCGAGGGGGGGTAGCCCTACATGCAGGAGTACAGCAGTAGGGCACGGAGGGAGGGGCAGAACCTATCGGGACACGGAACAGCCCTGACAAAATAGCCCAAGAAATATCACAACCCTAAACAACAGTGAACCCTGTGACATTACTTAGATATAAAGGGATGGAAGGAAGAAAAGGAGGTAGAAAGTGAGTACCCATTGTCGCCCAGAAATGAGGGAGGGGAGCCTGCCAAACAACCGTATAGCCTAACACCTGTAGAGAGAAGAACATTAGTGTGCAAAGAACCCTGAAAGTAATATACATGCCCCAATTATCTGGTCACAAGAGGAGAATACTCCAAGGAGTTAGTGATAAAAATTCCCCCAGAGCCAGTCTGCCCCCCAGCAACCCCCAGATGGCGGGATCACCCCTACCACCAAGGGAAAGGCCGGAGTGCAGAGAGGCAAAGGATGCAGTGAATTAAAGGCAACAATAAAACAACCATAGCTCGAGACACCCAGCCCCCCCCCCCCAACCACCGCCATCACCCCCTCATCCCGTCCTCCCCAACCTGAGCAGAAGAAAACAATCCCCTCAAAACAGTCCCATCCAAAAGGCCGTCAAATAGGGGGTCACACACCGAAGGAGCCAGCCGGCATGACAATGCAAGACACAGCTCACATCCCTCAGTGCACGACACAGCATCGACAGCGATAGAGCAGGACCTTCCGAGAAAGGCACAGTCAGCAGCATCCAGAAGGAAGTCAGCGATGTCAGCAGGCAGTAAAGGTAAACTGGAAGCGGAGCTGTCAGTGGTAAGGGATGAGGCTTGACGTCCGGAGAATAGGAGGATCGTTCAAGTACAACACCGTGAGCGGGGACAGAGTCCGGTGGAGGGGGGGGGAAGGGCAGTCCCCACATCACCATCACGCAACAGCAGGGAAGTAGAAAGCAGCGTAGGGGGAGACCGGCCATCCAGGGGAGCGAGTAATCCATGGATCAGCAGGTGAGGTGACCGAAACAGACAGTGCAGAGACCAGCAGGGTTACAGCACAGCATAGCGTCCGGAGGAAAAACAAGCTGGCAGGGAACCCCCTCGAACACAGCAACAACACATTGTCCAGGCCACGGAAAAACGGTAGTTACGGTGCGTAGGTGATGGGGATACTGAGCAGGCAGACCGTATCCGGAAGAGCACAGGAGAAGTCGGGGCAAACTGACACAGGGGACAACCGGTACCCACGCTAGAGAGACTGCATCATTCAGGGCGTACATCGCGCTCGGCGATGGTCAGGGGATGCCGTCGGACTACCGTTGCGGGGTAGGCCTGCTCTCTCAGCCGGTGGAGAAGAAGGCGGGTGAGCCCTGCGTCTGCTGCTGCCAAAGTTGAAGTTGCCAGCCGGCTGTACGCCCTCCATCGGAGCGTCACGCTGAAGAGGCGAAAGGCGGAATTCACTGTACCAGTCAGGTAAGTGAACATAGGGGATGGCCAATGTGGAGCAGAAATGTTCCAAGTCCTCCGGAACCCGAAGAATAGCGGTGCGGCCCTGGGAAGTTGCCGAGAGACCAAAGGGGAACTTCCAGCGATATATGATAGCTCTAGAGCGAAGCTCATCCAGCAGGGGGCGCAGTTCTCTCCGTCTTTGTAGAGTTATGTTAGAGAGGTCCTGAAACATCTTGATTTCGGCGCCATGATATGTGAGGTGTTGGCGGACTCTGGCATTCCGCAAAACGTCCTCCTTCACCTGAAAGTTTGCCAGGCAGCAGACCACATCTCTAGGTGGATCATTGTCCCTGCCCCGAGGGCGCAGGGCACGGTGAATCCGCTCCAGGACGACAGGCGTTTCAGGGGGTCTGCCCAACAAATCATTACAAATGGCCACCACAGCCTGTGGAAGATTTTGGTGTTCCACACTCTCAGGGATGCCTCGCACCCGCAAGTTCTTTCGTCGACCCCTATCGTCCAGATCCTCCACATGGCGATTCAAATCCCTGAGGAGGGCTGCATGGGATTCTGTGACTTGTTGGACGTGACACAGTGAGGCATCATGGCGGGCCGTAGTGGATTCCACTTCTTCCACACGCATTGCCATAGCCTGGAAGTCGCTCCGGAGTTCCGCTATGGCCGCAGAGAAAGTAGCTTTAACGTCCAGTTTAATGTCCGTGGCCACCATCTGCAAGTCCGCAAACGACAGGGAAGCCGCTGATTTGGGTATAATCGCTTCAGGCGATGAGGCGCCATCTCCCGGGGGGGCCCTACTCGGTGAGCGGGAACGAGGCAGGCTGGAAGGAGAAGGAGTAGGCCGCTGAACATCTTTAGCCTGGGAGCGGAAGATTTCGGGAATATTTCGGCTGATCTGGGTCTCCGGTTCCCGAGGTGACCAGGATCGGGTAGCCGATGAGTTCCTGGAGGTACTCCCCATGATGAAGTAGCAGATAAGGGAAGGTTTCGGGCAGCAATCAGAAAAGATCAGGCCGTGAGGTGCAGGAGCCCGGAGCTAAGCGGCCATCTTGGATCGGGACCAAGCCACACCCCAAAAATCTACCAATTTATTAGCTTGCAGCAGCGTGAGAATCCCTGATTCAGACAACCCTCTAGCCTTCAGCACCTGGCTTCTGACAGCCAAGCTGTTAAGGCCAGCATCTGTAAAGCAAGATGGAAGATTGGCCCTTGAGCCAACAGATCTCCTCTAAGGGGAAGTCTCCAAGGAGCATCGACGACCAGCCGTATCAGATCTGCATGCCAAGACCGGCAAAGCCAGTCTGGAGCCACTAGGATGGCCATAACGGCTTCTGCCTCGAGCCTACGCAGGAGTCTTGGCAGAAGTTCTAGAAGAGAAAAAATGTATATCAGATGATACAAGTCCCAAAGGAGCCACCAGTGCTTCTGTGGCATCGGGCAGAGGATCACAAGACCGTGCCACAAACCCAAGCACCTTCCTGTTGAGATGAGAGGCCAACAGGACCACTTAGGGAGTTCCCCACAGGAGACACAACTGATGAAACACCTCCGGAGGAAATGTCCAGTATATCGATTGGTAGTCTGGATTCTTCAGAGTCCAGACCCCCTGAGCACAATCCGTGCCAAAAAATGCCACCCTACTCGGACAGGCTGGCATCCATGGTGACCACGGTCCAGTGCAGGGGGAAGGAAGATTTACCCTGTCAAAGCGCCTGAGAGCGAAGCCACTGAATCAGGGACCTTCTCGTACCCTGGCTCAACAGAATCAGATTGTCTAGAGACTGTGGATTCTTACCCCACATGGCAAGAATCTCACTTTGTAGAGGTTTCGTGTGGACAGATTTTGGAACTCATCCCATGGGAGGAACACCCTGGCTGAGGCCAAGTCCAGAACAGACCCAGAGCCAATACCTGGAAATTTAATTTTCACCCAAAACTCCTGCATAGTCCACACAGTAATCTCCCGGTTGTCCTTCAGAGCAGTCGGAGACTCTGCTCGCAGAAGAAGATCATCCAGGTCCTCCAGTACCACAATCCCCCATCGGCGCAACAATGCCAACACTGAGCCAACACTTGCGAAAACCCGAGGGGTTGAGGTTAGACCTCCTTGAAATGCTCCTCGCCCATGGCAAGCAGAGGAAGCGCAGATGATCGACATATATCGGAATATGAAGGTAAGCATCCTTAATATAGATAGAGGCCAGAAGATCCCCCTGATGTAGGGATGCCACTACTGTACGAATGGACTCCATTTGAAACATCTGTACCAGCACAAAGCGGTTCAGAGCTTGAGGTTTAAGATTGGACGTACCTCGCTTTCCTTCCTGGGACCTGCAAACATGTTTGAATAAAACCCATGAAACAGATGTTCCAAATCTGAGACCGGAACAATCGCCCCTTATAGTAGAAAGTCTTGCATCACCCCGAAGAGACCTCGCAGGCGGTCTGGGGATAAACGCAGGTTGGAAGGAATGAACCTCTCCGGAGGAGAAAACCGAATACTCGATCTTGAAGCCGCACAAATTCAGCTTGTGGACCCACTTGTCTTGAATCAGGGAGGTCCACTGGTCCGGAAAGAAGCAAAGACATCCTCCCCCACCTCAGATATGGGTGAGGGCGCCCCTTCAGTTAGAAAAGGTGTTTGTTTGCAGGTCTGGAAGGACCTGCTCTCGGCATACCAGACAAGGTCCTCATGGAACCTCCAGAGGAGGTCTTTCCAGGGAGGCTCCGAACAGGTGATTCCCCACAAAGGGAAGATCACATAAGGCCTTCTGGAAGTCTGGTCCAAAGACCAGCATTTTAGCCATATCATACGCTGAAGGATCATTGCTGTCACGGTCAGCCCAGAAACTAAGGGAGCCGCATCCAGAGATGCATCACAGACGAACTGCAACCCCTGGACCAACTAGTCCGCCAGCTCCGCAAAGGCAGGAGGAAGCTGTTCCCCCTCCAGATCCTGGCGCAAAAGCTTTGCCCACTCGGAAAAGTCAAGGACACCAATGCTATGATAAACACCGGCCTAAGGACCGAACCGGCCACAGTAAACATGTGGCAGACCAAAGTTTCGGTTCTCCGGTCAAAATACCCACCAGGGGTCCGACCATCCCAGGGAGGGGTCAACGTCCACCCCAAAAAAGACCACCAAGGGAGAGGAGGGACACTACTTACCACACCATGGAACCGGGTGGGCACCACTCCAGGTAGACCACCCACCATCTTGGAATGGGGGTGCTGTGGGCCAGAGGCACGCTGTGACACTGGTCGTGACCAGGGCTAAGCGTCCTCGCGAGGCCTTTAATTCACCGGCAAGTCCCCATCCAGTGGGGTTATGTCGCGGCCAGCCTAACACGGAGCTAAGGTCGGGTCACGCCCGCTGGCCAGAATGGGAAGACTGTAAGGATTTAGGATATCCAGTCTGTTGCTCAGTCCGGCAGTTGATTGTAGTTCTCACAGGAACCAAATTGATTGTAGTTCTCAAAGGAACAGAAAATAATAAAAGAAGAAAAAGCTCAGTTTTAAAAGGAAAAAATGCTAGGACCAGAGATCCCAGCAAGGAACTAGGTCCTTACTCCTGACTAGTCAGAAAATAACTGAAGACTTATAGCAGGAAGTGGGAGTATACCCCCTGGGACTGCCGTAAAGGCGTAGTCAAACTTTTTTCCGCCTAGTGTCCTCTTCCTGTAGGGGGCAGCAGAAACCCAAGGGTCAAGAAGATATGGAGCTGTGTCCGTCAATGAACGAAAGAGAAATTTATATTTGAAATTAAATTTAAATTATTTAGAGATGAGTAAATAATGGAAACCTGTTCTGTTGGTGAACATTCAACCCGCCTGTGGAAAGAGACCCCAACTCCCAAATCAAACAGACCAGATTTGGGCAAAGTTCTGACTCAAACAATTTGCAATATAAATTCAAATAGTATTCAGAAAGAGATACTGTATGTGGCAATCAAGAGTGTCTAGTAACCTTATTATTTAGCAATAATTAAGATGCTAAATGTGTCAGGGTTTTTTTTGCTATGTATTGTATTTGTGTCTCATTTTAATAGACAGACATTCTCATTCGCTATATATCTCCTTTAGCTGACTTTTGATATTACATATTAGGGGTAAAAAAATGGCCTTCAAGAAATATAAATCAGAGGGCACAGTATCGGCTTTCGAGCAATACAAGGAGGCAAATAAGGAAAGTAAATACGAAATCAAAATGGCTAAAATCAACTTTGAGAGACAAATAGCGGAGGATAGTAAAAAGAACCCAAATAAATTCTTTAAATATATCAACAGCAAAAAAACTAGGGCAGAGCATATTGCACACATAATTAACGATGATGGGAGGAAGGTTACAGAGGACACTGAAAAAGCAACTGTGCTGAATGCTTTTTTCTCCTCAGTCTTTACACAGGAAAAGGAGGGGTACACTGACCATGACTGTATGGTTAGTAGTAATACACAGGACTTGCCGCTATGGCTAACAGAGGGTGAAATCAGGGAAAGGCTGGATAAAATTAACACAAATAAATCACCAGGCCCGGATGGCGTACATCCGAGAGTACTCAAAGAACTTAGTAAGACTATATCTAGACCACTGTTCCTGATCTTTGCTGACAGTATTATGACAGGAAATTCACCAGGGGATTGGAGGAAAGCTAACGTGATACCGATATTCAAAAAAGGGCAGAGGCATTTCCCTGGAAATTATAGGCCTGTCAGTCTGACATTGATAGTATGTAAACTAGGCCTGCTGAATATAATTGCAGAATCGATGCATCACAATGCGACCCTTCTGCATTGATTCGGGGTGATTGAAAAATCGATTACCTAATGATGTCAGTTCTGGGGGCGGGGACAGAAGTGACATGGCGGCGCTGAATGAGTTGTTGGCGGCGGCCGGGCTTGTGGAGCTCTGAGACTATCCTTTAGCCCTCATGATTAATACTGCTCTAACACTTTTTGTTGTCCTTATTTCAGGTCACTTATACCTTACACAATTTATGCCCATCAAGAACACCACCTGTAAGTATATACTTACCCCATTACCCATCCGTTTCCCCCCCCTTCCCTTGTTTTCCCTTCCCCCCTCCCCCCTTTCCCCTCCCCCCCTTATCTTTTCCCTTCCACCCCCCCCTGCTTTTTTCCCCCCTCCCCCCTCCTTCCTTCCACAACAGCGAACACAACCATCAAACCCACATTGGTACTGGGCCCGCTCCACTGATATACCTCCCCTTCTAGCTGCTAGTATCCTTCAGCCGCTATATTTTATAAACTTTACCTATTATTTTAATCTCCTATCATCGGTATATGTCCATAAAAATTCACATATGCTGTCTTTTGTCATCCTATATTTTAAACACCTACTAATGTTTTAAAATTGTCAAATGGTTAAATCGTTTAATTATTTTATGTTCCACTTTGCTCTTTGATCATGCTCTTAGACCATTCGAATAGTGATGCCATATAAGATAAGATGGTCGTTTTACACTTGTGTTTTATTTTCCCCAATGTCATAATATGGACGTTTTACACCTGTATTTCTCCCCCGCTGCCTCTAAAGAGCATTGCCGCTTTAAGATCGCCTGTGTTATTGCCGCTTTTAATATGAATGACGCCCCCTTGCCTCCTACATAAACTCTCCTTGCTTCCCCATATCCGGACACTTGACAAAGGAGTGCGCATGCCCGACATCGGCATGTTGCGCATGCTCCGAAACATGTAGTGAAGCCCGGATACGCCCACTAAGCCCAGACTGCCCGTGACGTCAGACGCTGCCGGCCGCCGCCACAACAGCTCTCTGCAGCTCCTCCGCTGTCCCGACCCGGAAGTCGCCTGAGACTACCCCTGGACCTCTCCCGGACGATCGGACCGCACCAGACACAGAGAAGGCAACCAGCTACCTGACTACTCCACGGAGGGCACCACAGTGACTGTTCAGATGTGAGTCACCATATCCTGCTTGTTCTTAATAAAACTTTTTATTGCACTCCAGTGGCGCTTCTCCCCTCTTCTTTTATGGTATACATTGAGCCGCTTCGCTCACCCGGATAGCAGCCCAGAGTGCCGCCCAGCCCTACTCCCCCCATCCACCTGGACCAGTGGATTTTTACATCCCCACCCCTCCCCCCTCTGTACCGAGGTCAGCCCAACAACATATACCACAGGCACTTGAACTTTCTATCCCATCCCCTCTAAGGCTCCTCCAGCTTGCAGCCTTTTGATGTGCCAGTGTTTTGATTGACTTCCACCTGACTTTAAGCCCCTACCAGCAGCCACAACAGAGAGTAGCACCCCTTGTGAGCGCTAATTAATATACTTTCTATCTGCTTGGTTGCTAAAGGTTACTGCACATCATTAATGCAAAGAAGTCCTCTTGCTAGATTAAAAGTGTTGTCTTGCATTGCATTTGCTGCAGAATTTGGGCAGAAAAGATGGGGTTAATAAAGCCGAGCAGGATTATATTCAAAAACAGTACTGAGTGTAAATGATCATAGCAAGCAGAGAGGCAGAGAGCAGTGATCATTTAGTGGCTAAAGTGAAAGTTCAACTCAGCAGGGCAAATGAGCTAATTCCGATTGTTAATCACACATACCATCTGCCCGCTCATCCATGCCGACCAGTGTTACATACAGGCAGTGCTTGTAATGCTGTTAAAAATCAGAGAGGAGAGAAGCGTGCTAACAGATAAGCGGTTCAAACAGACATAACTCTCACCGCCCACCGGCTTTCCTTATCCATGCTGCCTTAGGATTGTCACTGTCTCCTCTCTGCGATCCTCTTTCACTCCTCGGACCCCGGCCACTGCCCATTAGTGTGTCTCTCCATTCGGCCAGTTCTGCTTTCAGGCAAGGACACCGCTGGTTAGTGCTTCCCTTTCCCTGCAGCTGCATGTGACAGGGAGCGATTGTGAGGATGCGAGAGAGCACTGAAAGCCCCGCTCTCCTCCTCTCCTCTCCCGCGCCACGAGGAGGAGCTCCGAGCTCCACAAGCCCGGCCGCCGCCAACAACTCATTCATCACGCCATGTCACTTCTGTCCCCGCCCCCGGAACTGACGTCATTAGGTAATCGATTTTTCAATCACCCCAAATCGATGCAGAATCGCGAAGGGTCGCATCGCGATGCATCGATTCGGCGATTATATTCAGCAGGCCTACTGACAACAGTATCCAGATCAGCCCAAGGAGGTTGGTCCCCGCTGTTGCTGCCTACTCCGAGATCTCGAATGTTAGTGGTGGTGAAGATGACGTGGATGATGACGAGTCTATGGACGTCACGTGGTAGTCCACAAGAGAGGAAGAGGAAGGGAGTTCAGAGGGAGAGACGGACCGGCAGATAGGGAGGAGAGGCAGGCAGAACTTGCATTGCACAAGAGGTACAAAGCAGATTGCAAATGTATCAGGAGTGAGCCATCAACCATGTACAGTCACATCTGGAGCTCCCAGGACGCCGGCACATGGCTCCGCAGTGTGGGCTTTTTTTAATGTGTCCGTTGCTGACAACAGTGTTGCCATCTGCAGCCTTTGCAGTCAACGCATAAGTCGCGGTTAACCCAACACTCACCTAGGGACAACCGCCTTAAGAAGGCACCTAAACTCCCATCACCGAGCCCAGTGGGAGCAACACCATCAGAAGTTGAACCCACAAAGCCACACTCCAGGCTCTCACCGTCCAGCCCCTTCTCCTTCTCCTCTCTCCTCACATTTGCCCTCCACTCCACCTTCCATGATGCCGTCGTCACGTTGTTCTGGAAAAAGGCAGGCTTCTGTGGTCCAAATGTTGGAGCCGAAAAAAATGATGACGCCAGATAACCCTCTTGCCCAATGTTTGACTGCTGGTTTGTCGGAAATATTAGCCCGCCAACTACTGCCATATCAACTGGTGGACTCGGAGGCCTTTCGTAAATTTGTGGCCATTGGAACACCACAATAGAAGGTCCCAGGCAGGAAATATTTCTCGCAAAAGGGCATTCCAGAGCTGTATGGCCATGTTAAGCGGCAAGTGAATATATCTCTGGCACACAGTGTTGGTGCCAAGATATATCTGACCACAGACACATGGTCTAGCAAACACGGGCAGGGAAGGTATATCACTTTTACTGCCCACTGGGTGAACCTTCTGACGGCCGTTAAGCATGTAACCTGTGGCACCCGTGTAGATTTAGTTGTACCGCCACGGATTGCAAGCAGGCCTGCCTCTTCTTCTTCTTCTCCTCCATCATCCTCCCTCTCCTCCCCGGCTGACTCCTCCTCTTCCGCTGCTACCGTCTCTTCTCCTGCGCCTCCCAAGCTCCCCAGAACCTATTCCACATGTCAGGTGAGACGTTGCCATGCTGTGCTGCGTCTGTTGTGCCTGGAAGCCAAGAGCCACACTGGTCCAGCACTCCTTTCAGCTTTGCGTTCACAGGCAGATCAGTGGCTGACACAGCTGAATTTGTCAGTTGGTAAAGTGGTGTGCGACAACGGTGCCAATCTGCTGAGCGTGCTGAAACAGGGCAAAATAACACACATGCCATGCATGGCACACGTCCTGAACTTGGTGGTGCAGCGATTCATTGGCAAATACCCTTGGGTCCAGAACGTCTTGCAGCAGGCCAGAAAAATCTCGGGCCATTTCCGAAGAGCTTACACAGCCATGGCTCGCCTTGCTGAGATTCAGCGGCGACACAACCTGCCCCTCAGGCGTCTTATTTGTGACTGCCCGATGCGATGGAACTCAACGTTGCATATGCTCGATAGCCTGCTCCAGCAGAAACGTGCAGTTAATGACTACCTGTTCGAACTCGGCGGCAGAACAGGTTGTGGGGAGCTTGGGTATTTTTCACCTGACCAGTGGCTGCTCATGCGGGACGTATGCAGACTTCTGCGGCCATTCGATGAGATCACCAAACTGGTCAGTCACGGCTTCTTTCTGGAGCGTGCATTGCATCGTGTCATTGATCAAGCCGTCGAGGAACAGGAGCACGAAGATCAGGAAGTCGCAATGTTGGATGAATTCCCAGGGGGTGCTACTCCATCTGAGACAAATCAACAGCAGGAGTCTGAAGAGGAGTCAGAGGAGGAGGATGGTGCTGGGGGGGATGAGGAGGAGCAAGAAGAGCATGATTTAAACCTTTCTGGGATCACTGGTGTTATCCGTGGATGGGGGAGGGGGAGGAGAACGAGGACGACATTATCCTGGATGATGAGCTGGAAGCAGGCCGCTATACTGCTTCCAGTTTAGTGGGAATGGGGGCCTACATGCTGCAGTGTTTTAAGGGGGACCCCCGTATAAAACGCATAAAGGCCAAGGACCAGTACTGGGTGGCAACGTAATTAGACCCCTGGTACAAACACAAAATGGCGGAAATGTTACCACAATCACAGAGGGCGGTCAGAATGCAGCACTTCCAGGCCTTTCTGAGGGAAATGCTGCATTCTGCTTTTCCATGCGCTGGCAGAGGAATGTCCAGTCACAGAGAGACAGTTGCGGGTAGCAATCCAACAGCGCCTGCAAGAAGAGGGCGGTTGGAGGATGTCTTGGTCACTTCAGATATGAGATCCTTCTTTCAGCCAAACCATCGACATCTGTACTCCGGATCCAGCATGAGGGAACGCCTAGACCGACAGGTGTCCGACTACATCGGGTTAACGGCCGATGTGGACGCTCTGAGGAGTGATGAACCCCTGGACTACTGGGTGGGCAGGCTTGACCTCTGGCCAGAGCTTGCACAACTTCAATGGAAATGTTGGCTTGCCCCCCCGTCCAGTGTCCTGTCCGAAAGGACGTTCAGTGCAGCAGGAGGGATCGTGAACGATAAGCGCACTCGCCTAGCTCATGACAGTGTAGACTACCTCACATTTATAAAAATGAATGAGGCATGGTTCTCTGAGGAATTCAACACATGTGACCAGTAGACCAGGTTTCATTTTCCTCCACCCACAACAATTCCTGGTCCTTGGCTTCGCTACATACAGCGGCATAAAAGGCATTTCATGTCCATTGAATGGCAAATTTTAGGGGACTTTCAGGGCCGACAATTATTTTTTCTGTGAATGTCTAATGTACCTCCAGCCACCAAATACTAAGTTCTTTGCTGTCAGTTCAAACCATGTGAGCTAATTTTTGGAGCCTATACAGGCCGACACTTACGGTTCTGTGTACTGTTGAACGCCTACCGTACCTTTAGCCATCAAAAACTACGTTTTTTGCTGTCTGTTCAAACCATGTGAGCTAATTTTTGGAGCCTATACAGGCCGACACTTACGGTTCTGTGTACTGTGAACGCCTACGGTACCTCTAGCCATCAAAAAATAAATTTTTTGCTGTCTGTTCAAACCATGTGAGCTAATTTTGGAGCCTATACAGGCCGACACTTACTTGTGTATACTGTGAACACCTACTGTACCTCAAGCCATCATATACTACGTTCTTTGCTGTCAGTTCAACCCATGTGAGCTAATTTTTGCAGCCTATACAGGCCAACACTTACTTCTGTATACTGTGTGAATGCCTAATGTACCTTCAGCCACAGAATACTACGTACTTAGCTGTCAGGTAAACCCATGTGGGCTAATGTTTGGGGCCTAGAATGGGCGACACTTTCTTCTGTATCCTGTGAATGCCTAATGTACCTTCAGCCACAGAATACTACATTCTTAGCTGTCAGGTAAACCCATGTGGGCTATTTTTTGGTGCCTTTTATGGCCGACACTTACTTCTGTTACCTGTGAATGCCTAATGTACCTTCAGCCACAGAATACTACGTTCTTAGCTGTCAGGTAAACGCATGTGGGTTAATTTTTGGGGCCTGAAATTGCTGACACTTCTTTATCCTGTGATTGCCTAATTTTTCAGACTGGAAATGAAAAACAATGGGTCTGTAAAGGTTCCCGCCAAATTGTGGAATGGATGCGGACCCATTTTACAGATGTGTGAATGGACGCTATATGTATTAGACAATGTATTTACCGGCTGCTGTCAGTTCTGGCTGATTTATGAAAAAAAAATATATTTTTTGCTGTAAAAAAAAAAGAAATTTTTTTTTAGGGCAACCTTTTCAATTGCAATACTTCTGTTATGACATTGTCCATGTGCTGGGACTATTTGTGCACAGCTAGTATGTCTTTTGTGGCTGCAAATATGACCTAAAGGTTTTTAAAGTTCACCTCCCATTAAAGTCAATGGGGCCCGCCGCGAACTCGCGGTTTGCGGACTTTTGAGAAAATTTGTGGCTGTTGTTCGCGAACCGCCCCGGCCGATGTTCGTCCTTCACTGTACAGCAGATGCAGCAAGCACATACAGTTAGCAGCTCACAACATTTCTGGTAGGATCAAGAGGTATTTTTTACACTTATCAAACAGATATAACAAAACACTTTCAATGATGAAAAAGGAGAAACTTTCATTGTTAGGGTTTGCACAGATAAGTTATCTTTGCAACATGTTACATGTTTCACATGTTTTTAGAGTGGAACATGTAACATCCTCCTCCCTGTGACATCGGGCAGGGGATCTTCTCCCCGCACTCGTCACAATTTGAAATCTTTGCAGCGCAATGCGGGGATCCTCCCACGTGGCCGCATCATTCATTCACAGTTTCCTGTAAATTAATGCCTATAAGTAACATCAGCCACCATGACTGACAGCTTGTAGTTCTCAATGAGCTGTGAGGGTGCTGGTGAGCGCTCTTGTAGTCCAATGATCTTCCTGCTCTCAGGTAACGGCATGCACAAACAAGGTACGAGCAGATAGCTATGATGAAAGCCTGCAGGAGCCCGAGATTTCACTTGCAATCTGCTGATTGCTGGTGCAATGCTCCGCAGACTCCTTAGAAAAAAATAAAAAATGCACATTTTTACCTACAAAAAAGGTGCATTTATTTATTTATTTAAAGGGGAACATATCTTTTAAAGAAAAGTGCTTGGTCTACTCCCATTTAAACAGTCATAAATGCACACTGCACAAAGGTTATGACAGATTCGTGCTCTCTGCGTTCTGTGTTGTTCTAAAACAAATTAAGTCAGATGATAAATGAGTAGTGAAAGCAGTGGGTATTGTATAGTCACCATGCTGTTAGCACATCACTGTCACTGGGGGCAATCTCTCAGATACAATGGTTCAGAGATAAAATTACTCTGGGAAGTATTTTAAATATTTATTATTTTTAACTATTCACATCACTAAGGTTATTAGCTCTTTAGAACATATCCAAGATGATATGCGACCCCAACCAAATAATTTCACACGGTAGATCTGCTAATAAATAAAGCCCATGAGATGTTGTATAGTGCGGCAAATTAAACCTTAAAGAGAAAAAAACTATCACTTTAAAAAAAGCTATAAAAAAGAGGAATTTTGACTTACCTGCAAATTTCTTATCTTGACGGACACTTATATAGGACACAGGCTAGTATTAGTAGAGGAATAGAGTATTTACAGACCCTGGGTTATAGGCTGGTACCTTCAGGCAATTGGACAGTGACATGCCCCCTGGCATCCCCCTATAACACTACCCTACTCAATTGGTGACACAAAAGATGTGTCACCAATCCATTGCTCAGCAGCTGAGAATTGATGTCCATTAACAGCAGCGACAGTCGTTTCTAAGTGGGATTCATTATACACAAGTCTGTATGCCCGTCCTATGAGAATAGGTGGGCCAGTGCTTCTGGTGAGTTGCCACCCCCCTTTACATCACAACGGTGGAGGTGTAGTGCTTTGGTGACCCTGACACTTTGTGGTGATCCCTACTTGGTGAACTGGACTATTGCTGGAAAAGTTTAACCCCTCTATACCAGGAATGGATGTTTCTATAAGATATTAATTTATTTTATGGACGTTTAAGGACTTGATTTTTGTTTGATTTTTGTTTGATTTGACTCATGCTTGGTGATTCATTTCCTGTTTTCTATCAGCGCTACTTATGCTAATTTCATTGTTCCAAGGGACGATTGATTTGAGTATACCTAGACATAAACTCCCAGAGTTGTCTTTAGGGTCTGGGTTCCATAGACACAGACCACAGCCCTGGACCTGTTTAGCACGCTAGCTATGCACTTTGCACAAGATACTGAGGTGAGCTCCCATGCAGGATCCAGTGTCAAAAGCATCATTACAAGCTGTTCCCAAAGTGTGGGGTCTAGGTACAGTTCCCAAACTGTACACCAATCCAGGTGCATTGCTTCTATTGTATTATTAGAAAAAATCTTTAGAAAAAAATAATAAAGTAGTTAAGCTAAGAGTGAGTTCGCCATAATGGAGAAGAGATCCAATCATCTTAGGGCACTAGCAAAAAATTGAGGTCTCATTGAGTGTGGTGGGGTTATATGGGGATGCTCAGGTGACATGTCCTCAATAGCTTGCAAGCGTCTAGTAACCTGAAGGTACCAGCCTTTAACCCAGGGTTTATAAATACTCAGGTCTGTTCTGTACAATTAGGATATATGATTTACCCATTATTTATACCGTTAAAAATATTTCAAAATGATGGCAATGCACAACAAGGTCTACAATTTTTCTAGCTGAGGTGGACCTGTAGTCAAACTATTTTAACGGTCTAACTGGTAGGAATAAATAACTAATAGAAGAGCTGAAATCCCTTTTAGAAAGCAACTGCAGTTTCAATCTACCCCTAGTGCTGCATAGCTGTCTTAAAGCTTAGGCACTTGGTCACATCAACACTGATAAAAGTGGTCAGCTAATCGGTAATTGCTCTTTGCCTCCGTCAAAGATCACACGATCAAGTGCCTAGGTCTTTGAATATGTATCCAGCATTAAAAGAAGCCTAGAGCAGCATTTTTTCTAAAGAAGATAAGGGTTAAAGCACTTCTAGCATTCTTTATTTATCCACCCCTTCAAGAATATTAACAGTAGTTGTACATGTCTACTTTTAATTAATTTAAATGTTTGATGATATGACAGAGCTACAACAAATATGATCCATTATTATTGCTCACTTGCTTACCAGGAGGTATTATTGGCTTACAGCCAAATTTAGGAATCGGGGGACACTGTACTGAGGAACACTCAGTATGAAAATTGTGGTCTGAGAATATTCCCACATCCTGACATCGTCCATAGTAATCCACAGCCACCCGATCATAATATGCACTGCATACATTGCTGTATGTTTCGCCATTGTGTCCACAGACTGGTTCCCCAGATTTGCAGAAATGCTATAAAAAATAAAAGTGTATAAGAATACATTCTGAACAATACATTATTAGATGAAAAACTGTTATTTTTTCTATATAATAGTAATGAACATAGAACAAATAAAAAACACAAAAAAAGACTACTCAATTAATGACATGGATGATGCAGGAATGGGTTTAAAATTAGAATTTTAGCTGAATGAATGTAACTTTGGTGAGGAAAAATACCAGTAGATAGCAGATTTTTCTTATTTTATAGGACATCAGATATTCAGGTGTTTTGTATTAGTCACCAAACTTTAATCCAAATGAGGTGATTAGTCACATACTACTTTTCCTGCACCTGTGTCATAATTACCAGCATGCTTTAATCAAATATATTCATTACTAAGCTACTTTAGCATGTCAGCACCATTGATCTCCTTCCCTTTTACTTGGATAGAGACTATTAGCCAAATTGAACACTCCTGTAAATCTATTGTTTATGCCTTGAATTTTCCAAAGGGTTGTCAAATTATGCCATTACAGTTGACTGTCCCACTGTGCCTATAGGCACCCTTAGCAGGGGTGGATCCAGAGTCTAGTCTTAGGAGGGGCACTGCCAGAAAATAGGGTGTTGCTTACAGATTTCTTTTAACGTATCATATAGTCCTAACCTTATTTAAAGCAGTGACACGTTTAAAATTATGCCACTTCTTCTCAGCGCGGAGGAGGTAGGTAAGAATAGTGAGACCTGCCAACCATAGTAATGAAAATGTTAAGGCCAGCCGCGAGAGAGGCAGCAGTCTTAACACTTGTCAACTTCACAGGAGATCTTTATGATTTCCCCACGGGTCTCCTGATGAGCTACAGTACAGCGCACCTCTCCATCCAGGACTCCTTCCCTCCTCCACACACCGCGGCACTCTAAGGGGGTAGGCTGCAACAGTGCACCTCTCCATCCAAAACTCATGCCCCTACAGCAGGGGTGCCAAACCTTTTGAGGAGAGAGGGCCACTTTAGCGCCTTGGTAACCGGTCATGGGCCACAATGAGTGGAGCGGACGGATGACATGTGTGTGTCCACTCAGCATATGCAGAGCAGACACGGACAAAGCCCTATCTACTCTGTGGGCCCCTAATCTGATCCACGCAGACAGAAGGGGACAGATCTCCTTCTATTTTTTTAAGGGGATCGGATTGGAGATAGGTGGGTGCAAACGGACACAAGTCCGTTTACATCTGCTGTTCTATAAAGGTGAATGGAGGTTCCTATTGGGTCCACCCGAAAAACAGACAGTCGGACACGATTAGACCGATTGTGTGAAAGGGGCCTTAAGCTGATTTCACACAGATGCACTGCCGTTTACCTGCACCTCAACTGACCTCAATCTTCACTTCTTCCTCAGGATTCCTACAGGTATCGCTGGCTGCTGCTGTCTTCCAGTTGGGTATGGCTGGTGGCTGCTGCTGCTGGCTGTCCTACAGGGCTGGTAGGTACTGCTGGCTGGTACTGCTTGTGGGTACTGCTGGTGGGTATTGCTTGCTGGTACTGCTGGCAGGTACTGCTGGTGGGCACTGCTGGCGGGTACTGCTGGTTCCCAACCCACCATTCCTGAGCATTAGTGTGACAGAAGTCGGTGCTAAAAGAAGCATGCGGCTGCAGTAGGGATCAGAGACAATGCTTCCTGCATCGTTTGTGGCACAGGCGGAGTAAATTTGGTATCACTCCGCCTGTGGCAGGAGCCGACGCTATACAGGAAGCATTGGCTCTGCTTCCTCTAGTTCTGGCTCTATTCTTCACACTGATGCTCAGGGATGGCAGGTTGGGAACCCCAAATCTGGGCTTGACGACCTGCTATCTTAGAGCAGGAGGTGGTGCTGGGATCCTCAGATTTAGAGGCTTGGAATTAGTAATATTTTCTCGGTGGGAGCAATTGCCCTGTTGCCCCCCTCCCCCCCCCCGGATCTGCCTCTGACCCTTAGAGCTATATACAGTACATTTGTCCAACTAGTCAACTTTGCATGCTCCAATGCCAAAGACTTGTGCTGATATTCCCCCCCCCCCATTTTAGCAGTAAGACTGTACAACCAAAAACTGGCCCTGTGGCTTAGGCCTTATTCATATAGACAAGGAATGAAACAATATATAACAGGGGGGAGTACCGCGCTTAAAAGGTGCTTAGTGCATGTTATTCATACTAATTACATTTAATAATTTACTTTCAGTGCTTTCAAATGTTTATAATAAAATCCCTTGTGCTAAAATTATATAGATATTCTCCAGTGCATAAAAATATATAAATATTCTCCAGTGCATAAAGTTTTAAAAAAATTCTCATTAATAAATAAAATATTTCTTACAAGTGATGTAAATATGTGCTATAAACAATCCTTAAATATATCAAAATTTGTTAAAATAAAGTGTCAGTGATAAATTATGTGCTTATAAATTTCCAATAATTAAATAATTCAAAAGTGAAAAAATGCCAAAGTGTCCTTATATATATAAATAAAATGGTGTATATTCAGACGCCTTTTCTTTCCCAAAATTCATGCAGGTGCTCTTCCATGCAGTGGCCACTAGGTGTCCTAAGCGCTCACCTCAATTGGCTTTATAACCAGCTTTGTATGGTATCATATGTAATGTTTCCTCCTTTTCTATGGTTGATGGGTCCGGTCACTAATTCTCACACTTATCCCTTTTAACACGATATTCCAGGGGGTGTGTGTGGAGCCTTTGAATCTCCAAAATAAATGGGGCCACAATAGTGAGGTACCGTTTGGTGATTTTATTAAAAGAGATTAAAAATAACAGACTCACATTTTCCTTCGTCTTTGCCAATGCATAACAATTGTAATGTCGCTACGTCACTTCCGGTTTGGCGTCCTACGCGTTACGCTGCGTGCCCACACAGCTTCTTCCAACGATCCCTGGAAGAAGCTGTGTGGGCACGCAGCGTAACGCGTAGGACGCCAAACCGGAAGTGACGTAGCGACATTACAATTGTTATGCATTGGCAAAGACGAAGGAAAATGTGAGTCTGTTATTTTTAATCTCTTTTAATAAAATCACCAAACGGTACCTCACTATTGTGGCCCCATTTATTTTGGAGATTCAAAGGCTCCACACACACCCCCTGGAATATCGTGTTAAAAGGGATAAGTGTGAGAATTAGTGACCGGACCCATCAACCATAGAAAAGGAGGAAACATTACATATGATACCATACAAAGCTGGTTATAAAGCCAATTGAGGTGAGCGCTTAGGACACCTAGTGGCCACTGCATGGAAGAGCACCTGCATGAATTTTGGGAAAGAAAAGGCGTCTGAATATACACCATTTTATTTATATATATAAGGACACTTTGGCATTTTTTCACTTTTGAATTATTTAATTATTGGAAATTTATAAGCACATAATTTATCACTGACACTTTATTTTAACAAATTTTGATATATTTAAGGATTGTTTATAGCACATATTTACATCACTTGTAAGAAATATTTTATTTATTAATGAGAATTTTTTTAAAACTTTATGCACTGGAGAATATTTATATATTTTTATGCACTGGAGAATATCTATATAATTTTAGCACAAGGGATTTTATTATAAACATTTGAAAGCACTGAAAGTAAATTATTAAATGTAATTAGTATGAATAACATGCACTAAGCACCTTTTAAGCGCGGTACTCCCCCCTGTTATAAATTTCTGAATTGCGTAGGTTACCAATAACAGTACCTGCAGCTTTAAAGGAATTTAGGATTCATATAGAGTGACAGCGCGAGAATTTCACCAACCCAATATAAGGAATGAAACAAATATATGCGAATGCACTGCTTTCTACTCGGTCATTGAATATATACTGCTCAAAAAAAATAAAGAAACACTTTGAAAACACATCAGATCTCGAAGGGGAAAAATATCATGCTGGTTATCTATACTGATATGGACTGCATAATGTGTTAGGAATTAAAGGATGCCACATCATTTGCTGGAAATGATCAAACTATAGAGGGCTGAATTCAAGAGACCCCAAAAATCAAAGTAAAAAAAATGTGTCAATTTTGCTGAAATTTCATTGCAGCAACTCAAAATGGTACCTAATGGTTTGTATGGCCCCCATGTGCTTGTACACATGCCTGCAATGTCGGGGCATGCTCCTAATGAGATGACAGATGGTGTCCTGGGGCATTTCCTCCCAGATCTGGACCAGGGCATCACTGAGCTCCTGAACATACGGAGATGGAACCTGGCAGCGCCAGATGGACTGAATCAATGTCCCAGAGGCGTTCTACTGGATTTAGGTCAGACAAGCGTGGGAGCCATTCAATGGTATCAATTCCATCATCCTCCAGGAACTGGCTGCATACTCTCGCCACATGAGGCCGGGCATTGTCGTGCACCAGGAGGATCTCAGGACCCACTGCACCAGCGTAGGGCCTGACAATGGGTCCAAGGATTTCATCCTGATACCTTATATGCCTCCCCAGACCATCACTGACACACCACCAAACCGATCATGATGAACGATGTTACAAGCAGCATACAATTCTCCATGGCTTCTCTGGACCCTTTTACGTCTTTCACATGTACTCAGGGTGAACCTGCTCTTATCTGTCAAAAGCACTGGGTGCCTGTGGTGGACCTGCCAATTCTGATGTTCAATGGCAAATGCCTTCTGAGCTCTTTGGTGCCAGTCAGTGAGCACAGGGCCCACTAGAGGACGTTGGGCCCTCAGGCCACCCTCATGAAGTCTGTTTCTGATTGTCTGGTCAGAAACATTCACACCAGTGGCCTGCTGGAGGTCATTTTGTAGGGCTCTGGCAGTGCTCATCCTGTTCCTCCTTGCACAAAGGAGCAGATACTGATCTTGCTGATGGGTTAAGGACCTTCTACGGCCCTGTCCAGCTCTCCTAGAGTAACTGCATGTCTCCTGGAATCTCCTCCATGCTCTTGATGTGCTATCCTGGAGGAGTTGGGCTGCCTGTGCAACCTCTATAGGGTCAAGGTATCGCCTCATACTACCAGTAGTGACACTAACCCTAGCCAAATGCAAAACTAGTGAAAAACAGTCAGAAAAGATGAGTAGGGAAAAAATTGGAGTGGTCTCCACCTGTAAAACCATTCCTGTTTTGGAGGTCGTCTCATTGTTGCCTATCTAGTGCACCTGTTGGGTTAAGGACCTTCTACGGCCCTGTCCAGCTCTCCTAGAGTAACTGCATGTCTCCTGGAATCTCCTCCATGCTCTTGATGTGCTATCCTGGAGGAGTTGGACTCCCTGTGCAACCTCTATAGGGTCAGGGTATCGCCTCATACTACCAGTAGTGACACTAACCCTAGCCAAATGCAAAACTAGTGAAAAACAGTCAGAAAAGATGAGTAGGGAAAAAATGTGAGTGGCCTCCACCTGTAAAACAATTCCTGTTTTGGAGGTTGTCTCATTGTTGCCCATCTAGTGCACCTGTTGGTAATTTTATTAACACAAAAGCAGTTAAAACTGATTAACAACCCCCTCTGCTACCTAACTGACCAGATCAATATCCCAGGAGTTTAATTGACTTGATGCTATACTCTGATTAAAAAGCGTTTCATTTTTTTTGAGCAGTGCATATTCAAAGACCATCAAACCTACATTGAAAGTCTACAATTAATTATTTAATCAATTAGGTGTGAAGTGCATGATAGGCAATTGAAAGCATTTTGAATGGTATTTGATAATATGACAGTAGTTAAGTGCTAAAACAAATATGATTTATTTTAAAACTCACCCAGTGTATGCAATTCTTCAACTAACGGCATGTGAGCTATATGTAGCACTCATCAATCTTTGATGTTACTCACTATAACGTCTCTACTTATCTGTTAGAACACATGCTTTGTTATAGAATTTTTATTAGCATGAAGCCAAGCAGAGGTAATGCTTTTCATTATGAACAATATCGTTGAGTGCTATTTTTCATACTTAGTGTGGTTCAGTGGTGCTTTCTTACAAAAATGTAAGAAAATAACCTTCCAAGGCCAGTATTGCATGTGCTACTTCTCAAATTTGCATAGTGCTGACATATTCTGTAGCAACATACATGGTACATAGAATTGTTTTCACTAGTTGCAGAGAAACTTTTACTTTAAAACAATCAAGCAAATCTAGATACTCTTCTATTAAAATTAGAATAAAAAAATACACACTTGCTTTAATCCTCCTCTTAAAGGCAATCTGGTAGTTGCCATTGTTTACTAGGCTTTTTTGTGGGTGCATGCTCCAGGGTTGCTATCATTGCTTAACAACTTGGTAAGTTAAGCCAGTCATAGATGGATTGAAATTCAGCCAGTTCAGCAGGGACTGATCAAATTTTTATCCATCTATGAGCAGGCTGGTTGTATAAAAGTATAAGTATAAAAGTTAATCTCTCAATCACTGCTATCATATACTGACAGTAGGGAACTCTCCACTGTTAGAATACAATAGCTCCACATTAGGTGTGGATGGGAAAATCAAATCATTTTTTTTGTTTTGTATCTAAATGAATCCGCGCTAAGGATGTCTAAAGATGAATTAAGTGTGTGCACAAATAAGCTGCAGCCTCCCTTAAACTATAGCCAACAGGCTATATAAATGTGTAGAATGGAAGGTGATGGCGCTGCTTATTTTATAAAGTGCAAATAGATATAAAATGTTTAAATATATTATGTTAAAACTTGAATATGATTGAGGAATAGGTACAAAGATAAAAATGCAAAGGTAAAATTCAATAACCAGGTAAAAAGATCAAAAAATGATGTTATATGGGATATATAAAATATACTATAAACTATATATAAGAAACAACCACCAGAGGGCGTTAAAACTTAAATATGATTGAGGAATAGGTTCAAAGATAAAAAATGCGAAGGTATAATTCAATAACCAGGTAAAAAGATCAAAAAATATGATGGTATAAGGGATATAAAATATACTATAAAATATATATAAGAAACAACCACCAGAGGGCGTAATGCAAAGTGCAAGGTGTAACAATAAATATGCCTACGTATATGCCAAGAGTTGAATATAATAAATATATAACAATACTGAATAAATGGTAAAAGGTGCTAATTCCGCAAGTGATAATATAAATGGTGGTGAATAAAATATATGAAAATGATAAATAAACTCAATAAATAGTGGAAGTGTGCAAGGAAAAAATAAATAAATAATAAATGTGCGGGAAACTATTATGGACGGGATGGGTGTGCAAAAAACAATCGATATAAAGTGCGGCAAGAGGTGATGTAAAATCAATAAATATAATAAGGTGGGTCCAAAAATGGATGAATGTGCAAGAGATTTTGCAGGCGAATGTTAAGTGCGGGAAACTTATTTGTGCAACGTGCAATAAAAGTGGTATTCAATCAGTCCATATGATGAAAATAAGTCCATAAATTGGTGGTTGTGACCAAAAAATTAGGTGAACGGTATCTTACGGTGACCCCCAAGGTGGGTGACTGGCGAGTGGTGGGATGGCCCCTAGTAGAAAGACCTACTCACCAGATGTACCCACCCCACACAGGGGTATAGAGCGGGTACTGTAGATGTGTCTTGTTTGATCCTGGCTCTGTGTGGTAGTTCCCTTCCTGGGGGGGATGTAGTGTGGGGTCCGCAGTATCCTAAAATGGGGTCCGGTAGTGGGATCCTATGTTAATGGTGAGGTATCCAAAGCTTCGTGGGTTGATCGGATATGGCCACTCGAGGGTGTATAGATGGAAGGGTCATATAAAAAGGAAGAGAGCTCGATAGTGTTATAACGTTTTAAGAAACGTTTATTATTTCCAGCAGCAAAATGGGTACTCACATGAACACAATGGTAAAACAGCGAGGTAACGGCGTCCCGGAACGCAATGCGTTCCAACTAGAGACCGGAACCGGAAGTGACATGATGGCGCTGTACGCGTTTCGTCATGTGACGTCTTCTGCAGCGTCCTGTCACTTCCAGCGTGGGCCCTTTTGTATATGGTGGTTGCTAGGCGACGGGGCTCGTTGGCGGAACACAACGAGAGAAAATGGTGCCGTGGGTCATTATTAGTATAAAGAACAAGACCTAGGCTAATCATTGCCAAATTAAAACCGAATAATTAGTATGAAGAACTAAGACCTAGGCTAACCATTGCCAAATTATAACCGGATAGGTATTTGGTATATCGATATGAAATAGTAAATATAATACTCCGTGCCTAATATTTGAACCACCATATATACATACAGGGAAGGATCTCTCATATATAATGTAAAAAACATATTCAACAATATTTTATTAACAAATATTAAAATTAAAATATTAAAATATTAAAAATAAAAAAAATATATATATATAGTGAAACAAAATATATTGCGCCATCTGGTGGATAGAATTATATAAATAATAAAAAAAAAAATATTTTAAGATCGCAGAAATTGCGCCATCTGGTGGATAAAAGTAAATGTGTTATTAATTACTTATATGAAAGATATGTGCTATTCATTTAATTGTAAAAAATGTGCATAATTTGGAACAAGGCGGATATAAAGATAATTATTGGTGTTAACAAAAAAGTATTAGTATAAAATTAATAATAATATATAGTATTTTATAGAAGACGTTATGGATGAAATATATTTAAAAGGAGGACATCTAGTGGATGGTACATATACTGTCTTGAAAAAATGTGTATATAGATTAATATATGGATGGAAAAATATGTATATACATAGATATAAATAAATAAGTGGAAGGTGAAATTACATTAATATATATCAGATATTGGAATCCAATAATGGTATAATTAAGTTTAATAAGTATGAATATAGATTAGTATAAATATTAATAAAATATAGGAGTTGGAGTTAGTGTTATAAATTATGTGTAAGAATATTTTCTGTTTAAAAAATCTTTTAAAAGTGCTTTTAAAATATATTATAATGATAGGGTGGATACTGATTTCTTATATGATATAAATAATATATATAAAAGATAATAGATATTTGTTCTACTAAAATCGATGAGGTAAAAAGGATTAAAAATTGGAAATAAAACAGTTGGAGGTCTATGTCTAGGTTTAGTCCCCTGGGCTGGAGTGTATTGAGCCGGTATATCCAGCTGGTTTCATTTTTAGAGATTTTAATTTTTTTATTTTCGCCTCTCCAGTGTCCTGTGATAGAGTCAATTCCAACGAATGTAAGTCCCCTAGGGTCCTTATTATGTGCCTCTGCGAAGTGCCTAGGAAGGCTATGTTTCGGAAATCCCTTTCTTATGTTCTTAATGTGTTCTCTAATACGCACGAAAAGAGGTCTGGTGGTCCTACCGACGTACTGGAGCCGACATGGGCACTCTATCAAGTAGGTTACATGGGTGGTCTGACAAGTAATTAATTTGTTAATCTTGAATTCTTCTCCACTCCATCTAGATTTAAAATGTAATGTCTTCCTGGGTTGTTTGTTCGTTGTTTTGCAAGGTAAACACCTATTGCATCGGATAAACCCTTTTAAGTCAGGAAACAGTTTCACTGGTTTGGGGGGATCAATAGCATTATGGACCAATTGATTGCGTAGATTAGGGGCTCTCCTATAAATACATTTCGGTTGTCTAGGTAGTAATCTAGACAAAGTCTTGTCAGATTTTAGAATAGGCCAGTATTTTTTCATAATCTTCTCTGTTTGTCTGAAGTTTTGATGGAATCCAGTGATGAAAGCTAGCTCATTGGATTTTTGGTTAGGAACATTTGTCTTGTGTAGAAGTTCTTCTCTATTTATATTCGATATTTTATCCCTGGTCATAATTAACTTCTGTCTGTCATATCCTTTTTCCTCGAATCTTGTTATTAAAATATCCGTTTGTGATATATAGTCTTCCATATTGTCACAATTTCTCCTGATCCTGACGAATTGGCTTTTTGTGATTCCTTCTTTCCATATAGGGTGGTGACAACTGTTAGTAGGTATGTATCCATTCCTATCTGTAGGTTTAAAATAAGTCCTACTTTTGAGTGTGTTATTGTCTTTAAAAATATTAAGATCCAAATAATTTATTTGATTAAAACTCCAATCTCCTGTGAACTTAATACCATATGGATTCTCATTCATTTTTAAAAAGAAGTTATTCAAAGATTCTTCGGTCCCTTCCCATAAAATGATAATATCGTCTATGTATCTTTGGTAGAATGTTAATTCTGGTATATCTTGAGTGTAAATCATCTTCTCTTCTAACATGTCCATAAACAGGTTCGCTACGCTAGGTGCGTAGCGAGCTCCCATTGCAACTCCTTTTGTTTGTAAGTAATATTCATTTTTGTGCCAAAAGAAGTTGCTACTCACGGTGAGTTTTAGACCATCCAGGATATATTTGATTTGCGTTTGTTTTAACTTGGTACGTTCGTGTAAGGCAATATCTACCGTTTTTAATCCATCCATTTGTTTGATGCTGGTATAGAGGGAATTAGCATCTATTGTAGCCAGGATACATCCTTCTGGTAACTGTACTTCTTTGAGCGCTTTAATCAGCTCTGAGCTGTCTTTGAGGTAAGATTTCCCCTTTTTACGGCTGGTTGTAAGTATCCATCCAGATACTCACCCAGTCTAGAAAACAGGGAGTCCACCCCACTCACGATGGGTCTCCCCGGGGGTTTGACAGGATCATTATGTATTTTAGGTAAATAGTACAGTACTGGGATCTTACTTGAATCGGGTACCAGATATTGTGCCTCCTTTTTATCCAATATTCCTATTTCTTTGCCTTTGTTAATGAACTCTTTAAGTTTCTTCCTATATGTCTTGGTCGGATTGCTTTTCAATTTTTCATAAGTGTCTTTCACTCTTAATAGATTGTTCATTTCCTCTTCATAATCATTTTTATTCAGGATCACTAGTCCTCCTCCTTTGTCTGCGGGTCGAATTATGATTACCTTTCTGTCCTCTAGTTGTTTGATTGCTGATTTAACCTGATTGTACTTTTTGTGTGGTTTCTTAATCTTCCTCAGGTCCTCCTCCATCATTTTCTTGAAGGCGCTGATACACTCACCCCCAGGTACTTGTGGATTGAAAACTGAGTTATTCCTGAGACCTGAGTGTACAAAATTGGGGTCAGGAGTTGAAGACGTATGCCCTTTTAATTTAAAAAAATTTTTAATATCCAATTTTCTTAAAAATTTTTGAAGGCCAATAAAAATTTCAAAAGGGTTGGCATCTTTGGTGGGAGCGAATTTGAGGCCAAGATCTAAAAGCTGAAGTTCATCATCGTTAAAAACTATGTCTGCGAGGTTAAAAATACCCTGACCTAAAATTCTCGCCTTCGTTTTCTTCAGCGCCTTCAAGAAAATGGTGGAGGAGGACCTGAGGAAGATTAAGAAACCACACAAAAAGTACAATCAGGTTAAATCAGCAATCAAACAACTATAGGACAGAAAGGGAATCATGATTCGACCCGCAGACAAAGGAGGAGGACTAGTGATCCTGAATAAAAATGATTATGAAGAGGAAATGAACAATCTATTAAGAGTGGAAGACACTTATGAAAAATTGAAAAGCAATCCGACCAAGACATATAGGAAGAAACTTAAAGAGTTCATTAACAAAGGCAAAGAAATAGGAATATTGGATAAAAAGGAGGCACAATATCTGGTACCCGATTCAAATAAGATCCCAGTACTGTACTATTTACCTAAAATACATAAGGATCCTGTCAAACCCCCGGGGAGACCCATCGTGAGTGGGGTGGACTCCCTGTTTTCTAGACTGGGTGAGTATCTGGATGAATACTTACAACCAGCCGTAAAAACGGGGAAATCTTACCTCAAAGACAGCTCAGAGCTGATTAAAGCGCTCAAAGAAGTACAGTTACCAGAAGGATGTATCCTGGCTACAATAGATGCTAATTCCCTCTATACCAGCATCAAACAAATGGATGGATTAAAAGCGGTAGATATTGCCTTACACGAACGTACCAAGTTAAAACAAACGCAAATCAAATATATCCTGGACGGTCTAAAACTCACCATGAGTAGCAACTTCTTTTGGCACAAAAATGAATATTACTTACAAACAAAAGGAGTTGCAATGGGAGCTCGCTACGCACCTAGCGTAGCGAACCTGTTTATGGACATGTTAGAAGAGAAGATGATTTACACTCAAGATATACCAGAATTAACATTCTACCAAAGATACATAGACGATATTATCATTTTATGGGAAGGGACCGAAGAATCTTTGAATAACTTCTTTTTAAAAATGAATGAGAATCCATATGGTATTTAGTTCACAGGAGATTGGAGTTTTAATCAAATAAATTATTTGGATCTTAATATTTTTAAAGACAATAACACACTCAAAAGTAGGACTTATTTTAAACCTACAGATAGGAATGGATACATACCTACTAACAGTTGTCACCACCCTATATGGAAAGAAGGAATCCCAAAAAGCCAATTCGTCAGGATCAGGAGAAATTGTGACAATATGGAAGACTATATATCACAAACGGATATTTTAATAACAAGATCCGAGGAAAAAGGATATGACAGACAGAAGTTAATTATGACCAGGGATAAAATATCGAATATAAATAGAGAAGAACTTCTACACAAGACAAATGTTCCTAACCAAAAATCCAATGAGCTAGCTTTCATCACTGGATTCCATCAAAACTTCAGACAAACAGAGAAGATTATGAAAAAATACTGGCCTATTCTAAAATCTGACAAGACTTTGTCTAGATTACTACCTAGACAACCGAAATTAATTTATAGGAGAGCCCCTAATCTATGCAATCAATTGGTCCATAATGCTATTGATCCCCCCAAACCAGTGAAACTGTTTCCTGACTTAAAAGGGTTTATCTGATGCAATAGGTGTTTACCTTGCAAAACAACGAACAAACAACCCAGGAAGACATTACATTTTAAATCTAGATGGAGTGGAGAAGAATTCAAGATTAACAAATTAATTACTTGTCAGACCACCCATGTAACCTACTTGATAGAGTGCCCATGTCGGCTCCAGTACGTCGGTAGGACCACCAGACCTCTTTTCGTGCGTATTAGAGAACACATTAAGAACATAAGAAAGGGATTTCCGGAACATAGCCTTCCTAGGCACTTCGCAGAGGCACATAATAAGGACCCTAGGGGACTTACATTCGTTGGAATTGACTCTATCACAGGACACTGGAGAGGCGAAAATAAAAGAATTAAAATCTCTAAAAATGAAACCAGCTGGATATACCGGCTCAATACACTCCAGCCCAGGGGACTAAACCTAGACATAGACCTCAACTGTTTTATTTCCAATTTTTAATCCTTTTTACCTCATCGATTTTAGTAGAACAAATATCTATTATCTTTTATATATATTATTTATATCATATAACAAATCAGTATCCACCCTATCATTATAATATATTTTAAAAGCACCTTTAAAAGATTTTTTAAACAGAAAATATTCTTACACATAATTTATAACACTAACTCCAACTCCTATATTTTATTAATGTTTATACTAATCTATATTCATACTTATTAAACTTAATTATACCATTATTGGATTCCAATATCTGATATATATATTAATGTAATTTCACCTTCCACTTATTTATTTATATCTATGTATATACATATTTTTCCATCCATATATTAATCTATATACACATTTTTTCAAGACAGTATATGTACCATCCACTAGATGTCCTCCTTTAAATATATTTCATCCATAACGTCTTCTATAAAATACTATATATTATTATTAATTTTATACTAATACTTTTTTGTTAACACCAATAATTATCTTTATATCCGCCTTGTTCCAAATTATGCACATTTTTTACAATTAATTGAATAGCACATATCTTTCATATAAGTAATTAATAACACATACTTTTATCCACCAGATGGCGCAATTTCTGCGATCTTAAAATATTTTTTTTTTTTATTTTATTTATATAATTCCATCCACCAGATGGCGCAATATATTTTGTTTCACTATATATATATATATATATATATGTATATTTTATTTTTAATATTTTAATTTTAATATTTGTTAATAAAATATTGTTGAATATGTTTTTTACATTATATATGAGAGATCCTTCCCTGTATGTATATATGGTGGTTCAAATATTAGGCACGGAGTATTATATTTACTATTTCATATCGATATACCAAATACCTATCCGGTTATAATTTGGCAATGGTTAGCCTAGGTCTTAGTTCTTCATACTAATTATTCGGTTTTAATTTGGCAATGATTAGCCTAGGTCTTGTTCTTTATACCAATAATGACCCACGGCACCATTTTCCCTCGTTGTGTTCCGCCAACGAGCCCCGTCGCCTAGCAACCACCATATACAAAAGGGCCCACGCTGGAAGTGATAGGACGCTGCAGAAGATGTCACATGACGAAACGCGTACAGCGCCGTCACGTCACTTCCAGTTCCGGTCTCTAGTTGGAACGCATTGAGTTCCGGGACGCCGTTACCTCGCTGTTTTACCATTGTGTTCATGTGAGTACCCATTTTGCTGCTGGAAATAATAAACGTTTCTTAAAACGTTATCACACTATCGAGCTCTCTTTCTTCTTATATGACCCTTCCATCTATACACCCTCGAGTGACCATATCCGATCAACCCACGGAGCTTTGGATACCTCACCATTAACATAGGATCCCACTACCGGACCCCATTTTAGGATACTGTGGACCCCACACTACATCCCCCCCAGGAAGGGAACTACCACACAGAGCCAGGATCAAACAAGACACATCTAAAGTACCCGCTCTATACCCCTGTGTGGGGTGGGTACATCTGGTGAGTAGGTCTTTCTACTAGGGGCCATCCCACCACTCGCCAGTCACCCACCTTGGGGGTCACCGTAAGATACCGTTCACCTAATTTTTTGGTCACAACCACCAATTTATGGACTTATTTTCATCATATGGACTGATTGAATACCACTTTTATTGCACGTTGCACAAATAAGTTTCCCGCACTTTACATTCGCCTGCAAAATCTCTTGCACATTCATCCATTTTTGGACCCACCTTATTATATTTATTGATTTTACATCACCTCTTGCCGCACTTTATATCGATTGTTTTTTGCACACCCATCCCGTCCATAATAGTTTCCCGCACATTTATTATTTATTTTTTCCTTGCACACTTCCACTATTTATTGAGTTTATTTATCATTTTCATATATTTTATTCACCACCATTTATATTATCACTTGCGGAATTAGCACCTTTTACCATTTATTCAGTATTGTTATATATTTATTATATTCAACTCTTGGCATATACGTAGGCATATTTATTGTTACACCTTGCACTTTGCATTACGCCCTCTGGTGGTTGTTTCTCATATATATTTTATAGTATATTTTATATCCCTTATACCATCATATTTTTTGATCTTTTTACCTAGTTATTGAATTATACCTTCGCATTTTTTATCTTTGTACCTATTCCTCAATCATATTTAAGTTTTAACGCCCTCTGGTGGTTGTTTCTTATATATATTTTATAGTATATTTTATATCCCTTATACCATCATATTTTTTGATCTTTTTACCTGGTTATTGAATTTTACCTTCGCATTTTTATCTTTGTACCTATTCCTCAATCATATTCAAGTTTTAACATAATATATTTAAACATTTTATATCTATTTGCACTTTATAAAATAAGCAGCGCCATCACCTTCCATTCTACACATTTTTTTTGTTTTGTTTTCAACCTGCTGATTTAACAAAAACAAAAATGCATCATCTATGGCCTGCCTTAGGCTAAGTTCACACTGGCATTGAAAGCAGGCATTTGAAGGGTGTTTTTAATGCTCCTCAGATGCAGATATAAATGATACTATGGACAGCATACAGTGCTGTTCACATTATCAAAACATGAAGCTTAGCGTCACTTTAAAATTGAAGCCTCTTGTCTAGTCTGGAGCAGTTTACAGCCTTTTAACGCCTCCTATTCCAAGTCTATGGTAACGCCCAGCAAACGCACTTGCAGGCGTTTACAGTGAGGTTGCAGCTTGTTAAAATTCGTTTTAAAAAAAATGATCCAGGAGGGATATAATGTCCCACAATTCCCTGGAATCATAAAGGAGAGCATAGAGTGTGCTGCAGTTACTTCCTTCTATGCATTTCCTGGTTGTGCTGCTTGAAAATGGCTGACATGAACTTTTGAGAGTGTGTGTGTAAATCATGATACATTGCATGGAAGTGCCCTTTAGAATATCTCTGAGAGACAATTGGATGTATTCAAAAGCACCCGGATGCCCTTCTCCTTTTCCTCTGCTCAGCCAATTGCTCATACATCAGCATCATCTGCAGGAGACCAAACATGAGGTAAAGCATAGTAAAGGAATCCATGCTGCTGCCTTCCCTGCTAATGGAGTATGCACAGGAAGCATTTACCATGACAAGCCACACCTCAAACTGTTTATTTCCTGTAATGTCACTTTAGGCGTTTGTGGAGTGGTTTTAATGCGTCTTAATGTGCATCAAACACATCAAAACCAGGAGGCGTGGCGACCGCCGAGCGTGATGGCCGCATAGCTTCAGAGCTCCTGTCTGAGTCCGGGCTTCTCCACATCTACACCGCCTCGTAAACGTATTGACTCACTACATACCTCCGGTGACAGCTGAATATCCGCACAACACCGAGAGGATAAGAAGACGCCGCAAGGAGCCAGGGCCTGTACAGAAACTGACTAAATTTTTCCCAACTGCCGGAGCTGAGCCTCTCCAAAATGGCGGCGGAGACACCTCCCCGTGCCATTCTGCCGGTCCTCTTGTGGCAGCCTCGCTTTCACAGGATGAGAACGGTGTCCTGCACATAAATCAGCCATCCAGTGCTCTGTGCTTCGAGTGATACTCCCAATAAAAATATAAATATTACTAAACAATTCATAAAACAATGTATCAAATATGTGCAAATAGGCAAATACACATATCCTGAAGTGTCCAGTCCAAGCAGTGCATATAGCCAACCTTCAATAAAAAAAAACTGCTTCAAATTGCTTGATATATATATAAAAAACAATATCCTAAATAACGGTGAATAAGTGATGTGACTTCTTTTCCTCCACCTTGTGCTGTGATTACACTTCTAGGTGTGCTAAATTCTCACCTCAATTTAGAGGGTAATACGCCTGTATTATGTATCTGGATAGGTGATGGTTCCTTATCCTCCTTTGTTCCAGCGTGGTGTCTTGTTGGCAGCGGATCCTTCCAGGGGAATCCTATATTTCTTCCCAATCTCGTATGATCTGTGGGGCTCCTTTAAAGGCTTCCTTAGGGTATGGTCTCCTTAAATATATGTCTCCTCCTTAGGGGCTCATTAAAAGGATGGGGCCATCATGGTGCAGTATTATAGACTTTTTTTAAATAATAATGTAGTGAACTTACATGTAAAAACTCCTATTTCCAGCATCCAAACTTCAAACAACGCTGTGGGAGCTCTGTCCCGTATCGCACGTCACTTCCGGGTTCCTCCTACTCGTTACATCACAAGGTCACATGACTTCCTCAGGGAATCTTTCCCTGAGGAAGTCACGTGACGTAACGCGTAGGAGGAACCCGGAAGTGACGTGCGATACGAGACAGAGCTCCCACAGCGTTGTTTGAAGTTTGGATGCTGGAAATAGGAGTTTTTACATGTAAGTTCACTACATTATTATTTAAAAAAAGTCTATAATACTGCACCATGATGGCCCCATCCTTTTAATGAGCCCCTAAGGAGGAGACATATATTTAAGGAGACCATACCCTAAGGAAGCCATTAAAGGAGCCCCACAGATCATACGAGATCGGGAAGAAATATAGGATTCCCCTGGAAGGATCCGCTGCCAACAAGACACCACGCTGGAACAAAGGAGGATAAGGGACCATCACCTATCCAGATACATAATACAGGCTTTTACCTTCTAAATTGAGGTGAGAATTTAGCACACCTAGAAGTGTAATCACGGCACAAGGTGGAGGAAAAGAAGTCACATCACTTATTCACCGTTATTTATGATATTGTTTTTTATATATATATCAAGCAATTTGAAGCAGCTTTTTTATTGAAGATTGGTTATATGCACTGCTTGGACTGGACACTTCAGGATATGTGTATTTGCCTATTTGCACATATTTGATACATTGTTTTATGATTTGTTTAGTAATATTTATATTTTTTATTGGGCGTATCACTAGAAGCACAGAGCACCTTTAAAAGAGCACCTATAAGAAGCACGATTTTATTTTGTATAATTGCATTGGTAACAATATTTACACAAGCTAACTACATATATAAGAAGCAAAG
The DNA here is from genome assembly GCF_965119305.1 of Pelophylax lessonae. Lineage (NCBI taxonomy): Eukaryota > Metazoa > Chordata > Amphibia > Anura > Ranidae > Pelophylax > Pelophylax lessonae. Next base: position 239,892,328 of record NC_138772.1, read on the forward strand.
ATATAGTGGAAATATTTGAAATAGGCATATAGTATATCATTTTTTGCAACAATATTTATTTATTTCAAGTTGTAAACTACACACGCACTTTTACACATTTTTACACACTTTTGAAGCGCACCACAACCCCCCTTAAATTAATATCTACAACAGTTTTATAGTATCAGTCCCCGTGGTGCAGCATCAAGGTAACAAGCAGAATCCACGATAGCGCAGGAACCATACTATATATATAAGCCATCCAGTGCGCCGTGGTCTGGACAGAAAACATCCATCTACCCTAACCCCGGTGAAATCCAGGCCGAGGAAGGAGGCAGACTCGGATCATGAGGGGGACCCGTTGCATGAAGGTCAATGCTACACAGCACGCCCACATACGCCCAGACCGGATCCCATAGCCTCCTTCCCCATTTCAGGCCAGCCGGTCTCTGACACCACCCTAAAAGAAATGCTGCTCTCACTCCGCACTTCTATCCAGACAGACATCCTGTCTTCTCTCAACCTTTGCCAAGTTGAAATCCACGAACTGGGAGATAGGGTGGATAAATAAAATGTACAAATTTACCACATCATATAATACCCTGGTCAACGCGCACACCTCTCACTCAAGATGAGCTAGCATTCCTAAAAAACAAGATAGCTGACCTGACAGATCGAGGCGTAACAATTTAAAAAAATCAGAGGTATCCCTGAAACCATCTAGAACAATTGCCCTAATTCGCCAAGGATGTGTTTCTGGCAGTGGCGCCCAACCTCACCCCTAACAATCACACCATAGACAGGATTCATCATGTCCCTGAACCCTCCTTTCTTCCTCAAGAAGTCCAGAGATGTCCTTCTCCGGATACACTTTTTCCAAGTAAAGGAAAAAAAATTCTGGACGCATTCCGCCACGTGAATAGCATTTAAGTCTTGCCTGACTTCTCACAACACACCCTGCAACTCCGCTGCAATTTGAACACTCTTACCAAAGCCCTGAGGAATTCCAACATAGTCTACAAATGGAAATTTCCAGCCTAATTATCTGTCACGTACCAAGGGAAAGCCTTTACAAATACCTCTTTGGAAGATGGTACGCGACTTCTCAACCAATTGGGTATCATTACGGAGTTCACTCCAAACATATTTCTCCTGACTGGCAGGTGCCCACCAGGAAAACCAAACCACCTCCACGTTACGCCTAGGCCCACTCAGCTCCATCATGCCGGGCTCAGTATAGGATCTATGTAGCAGCATGGTGTACCTCCCACCGTACCCATTACCCCACCACCTGTTGCAGTGGACACTGCTCTTTGGGTTCATTCCGAACCATCTCTTTTTACCAGTTTGTGTTCTGTTCTTATCCCTCTCCCTGGGAATATGTGGATTCCTTCTGGACACACCCTTTTATGGATTCAAGCCTACCTCACCATTGATTTGTTTATTCTTCAAGTGGATCTATAGTACTTGGACTGATATACAGCACATGACCAGGATCCCCACAGTACTACTCCTCTCCAACACCTTTCGGCCACATGACCACTCCATGCTTTCTATTTCCAGTATACATGAACCTTCTTTGACTAGAGCGATCCCAAGCTGTCTTCCATCACCGTCCTCCAACAATGTTTTATACCAGTCCACGAGCGCTGACTCATCCATGACACCCACACTTCCAAGTCAACACAGCCCCTACCATATCATATCACTGCATCATTATGGGACTTAAACTTATGTCAATCAATGTCGGAGGCCTTAATCATCCTGCGAAATGCCGCTCCCTTTGGAAAGAAGCCATCATCAACAAAGCAGACATCTTTGCCATGCAAGAAACCCACTTCCACAGTGACGAAACCCCTCAATGTTTTCATAAATCATTTCCCCATGTTTTTCTTGCATGCATCCAAGCCAAGAAGAAAGGAGTTCTTCTAGCAGTGAGAGACTCAGTTTCATTCTCTCTTTCAAAGGAGATATCGGACTCTGAGGGTAGATATATTATTCTCATTTGTTCTATTGATAACTCTGTGTACACCTTAGTTAATGTTTATGGTCCAAACTCTCGCCAATTGAAATTTATGCGAAGGTTATTTAAAACACTGTCAAAAGTACGCCAGGACCATCTAATCCTGTGCGGAGACTTCAATTTGGTGGCGGACAACATCATGGACAAATCCTCCTTGCCTAGACCCCACTTTCCTTCTTTAAAAAAACGTTCTTCTTTCGGAGGAACTCCATTATGTGTGGCGCTACCAACATGCCAATGAAAGGGACTACACATACTTTTCTCCATGCCACAACTCCTATTCCCGCATAGACATGTTCCTAGTGTATACATTTATTATACAACAAGTAAGCTCTTCCACCATAGCGGATATCACATGCTCAGACCATGCTGCCATTTATATCTCCCTAATAGATTCAAACTCTAGCCCATACACACCGGTATGGCGTTGCAATAACTCCAATATCCAAAAAACAGAATTAAAAAATACATCAAAGAACAGCTTAGCGATTTTTTTTTCCACACAATGGTCTTCCAGATACGGATCCATTCATTTTGTGGAACACACACAAGGCGTATGTTAGAGGCCTTTTAATAGAATTAGGATCTAGGACTAAAATACTTTACAACGCCAAATTAAATGAGCTACTAATAGAAATCCACCTAGCGGATTCTCTGAATAAAACAGCCCCCTCTGCCACCTTAGCTGATAAATTATGTCTACTACGCAACAATCTCCGAAGCCTACTGTGTAAACAACATGACAAATATTTAACACATTTAAAACTAAACTACTACTCGCTTAATAATAGGGCCGGAAAGTTTTTAGCTAAGGGTCCATGTACACTGCAACTTGTAAACGGCCGATTAGGATCAGTTGGGCGTTTTTTTCAGAAGCCCCTGAACCCACCTCTATGTTATCTTACCTGTCCATGTACACAGGGTGGTTTACAGTCATTTACAGGCAGTTGAGTTCAGTGTCGTTTTTTGGAAAGCAATTCTTTGCGTTCAGGATGTTCAGTACGTGTGTTTACCGGCGTTTCAAACGCAAAAACGCGACCGAACGCGATCACCCGCGTTTAGCGCTCGCGTTTTTTGATTTTAAAGGGGAATGATTTTTTGACCTCTAGAAACGGTTCTGAGCGCAAACGCCCGCTAAACGCCGCTAAACGCGGCATGCAAACGCGACATAACGGACGTTTTAAACGTCCTTTAAATTCCAGCGTTCAAGGGACTTTTTAAATGTCCCGTGTACATGTAGCCTAACAGACTGAAAATCCAAAGGTCCAAAACCAGAATCCCACATGTTTTCCACCCACACACCAAAGAAAAACGTATGAACCCTCAAGCCATTGCTAATGCCTTTGCTGATTACTATCACACACTGACTATACAACTTAAAAGAAGATCCCATTACCCCCCAGCCAACGCAGGAGACCATACAACAATTATTTCACAACCTCAACCTCCCATCCCTCAACAAATTGCAATTAGACTCACTGAACGCCCCAATTTCCGAACCTGAAGTTAACAGAATTATCGACTCCTTCCCCCTGGGCAAACCCCCAGGCCGGACAGCCTGACCAATACATTAAAATATTTTGCGACTCGCTCACTCCGACACTGAACGCAGTCTTTACCAAAGCTGCAAGCGCAGCTCATTTTCCCCCGGAAATGCTACAAGCCGACGTAGTAACTCTCACTAAACCACCCCAGCCAACTTTCGCCCAATCTCCCTCCTGAACATGGATGTTAAAATGTTTGCTAAAATCTTAGCCGCCAGACTGCTGCATATATTGCCCACCCTAATCAAACCAGATCCATCAGGATTCACAAAGGGTAGGCAGGCGTCAGATGCTACTAGACGCCTGATTAACCTTCTCCATCACACTGAACATAGCCGGACCCCCGCTCTGTTACTCTCTATAGATGCAAAGAAGGCATTCGATCGGGTCCACTGGGAATATATGTCGGCAGTACTGGCGAAATATGGTTTCCAAGGCCCAATCATGTCCGCAATCATGGCCCTCTACTCTACCCCATCAGCTAAAGTCTTCTCCTCGGGATTCCTTTCAAAACCTTTCCAATATCTAATGGTACCCGCCAAGGTTGCCCCTTATCCCCCTCCATTTTCAATTTAATGATTGAACCCTTGGCAGAATCGATCAGAGCCCACCCTCACATCTCAGGCGTTAAAATCAACCCTACACAACACAAAATTAATCTTTTTGCTGACAATGTGGTCCTATGTCAAATCCCCTTATCTCCCTCCCTTACATACATCAGGTTCTCCACAAGATTAGCAAACTCTCATACTATAAAGTAAACTTCTCCAATTCTCTAATCTAAGATTTGGGAATCCACAATGAAACGCGTAAACACTTAACTTCTCATTTTCCTTACACGTGGGATGAACATAGTATTCCCTTACCTTGAAATCACTTTAATGTTCTCCCCAACCAAATTGGTAGAAGCGAACTTGTAGGGATGATCGAACGGTTTGGGTCGACCATCGGTTCGACCCGAACATTGAATGTTCGAAATTCGGCCGAATTCCGAACTTTTTGCGGAAAAAGTTCGGAATTCGGCAACCAGAACCAACCAAAATGCAATGGGACAGGAACTGGGCTTTAAAAGCCCGTGATTGGACCAGAAACATTAGCAAAAGCCAATTAAGGGGGCATGAGGATGCTAGGAATGTGATTGGAGTGACTAGGGTGTCCAGAGGCCAATCAGTAGTGAATACGCCCCCCAGTATATAACATAGCCCCACCAAATCTCTAGCACTGTAATACAGGGCTGTGGAAGAGAGTGGAAGCAGTTCTGTTACTCCTGCTGCAAAAGTGTCATTTAGCAATTATTAGTGTGAGGAAAGGGATATCTAGTGTAGTTAGGGTATTATATACCACTATAGTTAGATTCAATAATCTAGTTTCTGTAGGGAAAGTGTTAAGTGTCAGGGTGACCGTAGTGTAGGGTGAACTGACTCTGACTGCTATGGCAGGGTGACCAAACTCTTCCATGTCAGGGTGACCGCCATAGAAAAAAGATCATTTGTCTTAGAATTGCAGTAGAGCAGGGATAGGGCTCTGGTACTTTCACACCTAGGCGTTTTTGTTTCAGGCGTTTATTGGGCTTTTTTGTGGACATCTTTGGAGGCAGGCATGACATCTGAACTTCTGTGTAGGGGTATATATACACACACACATATATGTATATATACACATACACACATACAGGTGTGATAGGAGCGGAACCCTATCCCTGCAAATAATTTCATTAGCGCAGGCATAGGGTTCTGCTACTTTCACACCTATAGGTGTGTATGTGTATATATACATATATGTGTGTGTGTGTATATAGCCCTATATAGAAGTTCAGATGTCATGCCTGCCTCCAAAGACGCCCAAAAAATGCACAATAAATGCCTGCAACGAAAACGCCCAGTTGTGTTGTTGCAGGCGTTTATTGGGCATTTTTTGGGCGTCTTTGGAGGCAGGCATAACATCTGAACTTCTGTATAGGGGTATATACACACACACACACACATATATGTATATGTACACATACACACATATAGGTGTGATAGGAGCGGAGCCACATCCCTGCAAATACTGTAATTTCATTAGCGCAGGCATAGGGTTCCGCTACTTTCACACCTATATGTGTGTATGTGTATATATACATATATGTGTGTGTGTATATTTAGCCCTATACAGAAGTTCAGATGTCATGCCTGCCTCCAAAGACGCCAAAAAAATGCACAATAAACGCCTGCAAAAAAAAACGCCCAGGTGTGTTGTTGCAGGTGTTTTTTTGGGCATTTTTTGAGCGTCTTTGGAGGCAGGCATAACATCTGAAATTCTGTATAGGGGTATATACACACACACACACATATATATATGTATATATACACATACACACATATAGGTGTGATAGGAGCGGAGCCACATCCCTGCTCTAATAAAAATTCTAATAAAAATTATCTTTTTTTTCTGGTTCTGGACATGCTACAGAGCTGAAACTTCACAGGTACAATAATTTTTTCAATAATTGTCTCTCTATAAAAAACGGCAATTTTTAAGAACTTTTTTTTGTGTGATTAATAGTTCCTGGGGCATGACCCAGAACCCTAGGCACTTTTTAGGGGCATTTATCGGGTTTTAGGGCTTCAAAATGGTGTTTTTTGATTACCGAAGTTCGGGTCCCATTGATTTCAATGGGGTTCTGGAATCCGGACTCGAAGTTTCGGGAAGTTCGGGTGTTCTGGTCGAACCAAACTTTTCAAAAGTTCGATCATCCCTAAACCCTAGTTAGATCCATAAGAGAAGATACCCAGCGCCTCTCAAAAACAGAACTATCATGGGCAGGTAGAATTGCAGCGTTCAAAATGAAAACTTTGCCGAAGATATGGTACATCTTCCGTACTCTCCCAGTTCCAATCCTGCTCCAGCATCTGTCTGCACTTAAAGCTATATTAAAATCCTATGTCTGGAAAAGGAAAAGGGCAAGGTGCTCATACCATCATCTTACTAAACAGAAAAAATTTGGCGGCCTAGGCCTCCCAGATATAAACAACTATCTTATCGCCAACCATCTTTCTTCCCTTCGGCATTGGTTCCATATATCCAGTGATGTACTCTGGCCAGATATTGAATCCACCCTTACCCACATGAAAGGATTTTCCTATATGCTGTTTGTAGACTCCTGGAAACCCTTGTCTCTACACTTACTCTCTTTACCCACGCGTGCCTCATTGTTGGCATGGAGATATCTATTATCCCTCCCATCAGATAACGCCCCACTCTACCACCCACAACTTCCTTTGCAGACCCTGGAACAACTTATTCCTTCTCTATTTCTCCAAAGTTGGGCCAAGGCAGGCATTCACTTTATAGACCTCCTTTACCACAATGATCGATTGAAAACATTTTCTACACTACAGACTGGGTTTGAACTACCTAGTAATGCTATTTACTCCTACATCAGAATCTCAGGTTTCCTGTCCAAAAATCCTCCTCCACGGATACATCTTCCGACCCAACATTTGGACTTACCACCAAGTTAAAAGTCACCCCAAAAGAGGTCTCTCCCTGCTTTAAAACTTTCTCCAATACACCTCCCATCTTCAAATGGGAAAACGATTTACAATCACAATTTTCTGAATCCCAATGGCTAATGGCCATTCGGACTACTTATAAAGCATCCCACTGTGTAGCACATTGGGAGCAATCTCAAAAGCTGATCACACGATGGTACCTAACTCTGTATCGTATGTCGAAATTTTCGAATACACATACCCCTCTCTGTTGCAGGGAGTGTGGACAGATTTGCCAACTGATGCATGTCTTTTGGACCTGCAAAAGGCTCACTAGTTTCTGGAAACAGATGTTTACAATAATCTCAGAAACTACAGGTGTATTCATTAAAATTAAATTACATTTCTTATGAAAGAATGTAGGCTTCCACTATAGCACAAAGCAAAGGTTTTAGTCAAAATTGGAAAACCTGGACTGAAAGCAAATTCTATGTTAAACTCTTCTGATAATAATTTTTACCATCCTGGCAACTGGACACTCATGTTTACGGATGTGTATTGGCTTCTGTTTACTGTTTGGCTCCAACGTATACTTCTGTAATTTGCATCCTACTGTTTCTTGTACAACTTGATTACTGTTACTTGACTCATCTTATTGTGATCTGTATTTCCCTTCCTTGTTAAAACACAATAAAAACATTGAAACAAACACATCAAAACCACGCATAGGTTGATTGTGAAGCATTTTTAAAGCATTATTAGGGCTTGTAAAACCCCAGTCTAATGCCCATACTAAAGTGCATTAACGCTATAGGAGTGTTTGTTAACAGTTAGAAATTTAGTCAAGTGTGAACAAGCCCTAACTATCCCCGAACAACAAAGAACTTATCAAATGTTTTAACATGATTTTTACATCCTTCCGACTCATCAAGTAGAAAAGCAAGCAAAACACAACAGTCCACAGGCACGTACCTTCATAAAAAAATGTAGGGCTTGTTTATACCAGCAGCTGCACTGAATGTACTATTTACTCTTTTCTTTTTGCTATAACCTTATTGAAATGTAACAAACGACATTGCATTAATCTCTACTGGCCAAAGTGAAAAACAGTGTGGTGTACTGTACTTTTTCTGCACACTCCATTGCAGTACGGTGGTATGAAATAAGGAAGAGAAAAGCACAGCGCCTTCTAAGTGCGGCAGTAGACAACTTTAATGTAGGTATAATAAAAACTTACTCACGTGCTTGATAAAAGCATATAATATCAACTGGGACATCTGAACATCACAGTCCGAATGGTAATATCCCCGCAGGCTTGCACGGTTGAGGGATTTCTGGGTGGTGTCCGAGGTTTCCCTGGTCCGTGGAATGCAGGGGATCAGCTCCAACAGGCCATGATGTCACTTCCTGGTCACGATGTAAAGACTTAATCAGCGACACGTTGCAGAGCATGCGCTCCTTCAGGCTGTATGGGCGCCATGTTGGTGTGGGGCTTTTATGCCCACAGATGGGGGTGTGTACTACAAGGACTCAGTGGGGCCACAAAGTCCTAGAAAGCGTAGCGGCCACGGTTAATGAGTATAGTATACATAGAAAACAAACAAACTAGCTGGTAGAGAAGCAGGAATGAAAGGAGTGACTATAAGGAGGGTGCAGTTGTAATTTATGGATGATGCTGGAACCTGATTGTTAGCTACTTATTATGAAAATGATTACAGCCAGACGGACCTTGGTGTGTGTTAACCCCATATTTAACTAAAGAATGTGGTATTGGATGTGTAATGAAAAAAGTGGAAAAATTAAGTGTACATTAGATAATTATACTTGAAAAATAAACAAAAAAGGGTCGAAAAATGGCCAAAATAACTGTACAAAATATATAGATATGATGTAAATAAATAAAAAATATATATATGAAATATAAAATATAAAATAGGGTGTAGTGGCCTACGTCGCTACTAAAGGGTTAAGAGTGGCTGTAGAACAAAGGTTGCTTTATAGTAACCAATCTAATGTATGTAGTTATGTATGACACATGTTAATGGGGTAGTACAGGGTAATGGTAATGCCTATGAGCAATAATCGTAAAATGATTTTATTAAAAATACTCTAAGTAATCCTATACTATACAGCTGCAAGAAAAAGTATGTGAACCCTTTGGAATTATATGAATTTCTGCACAAATTAAGTCATAAAATGTGATCTGATCATCATCATCTAAGTCACAACAATAGACAATCACAGTCTGCTTAAACTAATAAAACACAAGAATGAAATGTTGCCATGTTTTTATTGAACACACCATGTAAACATTCACAGTGCAGGTGGAAAAAGTGAACCCCTAGACTAATGACATCTCCCAGAGCCAATTGGAGTGAGATGTCAGCCAACTGGAGTCCAATCAATGAGATGAGATTGGAGGTGTTGGTTACAGCTGTCCTGCCCTATAAAAAAACACACACCAGTTCTGGGTTTGCTTTTCACAAGAAGCATTGCCTGATGTGAATGATGCCTCGCACAAAAGAGCTCACAGAGGACCTACGATTAAGAATTGTTGACTTGTATAAAGCTGGAAAGGGTTATAAAAGTATCTCCAAAAGCCTTGCTGTTCATCAGTCCACTGTAAGACAAATTGTCTATAAATGGAGAAAGTTCAGCACTGCTGCTACTCTACCTAGGAGTGGCCGTCCTGTAAAGATGACTGCAAGAGCACAGCGCAGACTGCTCAATGAGGTGAAGAAAAATCCTAGAGTGTCAGCTAAAGACTTACAAAAGTCATTGGCAAATGCTAACATCCCTGTTAGTGAATCTACATAACGTAAAACACTAAACAAGAATGGATTTCATGATAGGATACCACAGAGGAAGCCACTGCTGTCCAAACAAAACATTGCTGCACGTTTACAATTTGCACAAGAGCACCTGGATGTTCCACAGCAGTACTGGCAAAATATTCTGTGGACAGATGAAACCAAAGTTAGTGTTGTGTGTTTCTTCCAAACAAATCATGTATGGCGAAAAAGAGGCACAACACACCAACATCAAAACCTCATCCCAACTGTGAAGTATGGTGGTGGGGGCCATCATGGTTTGGGGCTGCTTTGCTGCATCAGGGCCTGGACGGATTGCTATCATCGAAGGAAAAATTAATTCCCAAGTTTATCAAGACATTTTGCAGGAGAACTTAAGGCCATCTGTCTACCAGCTGAAGCTCAACAGAAGATGGGTGTTGCAACAGGACAATGACCCAAACCATAGCAATAAATCAACAACAGAATGGCTTAAACAGAAGAAAATACGCTTCTGAAGTGGCCCAGTCAGAGTCCTGTCCTCAACCCGATGGAGATGCTGTGGCATGACCTCAAGAAAGCGATTCACACCAGACATCCCAAGAATATTGCTGAACTGAAACAATTCTGTAAAGAGGAATGGTCAAGAATTAATCCTCACCGTTGTGCATGTCTGATCTGCAACTACAGGAAACGTTTGGTTGAAGTTATTGCTGCCAAAGGAGGTTCAACCAGTTATTAAAAGGGTTCACATACTTTTTCCACCTGCACTGTGAATGTTTACATGGTGTGTTCAATAAAAACATGGCAACATTTCATTCTTTGTGTTTTATTACTTTAAGCAGACTGTAATTGTCTATTGTTGTGACTTAGATGATGATGATCAGATCACATTTTATGACCAATTTGTGCAGAGATCCATATCATTCCCAAGGGTTCACATACTTTTTCTTGCAGCTGTAGGTAAAAGCAATTTGTAAAGAACTATGTTTTGTATAGGGAGAGGGGGAAAAGTCAGGAAGGGGGGGGGCTGTGTATGGTTATGGGGGGATAATGTTAAATTATAATAAAGTATTGACTTCAATCTCTTCATTGACTCGATCTCTTCATTGAGGCCCCCAGGTGTGAGGGTGTCCAGGGTATAAATCCAGAATGTTACCCTGCGACAGAGTCTTTAAAATGATCTGCCTACGGGAAACAATCCAGGATGGACTCTATAACCTAGACCTTGTGACCTATAGAGGATTGGTCGTGTAGCTCAGCAAAATGTCTGGGTATGCTGTGTTTGTCCTTCCCTCCTTCCACTAGGCGGCTGTGCTCACCAAACCGTTTTCTCAGGGTCTGCCCTACGTAGAACTAACCCCAGAGGCAGGTTAAGCAATGGACAAGAAATTCAAAGAAGCAGTTATAGAATTATTTGATGTGGTATGTTTTTTCTTTTCACTGTGAAGTCTCTTTTTCCATGCTGTATGTGTTTACAAGTAAGGCAAAGGGGTTTCCGACATTGATAACTGCCTACCAATGGGATAAGACACAGAGTTTGGGTTAAGGGGGTGGGGGTTGTTTTGAGTTTGCTAGGGTTTTTGATATTTCGGGCTTTCCTATAGGAAACTTGTAGAGATGGGGAATGGTGGATTTAAGGTGAGGGTCCTCTAATAGGATGGGCCAGTGTTCGGCTATAATCTGTTCCATTTTTCTAAATTTCACATGAACTGTGTGGTAAACCGAATGGGTCGAGAAGTAGGATTGGAGGAACATTTGGGGGCTGGCCGTGGGGCCAATAAGTAATGGGAATAGGCCTGTTTAATAAGAGTTTGGGGGTAATCCTTTTCTTCAAATTTTAGAGTCAGCAGAGCGCTTTGTGCAGTGTAATCTTTGTGCAATTCCTTTTGAGGTGGCAAAAATGCCATTTTTGGGATATTGGATACCCATCTGGGTCCCTCCCCTAAGAAGATTTCAGACCGATGCCCAGACACTTACTCAACGGGCCAAAGAGGCAGGCATCATAAACAGGAACTTGTCTTCTTCAATAGGGATTAGTTGCCAATTCCTACTTCTATCACATCCCCAAAATCCACAAAAATATCCCTTACCCACCAGGAAGGCCAATAGTAGCTGCTACAGACAGCATTACCAGCCCTTTTTCACAATACTTGATCATTTTTTCTCCGTCCTTTGGCCCAGAACCTCCCCTCATACATCTGAGATGGAGTATACCGTGACTTGAAAAAGTGTTCATACCCCTTGACATTTTCCACATTTTGTCATGTTACAACCAAAAACGTACATTTATTTTACTGGGATTTTATGTGATAGACCAACACAAAGTGACAAATAATTGTGAAGTGAAAGGAAAATTATAAATGTTTTTCAATTTTTTTTTACAAATAAATATCTAAAAAGTGTGATGTGCATTTGTATTCAGCCCCCCTGAGTTAATAATTTGTAGCACCACCTTTCGCTGCAATTACAGCTTCAAGTCTTTTTGGGTATGTCTCTACCAGCTTTGCACATCTGGAGTGTGAAATTTTTGCTCATTCTTCTTTGCAAAATAGCTCAAGCTCTGTCAGATTGGATAGAGAGCGTCTGTGAACAGCAATTGTCAAGTCCTGACACAGATTGCCAGACCATTGCCAGGTGATTGCCAGACCATTATTCTTGATCTTTAAGGATAGTTTACAGATGGGTATGGTGCCAGCTGATTGGAAAAAAGCCAACATGGTACCAATATTTAAAAAAGGGAAGAGATATATCCCGGGTAACTATAGGCCGGTCAGCCTAACATCAGTAGTCTGCAAGATTTTGGAGGGGATGTTAAGGGACCACATACAAGACTTTAGTAATGAAAATGGTATTAGTAGTAATCAGCATGGATTCATGAAAAATCGTTCTTGCCAAACCAATCTATTAACCTTCTATGATGAAGTGAGCTGCCACCTAGATAAAGGTAAGCCTGTGGATGTGGTGTATCTGGACTTTGCAAAGGCCTTTGATACCATTCCCCACAAACGCTTACTGTTCAAACTAAGGAAGGTAGGTATGGACCATAAGGTTAGTACCTGGATAGAGAACTGGCTCCAGGGGAGAGTCCAGAGGGTGGTGATTAATGGAGAGTACTCGGATTGGGCGGGTGATGAAAGTGGGTTCCCCCAGGGTTCTGTCCTGGGACCAATCCTGTTTAATTTATTCATAAATGATCTAGAGGAGGGGATATTTAGTACAATCTCAGTATTTGCGGATGATACTAAACTAAGCATGCCAATATCTTCTATTCAGGATGTGGAAATCTTACAAGCGGACCTGAACAAAATAATGGGGTGGGCAACTACATGGCAGATGAGGTTTAATGTTGAAAAATGTAAAATAATGCACTTGGGTGCCAGAAACCAGAAAGCAAGCTACTCACTAGGGGGGGGGGACCTCTGGGTGAGTCTAGGATGGAAAAGGACCTGTGGGTACTGGTAGACAACAGGCTTGGCAGTGGCATGCAATGCCAAGCTGCTGCAAGCAAAGCCAACAGAATACTGGGATGCATAAAAAAGGGGATTCACTCCAGAAATAAAGAGATTATTCTCCCTCTCTACAAGACTCTGCTCCGGCCACATCTGGAGTATGCTGTCCAGTTCTGGGCACCGGTCCTCAGGAAGGATGTGCTGGAACTGGAGAGAGTCCAGAGAAGGGCAACAAAAATAATTAGGGGAATGGAGGACATCAGCTATTAGGAAAGACTACAAGCACTGGACTTATTCTCTCTCAAGAAGAGACGATTGAGGGGGGATATCATATCAATGTACAAATACGGTACTGGTGACCCTAGCATAAGGAACAAACTATTCAGAGAATGAGAATACAATAAGACACGTGGCCACTCACTAAAACTAGAGGAAAGGCGGTTTAACCTTAAAATACGTAGGGGGTTCTTCACTGTAAGAGCAGTAAGGATGTGGAATTCTCTTCCACAAGCAGTCGTATCAGCAGGGAGCATCGATAGTTTCAAAAAATTATTAGATGGGCACCTTAAAGACCACAACATAGAGGGGTATACAATGTACGGTTAACAGCAAACACACACACACATCATAGGTTGAACTGGATGGACGGATGTCTTTTTTCAACCTCACTAACTATGTAACTAAATAAGATTCTCAATTGGATTTAGGTCTGGACTTTGACTGGGCCATTTTAACACATAAATATGCTTTGATCTAAACCATTCCATTGTAGCTCTGGCTGTATGTTTGCAAACTCAAACAGGTTTTCTTCTAAGACTGTATTTGGCTCCATTCATCTTCCCACCAACTCTGACCAGCTTTCCTGTCCCTGCTGAAAAAAAGCATCCCCACAACATGATGCTGTCACCACCAGGTTTCATGGTGGTGGGGGTGGTGTGTTCAAGTTGATGTGCAGTGTTAGTTTTCTGCCACACAGGGTTTTGCTTTTAGGCCAAAAAGTTAAATTGTTGTCTTATCTGACCAGAGCACCTTCTTCCACATGTTTTCTCTGTCCACCACATGGCTTCTCGCAAACTGCAAATGGGACTTCTTATGACTTTCTTTCAACAAAGGCTTTCATTCTGACACTCTTCCATGAAGGCCAGATTTGTGGAGTGCAGGACTAACAGTTGTCCTGTGGACAGATTCTCCCGCCTGAGCTGTGGATCTCTGCAGCTCTTCAAAAGTTTCCATGAGCCTCTTGGCACATTCTCTAATTAATGCTTTTCTTGCCTGGCCTGTCAGTTTAGGTGGACGGCCATGTCTTGGTAGGTTCCCAGTTGTGCCACAATCTATGATAGATTGAACAGTGTTCCGTGAGATATTCAAAGCTTGTTTTTTTTTTTTTTTCATTTAACCTAACCCTGCTTTAAACTTCTCCACAACTTTATCCCTGACCTGTCTTTAGGTTCTTTTTTATCAAACCTCTGAGGGCTTCACAGAACAGCTGTAATTATATTGAGATTAAATTACACCCAGGTGGACTCTATTTGCTAATTAGGTGACTTCTGAAGGCAATTGGTTCCACTAGATTATAGTTAGGGATAGCAGAGTAGGGGGTCTGAATACAAATGTAGGCCACACTTTTCACATATTTATTTGTAAAAAATTTTGAAAACCATTTATCATTTTTCTTCCACTTCACAATTGTGTGCCACTTTGTGTTAGTCTATCACATAAAATCCCAATAAAATACATTTACGTTTTTGATTGTAACATGACAAAATGTGGAAAATATTAAGGGGTATGAATACTTTTTCAAGGCACTATATCTCCAAGATCTACTCACCCATTACCCCTGGGAACCCAGTTGTGGGCATCCCTCGATGTCAATTCCTTATACATGTGCATTCCTCATGAAGTAGGCCTCAGAGCAGTCACTCACTTCCTCATGGAAGATGCCACCCTCAACTCTCAACAGGCCCAGTTCATTAAAGAAGCCACAAAATTTTGTCTGATGAGGAACTACTTTGAGTTCAGAGGTGATTTTAATCTTCAAGTCAAAGGCACAGCTATGGGAGCAAATTTTGCCCCTAGCTACACAAACCTGACCATGGGGCTCTGGGAAGCTAGCCATATATGGCAAAACAACCCTTTTGCTGCACATATCACTATCTACAGACAATACATAGATGACATTATTGTCATCTGGGATGGCCTGGAATCCCTTTTCTTGGAATCTGCCCAACATTGCAACAGCAACACTTACAATTTGTCTTTCACCTCTGTATGTCATCCCACAGAACTGGCCTTCCTAGACCTCCTGCTACACCACCAAGAAGGAAAAATATTAGCTAAAAACTACACCAACCCACCGCAGGCAACTCCTTTTTACGTTTTAAGAGTTGCCACCACAGCAGGTGTGCCTCCAATATCCCAAAAAGTCAATTTTGCTGCCTCAGAAGGAATTGCACAAAAGAACAAGATTGCACCACACAAAGCACTCTGCTCACTCTAAAATTAGAAGAAAAGGGTTACCCCCCAACCTCTCATTGAACAGGCTTATTCCCATTACTTATAGGCCCCACAGCCAGCCCCCAAATGTTCCTCCAATCTTACTCCACAACCAATTCAGTTTATTATGCAGTTCCATGTGAAATTTAGAAAAATGGAACAGATTAGAGCCAAACACTGGCCCATCCTATTAGAGGACCCACACCTAAAATACACCATTCCCCCCAGACCAAAAGTTTCCTATAGGAAAGTCCAAAACATCAAAAATGTAGTGGCCCCTAGCAAACTCAAAAAAACAACGCCCACCCCCTTCATCCAAACTCTGTGTCTTATCCCATTGGTAGGCATGTATCAATGTTGGAAACCCCTTTGCCTTACTTGTAAACTTCTACACCATGGACAAAAATACTTCACAGTGAAAGACAAAACATATCCCATTAAACAATTCTATAACTGCTCCTCTGAATTTGTTGTCTATTGCTTGACCTGCCCCTGCGCTCAGTTCTACATAGGGTGGACCATCAGAACCCTGAGAAAACAGTTTGGTGAACACCACCACCTAGTGGAACAAGGGAAGGACAAACACAGCATACCTAGAAATTTTGCGACTCTGTCGCAAGGAAACAGTCTGCATTTATATCCTAGACACTCTCACACCGGGGGGCCTCAATCAAGAGATCAAAGTCAATACTCTATTATAATATACAGTGGGTACGGAAAGTATTCAGACCCCCTTAAATTTTTCACTCTTTGTTATATTGCAGCCATTTGCTAAAATCATTTAGGTTCATTCTTCTTCCTCATGAATGTACACATAGCACCCCATACTGACAGAAAAACACAGAATTGTTGACATTGTTGCAGATTTATTAAAAAAGAAAAACTGAAATATCACATGGTCCTAAGTATTCAGACCCTTTGCTCAGTATTTAGTAGAAGCCCCCTTTTGATCTAATACAGCCAGGAGTCTTTTTGGGAAAGATGCAACAAGTCATTCACACCTGGATTTGGGGATCCTCTGCCATTCCTCCTTGCAGATCCTCTCCAGTTCTGTCAGGTTGGATGGTAAACGTTGGTGGACAGCCATTTTTAGGTCTCTCCAGAGATGCTCAATTGGGTTTAAGTCAGGGCTCTGGCTGGGCCATTCAAGAACAGTCACGGAGTTGTTGTGAAGCCACTCCTTCGTTATTTTAGCTGTGTGCTTAGGGTCATTGTCTTGTTGGAAGGTAAACTTTCGGCCCAGTCTGAGGTCCAGAGCACTCTGGAGAAGGTTTTTGTCCAGGATATCCCTGTACTTGGCCGCATTCATCTTTCCCTCGATCGCAACCAGTCGTCCTGTCCCTGCAGCTGAAAAACACCCCCACAGCATGATGCTGCCACCACCATGCTTCACTGTTGGGACTGTATTGGACAGGTGATGAGCAGTGCCTGGTTTTCTCCACACATACCGCTTAGAATTAAGGCCAAAAAGTTCTATTTTGGTCTCATCAGACCAGAGAATCTTATTTCTCACCATCTTGGAGTCCTTCAGGTGTTTTTTTAGCAAACTCCATGCGGGCTTTCATGTGTCTTACACTGAGGAGAGGCTTCCGTCGGGCCACTCTGCCATACAGCCCCGACTGGTGGAGGGCTGCAGTGATGGTTGACTTTCTACAACTTTCTCCCATCTCCTGACTGCATCTCTGGAGCTCAGCCACAGTGATCTTTGGGTTCTTCTTTACCTCTCTCACCAAGGCTCTTCTCCCCCGATAGCTCAGTTTGGCCGGAGGGCCAGCTCTAGGAAGGGTTCTGGTCGTCCCAAACGTCTTCCATTTGAGGATTATGGAGGCCACTGTGCTTTTAGGAACCTTAAGTGCAGCAGAAATCTTTTTGTAACCTTGGCCAGATCTGTGCCTTGCCACAATTCTGTCTCTGAGCTCTTCAGGCAGTTCCTTTTGACCTCATGATTCTCATTTGCTCTGACATGCATTGTGATCTGGAAGGTCTTATATAGACAGGTGTGTGGCTTTCCTAATCAAGTCCAATCAGTATAATCAAACACAGCTGGACTCAAATGAAGGTGTAGAACCATCTCAAGGATGATCAGAAGAAATGGAAAGCACCTGAGTTAAATATATGAGTGTCACAGCAAAGGGTCTGAATACTTAGGACCATGTGATATTTCAGTTTTTCTTTTTTAATAAATCTGCAACAATGTCAACAATTCTGTGTTTTTCTGTCAGTATGGGGTGCTATGTGTACATTCATGAGGAAGAAGAATGAACCTAAATGATTTTAGCAAATGGCTGCAATATAACAAAGAGTGAAAAATTTAAGGGGGTCTGAATACTTTCCGTACCCACTGTAAATCATCCCCCCATAACCCTACCCAACCACCCCCCCTTCCCGCCTTTCCCCCCCCCCCTCCCCATACAAAACTTTTAAAAATTTTATATTTCGTATATATATTTTTTTATTATTTATGTATTTTTTATTCACATTTTTTTATGTTATAATATAGCGCATAATTTATTTTTAATTTTTTAATTTTATTTATTTTTACTTTTTGATTTTTTTATTTTTAATTTCGATGGGGTTACATTATATCTATATATTTTGTACAGTTATTTTGGCTATTTTGCGACCCGTTTTTGTTTATTTTTCAGGTATAATAACCTAATGTACAATCACTTTTTTCATTACACATCCACTACCACATTCATTAGTTAAATATGGGGTTAACACACACCAAGGTCTGTCTGGCTGTAATATTCATTTTCATAATGAGTTGCTAACAATCAGGTTCCGGCATCGTCCATAAGTTACATCTGCACCCTCCTTACAGTCCTTTCATTCCTGCTTCTGTCCCAACTAGTTTGTTTGTTTTCAATGTACACTGTACTCCTTAACCACGGCCGCTACGCTTTCTAAGACTTTGTGGCCCCACTGAGTCCTTATAGTACACACCCCCATCTGTGAGCATAAAAGCCCCACGCCAACATGGCCCCCATACGGCCTGAAGAAGGAGCGCATGCTCCGCAACCCATCGCCGATTATGCCTTTATATCGTGACCAGGAAGTGACGTCACAGCCTTTTATAAAGCTTACTCTTGTGAGTACGTTTTTATATTATGCCTACATTAACCACTTCAGCTCCGGAAGGTTCTACCCCCTTAATGACCAGGCCATTTTTTGTGATTCGGCACTGCGTTACTTTAACGGAAAATTGCGCGGTCGTGCGATGCTGTACCCTAATACAATTGATGTCCTTTTTTTCCCACAAATAGAGCTTTCTTTTGGTGGTATTTGATCACCTCTGCGCTTTTTTAGATTTTGCGCTATAAACAAAAAAAGAGCGAGAATTTTGAAAAAAAAAAAAAAAACGCCATATTTTTTACTTTCTGCTATAAAACATTCCCAATAAAAAAATTAAAAAAATCTTAAATATTAAAAATGTATTCCCCTTTCAGAAAAGTCAAACTATGATCTTATCAAGAGATACTTTGATACGCATCACTCCAAACCATCTGCCTCCTCTCTCAGGGTCTTCGAGCATATCTGTTTATTGACCCCCACGGGCAGGGGCCATATCTCCAGGTTATACACAGATCTAAATGCTCGAGACCCAGAGATAAAACTCCAGTATATGGTTAGATGGGAAAGGGACTTACAGATTACCCTTTCAATTGGAGACTGGACTTCTATGTGGCTTAACTTACGTAAGTCCACTAGATCCTTGGTCCTCAACCCTGGTCCTCAGGGCCCACTAACAGGCCAGGTTTGCAAGATAACTGAAATACATCCCAGGTGATATAATTTGCTGCTCAGTAAATGCAGTATTCTAGTCTGCATCTCCCCAAGGTAATACCTAAAATCTGGCCTGTTAGTGGGCCTTGAGGACCGGAGTTGAGGACCACTGCACTAGATCACTGGGTGTAAGGGAGACCGCTGTAAAACTCTTCACTAGGTGGTATTATACACCAGAACAGTTAAAACAAATTTTTCCCAGACACTTCACCTAACTGTTTCAGGGGCTGTTCGGAGATAGGCTCTCTGAAACATATCTTCTGGGATTGTCATAAGATTGCGAATACCTGGTCAGAGGTGTTCTCATTAGTTGGAAAATTACCTGGAAAGAATATTTCTTTGTCCTACCTTCAATGCCTATTATTTCAGGGGGTCCCTGACCTTTCTGCCCAACTTACCTGCTGAGGACGTATGATTACGAAACGCATACGGCATGTCGCATCACTTCTGGTTCCTGTACAGAGAGGTGGACCGCATTGCGTTCCACGCGCTAGTTTACAACGTTTGATTGTCACTACATAAATGTGAGTACCCGTAATCCTATATTCTATGTGTAATAAACCTATTATCGGCAATATTACACTATTGTGCCTTCTTTTCAATATCCGGACATCTGCAATATCGGTCCCTTGTGGACACTGGGAGTAGTTATCCCCATCATCAGGATACCATCTGACCCCAGCTCAACTTAGGATTGCTGCTGTCCAGATACCCCATAGATGTCCCATCCTAGGACCGATAGAGGAGATTAGGATCTACTATTGGAACTCCACTTATATCCACTCTTTACCCCTGTGTGGGTTGGGTACTTCCGGTGAGTGTGCTATTTACCAAAGGGGTCACCGAGCATCTCACTGCCCACCACGGGGTCACCTACTGCATCTTGCTGATATAAAGCTTGACACCTGCTCTAATATATTTTTGGGATAATTTCAATCACTCCATCACCTGTGCACTATTGGACTTTCTTTTTTTTATATATATATTTTTTTATATTTTTTTCTTTTTTACCAACGTCACTTATCCGCATTTGTATATACCCACACCAATTTGGTATTTAACACTATTAGCACTTCAGCACTCACCATCTTGTGTTGATTGCACTTGTCACTTTTTAGCATATCAGTTTATATTATATGCACTTGTCACTTTAGTTTAAGAGATTTCTTCACCCCTTTGTGGGGTTTTTTTGCACTTTATTTGTGACTGTATGTTTCTTATGGATTTGATGTTTACATATTTATGGGTTTAGCAATTTGTGTATGAATTTATTGGGCCCACACTCATATTTTATATATTTATGCACCTAGCATTTTTGATTTTCACATATGTGATCCACTTTTTTATATATATTTACTAGTGCATTTTATACAGTTCTTTACTTCCCTTTTTTATATCATCTGGGATTTCAACAATTTTATCTCTCTCTTAAACATGGTCATCTATCATTCATAATTTTTTATATTTATTATTGGCCCTCACTCATTTTATGATATCAGACAGCGCCATTCCCTCCACCCTCTTTTAATCTACAGGCATGGCACAGGTAATCTACAGGCATGGCACAGGTCAATGTGCAGGCATGGCACAGGTCAATGTACAGGCATGGCACAGGTCAATCTACAGGCATGGCACAGATGAATCTACAGGCATGGCACAGATGAATCTACAGGCATGGCACAGGTCAATGTACAGGCATGGCACAGGTCAATCTACAGGCATGGCACAGGTCAATGTACAGGCATGGCACAGGTCAATGTACAGACATGGCACAGGTAATCTACAGGCATGGCACAGGTCAATCTACAGGCATGGCACAGGTCAATGTACAGGCATGGCACAGGTCAATGTACAGGCATGGCACAGGTCATCTACAAGCATGTCACAGGTCAATCTACAGGCATGGCGCAGGTCAATGTACAGGCATGGCACAGGTCAATGTACAGGCATGGCACAGGTCAATGTACAGGCATGGCACAGGTCAATCTACAGGCATGGCACAGGTCAATCTACAGGCATGGCACAGGTCAATGTACAGGCATGGCACAGGTCAATGTACAGGCATGGCACAGGTCAATCTACAGGCATGGCACAGGTCAATCTACAGACATGGCATAGGTCAATGTACAGGCATGGCACAGGTCAATGTACAGGCATGGCACAGGTCAATGTACAGGCATGGCACAGGTAATCTACAGGCATGGCACAGGTCAATGTACAGGCATGCAGCTTCACAAAAACCACACAGTGTGCCGCTACCCCCCTACCCCCCCCCCTCCCAAGCCATGTTCCCTCATCCTGTCCAGAGTTCCACAGGGCTTCTGTGCCCACTTCTATGCTCACAGGACAGTGTGTGGCCCGGGCCCCCCCTGAATTTGACCTCCAGGAAAGCACAGTCGTAGTTTATGCAGGTAGAGGCCTAACCTAAGCCTGCATGTATTACAGGCATCTAATTTTGCACAGGTCAAAGTACAGGCATGGCACAGGTCATCTACAAGCATGTCACAGGTCAATCTACAGGCATGGCGCAGGTCAATGTACAGGCATGGCACAGGTCAATGTACAGGCATGGCACAGGTCAATCTACAGGCATGGCACAGGTCAATGTACAGGCATGGCACAGGTCAATGTACAGGCATGGCACAGGTCAATGTACAGGCATGGCACAGGTCAATCTACAGGCATGGCACAGGTCAATCTACAGACATGGCATAGGTCAATGTACAGGCATGGCACAGGTCAATGTACAGGCATGGCACAGGTCAATGTACAGGCATGGCACAGGTAATCTACAGGCATGGCACAGGTCAATGTACAGGCATGCAGCTTCACAAAAACCACACAGTGCGCCGCTACCCCCCTACCCCCCCCCCCCCTCCCAAGCCATGTTCCCTCATCCTGTCCAGAGTTCCACAGGGCTTCTGTGCCCACTTCTATGCTCACAGGACAGTGTGTGGCCCGGGCCCCCCCTGAATTTGACCTCCAGGAAAGCACAGTCGTAGTTTATGCAGGTAGAGGCCTAACCTAAGCCTGCATGTATTACAGGCATCTAATTTTGCCACTTCAAAGTTCTTCACTTACCATTAGCTGGCCTGCTGCTGGTCCCTGACTGTCTGTCACACACTGCTGGGAGCCTGGGACTGTGTCTGCGCCTGCGCCTGCCTAAAGTCGACTCGAGGACTCGTCTGACCTGGTGGGACTCTGGGAGACTGGTCTCGTCTCAGTCAGTGCCAGACCCAGTGGTGGGGTGAGCCAGGATTCAGGACGTCTCCTACCGTCCTACAGTAGGTCGCGGGTGGCTACGCCTCACTCGCTCCTCCTCGCGCTCCGATGTCCGATCCGTCCGACTGAGTCAGCTCCTCCACGGTCACGCTGCTCTCATCTCTGCGCCGGGCCGTGGGCGGGAACGGAAGGTGATCGTGATGCTGGAGCGGTGCACCGCCCCCACGCGTCACCTCACCAGGTCCGATGTCCTCCTGTGATTGGTCCAGGCTGGACTCTGGACCAATCACAGCCCGGACATCGTTAAAGTGGGGTGTGTCGGGGCGCATTGCTCTGCGCCCCGATGACCCCCAGGAGAGCGCCAATCGGCGCCTCTGCCAGGCGAAGGTGGGGTCAAAAACCCCACCCCCCATACCCAGCACTAAGTCCGGCGCCCCTAGTGGGCGAAAAATTGACTTTTTTTTTTATTTAATCTTTTTTTGCTTCTGCTGGTGTTTGGGGGGGGGGGGGGGGGGCGGCGCCCATGCACCCCCTATGGGCAGGCCGCCACTGTTAACACCCATGCAATTCGATGCCTGTCCGAATTCCCAGTTCGCACTGTGATCTGCAAACCAATCTGGTGGTGTCACTAACTTTGTTTTTACACTTACAGCAGTTCACAGAGGGCAGTGTGAACTGCCTGCGATTCAGTTATGATGCGGGAACCCGCACTGGATTCGTAGGTTTTCCCGCATCGCACCAGTGTAAACCGAGCCTGAGGGGACTTTTCAAATTCTGAAAGCTGAAAGTAAAAAATTATACTTGGATTTCATTTTTAGAGTAAATTGTTTTTATTTACAGTTTTGCGTCTATTCAGTTTTCACTATTTCACAAAGGCGCAATTAAAAATGTACTAATATTTGTTCAAATATTTGTTATTTATTAAATCAAAACAGTTTTAACTTTAGATTTAGTCGGAATTTTGTACATTTTACCATGTATGAATCCCCAATAATGATTTTAGTGAATTTTTAGCACAAATGTCGGTTTGATAAACATTTGCGCAAATATCAGGGTGCCTTAAACATCAGTAGCACCTTCTTTTTATTCTACTGGCCAATTCTACTGGCCATGTACTTTCAGAAAATATATGGTTTGGAGGGTCTTTTATAAACTCTGAAAACAATAAGTGAAAAAGGAAAACCTCCAGATCTTTTGAGAAATTTTTGCGTACGTCCGATTTTCACTATTTCCGATTGCACATAGCTTGTGGAATTTGGGAAGTATATGAAATGATTCTTCAGAATTTCCAACGGAGCTATGTGCCAGAAAGAGACATCAGAATCATCGCTGTTGTCACTTTCCGTACCTGATGACGAGTTTTCCCACAAATCGCTATCGCTCAGTTCTCAGTTTCACTGTCGCTGTTTTCCAGTTAGTCTAAAAACGCTTTTGCGCAAAAAGAACGCTTTTTGGACACCATGGTCATTCTCAATTTTCCAGGCACATAGAACTGCAAAAGCACAGGCAGGGTACTGGAAAAGTAAACAGGTCTTCATAGGTTGAACTGGATGGACTGATGTCTTTTTTCAACCTCACTAACTATGTAACTATATATAAAGGTGCCATCCTGTGGTGAAATGTGAAATGGCATGATACAGTGTAATTAATCTTTTAGGATCACAACTTTGTATCGCGTCATTTAGTGTATTTACATTTTTCCCTGCGAGCAACATAGTTACATAGTAGCTGAGGTTGAATAAAGTTCAGTTCAACCTGTGTAGGTGTGTTTGGCCGTAATCATCTCTCATACCCCTGAATGTTCTGATCATTGAGATGTACATCCAAGAGTCTTTTGAAAGCAACCATACTTCCCGCAGAAACCACCTCTTGTGGTAGAGAATTCCACAATCCTGTAGCCCAGTAAAAAACCCCCTGCGTAGACTGAGGTTAAAACGCTTCTCCTCTAATCGCATTGTATGCCCTCGAGTCCTCATGCAATCCTTTCGACTGAATAGCTTTTTTTCTATGCTGAGATCCCCATAGAGGTATTTATAAATTACTATCATGTCCCCTCTCAGACGTCTCTTCTCCAGGGAGAATAAATCAAGCGATTGCAGACGCTCTTCATAATTAAGGTCCTCCAATCCCCTAATTAGTTTAGTTGCCCTTTTCTGGACTCTCTCCAGCTCCAACACATCCCTCCTGAGGACTGGTGACCAGAACTGGACAGAATACTCCAGATGCGGTCGGACCACAGTTTTATAAAGTGGTAGGATTATAGTTTTATCTCTGGAATATATCCCTTTCTTTATGCATGCTAATATTCTGCCGGCTTTGGCAGCTGCCGCTTGACATTGCATGCTATTGCTTAGTCTATCCTCTACCAAGACTCCCAGATCTTTCTCCATTTTTGATTCCCCCAAAGGTCCCCCCCCCCCAAAGTGTATTGTGTTTTTATGTTTTTTGCCCCCAAGTGAAAAACCTTACACTTCTCCACATTAAACCTCATTTGCCATGTCGTTGCCCACTCTTTTATTTTGTTCAGGTCATTCTGTAGGATATCTGCTTCACGCCATGCAGTTATTGCCCTGCCCAATTTTGTGTCATCTGAAAAAATTGATATAGAACTACTGATCCCGTCCTCAATGGTGTTTATGAATAAATTGAACAGGGTTAGTCCCAGGACTGAGCCTTGGGGGACTCCACTTACCACCTCAGACCAGTCTGAGTATTCGCTATTTACCACCACCCTTCGGACATGCCCTTTTAGCCAGTTCCGTATCCAAGAGCAAACCTTGCGGTCGATGCCTGCAGACCTTATTTTATAAATTAAGCGCTTGTGGAGAACTGTATCAAATGCCTTAGCGAAATCCAGGTACACCACATCCACTGGTCTCCCCCTATCTAGATCACAGCTCACCTCCTCGTAGAATGTTAACCACTTAAGCCCCAGGAGATTTTAACCCCTTCCTGACCAGGCCCTATTTTGCGATTCGGCACTGCGTGATTTAACGGACAATTGCGCGGTCGTGCGACGCTGTACCCAAATTAAATTGATGTCCTTTTTTTCCCCACAAACAGAGATTTCTTTTGGTGGTATTTGATCACCTGTGTGATTTTTACTTTTTGCGCTATAAACAAAAAAAGAGCGACAATTTTGAAAAAATAACAATATTTTTCAAATTTTTTTCTATGAAATTCCCCCCCCCCCCCCAAAAAATGTAAAAATCGAAATTTTTTAACATTTTTGCCCAATTTGTTTTCTGCTACATATGTTTGGTAAAAAAATCGCAATAAGCGTATTTTGATTGGTTTGCGTATAAGTTATTGCGTTTACTAACTAAGGGAAAGATTTCTGTCATTTTTGGTGTTTTTTTTTTTAACGAGTAATGGCGGCGATCTGCGATTTTTTTTGCGGGACTGCGACATTGCGGCGGACAAATCGGACCCTTGACTGACATTTTTGACACTTTTGGGGTTACCAGGGACATTACTACAGTAATCAGTGCTATACATATGCACTGTTACCGTAAAAATGACACTGGCCGGGAAGGGGTTAACTTTATTGGTGATGCAGGGGTTAAGTGTGTCCTTAGGGGCATACTTCTAACTGTAAAGGGGTGTGGCTAATGATGTAAGCACAGAGACATACGATCCTATATAGCAGGATCGTATGATCTCTGTTCTTACATCAGGGAGAATGACAGGCAGCTTTGTTTACATTAGCTGCCTGCCTTTCTCCCTCTCCCCGGGGAAATCGCGAGTGGCCGGCGGACATCGGGTCCGCCGGTCACACGCGCGGGCTTGTTAGGGAGCGAGCGGGGGCAGGAGCGCGACTCCGGCGGTGCGCGCTCGCCCCCTAGAGGCTCACAGGCTAGCGACGTAGTCCTACGTCACTCTGCCTGTACGGGGCTGACCGCCGCAGTAAATAGGCGTGCGGCGGTCGGCAAGTGGTTAAGAGATTCCTTTGACAAGAACGCCCATTTGTAAACCCATGCTGATTACTGCTGATGATGTTGTGGTCACTCTACGATATAGTCCCTTATCATCCCCTCCAGAAGTTTACATACTATCGATGTCAGACTGACAGGCCTATAATTTCCCGGGACATGCCTCTGCCCTTTTTTGAATATTTGTATCACGTTAGCTTTCCTCCAATCCTCTGGTACATTTCCTGTCATAATACTGTCAGCAAAGATCAGGAACAGTGGTCTAGATATAGTCTTACTAAGTTCTTTGAGTACTGTCGAATGTACGCCATCCGGGCCTGGTGATTTATTTGTTTTCATTTTATCCAGCCTTTCCCTGATTTCACCCTCTGTTAGCCATAGCGGCAAGTCCTGTGTATTACTACTAACCATACAGTCATGGTCAGTTTACCCCTCCTTTTCCTGTGTAAAGACTGAGGAGAAAAAAGCATTCAGCACGGTTGCATTTTCAGTGTCCTCTGTAACCATCCTCCCATCATCGTTAATTATGTGTGCAATATGCTCTGCCCTAGTTTTTTTGCTGTTGATATATTTAAAGAATTTCTTTGGGTTCTTTTTACTATCCTCCGCTATTTGTCTCTCAAAGTTGATTTTAGCCATTTTGATTTCGTATTTACTTTTCTTATTTGCCTCCTTGTATTGCTCGAAAGCCGATAATGTGCCCTCTGATTTATATTTCTTGAAGGCCATTTTTTTACCCCTTAATATGTTTTTTAACATTACGGTTTAGCCAGCCAGGTTTGGCTTTGTCTCTTCTAATTTTTTTTCCCATAGGAATGCACTGCGAGATGCATTTGTTTAATATGTTCCTAAAGCATTCCCATTTTTTCTCTGTGGTCAGTGTTCCTAAGGTTTGGTCCCAGTTTACCCTTTCCATCATTGAGCACAATTTGGGAAAGTTTGCCCTTCTGAAGTCTAGGGTTCTTAAGTTCCCCTCTTGCCTTGTTATATTATTATTTACGCTAAATGTGATCATCCTGTGATCGCTAGAGCCCAGGTTGTCCTGGACTCCTACCTCCGAGATTAGGTCTGGGTAATTAGTGATCAACAGATCCAGCACTGCATTTTCTCTAGTAGGAGAATCCACCAACTGAGACATGTAGTTGTCCTGTAAGGTTTCCATGAAGAGACGGGCCTTCTGTGACTGTGTAGTCCCCTCTTCCCAGTCAATGTCGGGATAATTGAAGTCCCCCAATATGATGACTGATCCCAGTTTTGCCACTTTACCCAACAGTGATATAAATTCCAGCTCTACCTCCTCCCTTTGGTTGGGTGGCCTATAGAAAAACCCCCACAATTACTTTTCCCTTTACTTCTTCCCTATGGAATTTTACCCACATGGATTGTAACTCCATACTCATTCCTTCCATAGTATCACTCCTCTCTATCACCCTTACATTATTCTTGACATAGAGACATACCCCTCCCCCTCTTTTTCCTACCCTGTCCTTCTGGTACACCGAATACCCTTGGATATTGGCCAACCAGTCATGTGAGGGGTTGAACCAAGTTTCCGTTATTCCCACAAGGTCTATGTCCTCCTCATGTACTAACATTTCCAACTCATCCATTTTATTAGCTAGGCTCCTGGCATTTGCATATACCCTCTTAGTTTTGTGGAAGTTGATAGAGACCTGTTTGGTCTGAGGTTTTCCTGCACAGACCCCTCAATCGACGTTATGGAACTAATGTCGCTGAGGACTCTAATACTGCCTTCTGTCCTTTGCTCCCTCCTGACTGACTCTACTTCTGAGCCCTCCCCCCGTCTCCTAGTTTAAAAGCCCCTCCAACTTTGTGTCCATCTTTCTCCCCAATAGAGCTGTCCCGTCCCCATTAAGGTGCAGCCTGTCCTTACTAAAGAGCTGGTAGTCGACTGAGAGGTCAGCCTAGTTCTCCAGGAACCCGAACCCCTCCTTCCTACACCAGTTCCTCAGCCACTTGTTAAGGTCCCTAATCTGTTTCTGCCTCTCCTGTCTGGCTCGAGGAACAGGCAGTATTTCAGAGAAAACCACATTGGAGGTCCTATTCCTCAATCTATTCCCTAAGTCCCTGAAATTATTTTTTAGGATCCTCCACCTTCCTCTTACTTGGTCATTAGTGCCAACATGACCGCTGGGTCCTCCCCAGCCCCGCCCAATAATCTGTCTACCCGATCCGCGATGTGCTGAACTCGAGCGCCCGGTAAACAACATACTGTTCGGCTACTGCGATCGTTTTGACAGATTGCCCTCTCTGTCCTCTTGATAATTGAGTCCCCCACTACCACAACCTGTCTAACCTTTCCTGAGTCTCTCCCCCCCCCCCCTTCTTCCTGGAGGCGCCACTCCCCTGGCAGCTGGGGGAGGGCGCCTGCTCCAGCACTGCTGCCCCTGAGCTGATATCCCCCTCAACATGCAACTTGGCATATTTGTTGGGGTGTTCCAACTCAGGACTGGTCTCACTGGTGCTCTTCCCTCTACCCTTCCTAACGGTCACCCAACTGCCTACCTCTGATGCCTGCGTCTCCACCTCTCCACCCTCCTCTATGCTGGCCCCTGCCAGCACCTGATGGGCAATATCCAAGCTCTTTTCCAGGTTGTTGATACTATGCAGTGTTGCTACCTTGCTCTCTAGATCCAGGACCGGGGCTTTCAGAGAATCAAGTCGCTCACATCTTGCACAGCAGTATTCGCCCTCGATTGGTTCATCAAGGAACGCATACATGCAGCAAGAAGTGAACTGAGTGGCATCCCCAATCCTGTCAGACATTATTACCCTCTACTCTATGGGGATAATTATTATAATGACCTGCTATTCCTTACCTACTCTAACTCTATCTTCCCTGGTCAACTTGCAGATTACTAACCGGTCGCTAAGCTCACTGCCAGTCACTAACCTCACTCCTAGTCGCTAAGCTTACTCCCATTTGCTAACCTCACGCCCAGTCACTAGCCTCATGCCCAGTTATCCAGATGCTCCTGGTCACCTAATGACCAGTCACTACGGGGTCTTTAACAAACTCTGAAAGCTGTAGGGAAACAATGAAAACCTTCAGATTTTTGGAGAAATGTGGTTATTTACATGTTTGCGTATGTTCAATTTTCACCATTTTGCTAAAAGGAGTAATTTAAAAATTACAAATATTTGTTATTTATAAACTCAATACAGGTTAAGCTTTTATATGTAGTAGGAATTTAGCAGGAAGTTAAATGGATATAGAGAATTTTTAGCGAATATATAGTTTTGATTAACAGTTGAGCAAATATCACAGGGCATTAAAGACAGTAGCACCTTCTCTTTATTCTACAGGTCATGTGCTTTCAGAAAATATATGGTTTGGGGGGGGGGTCTTAAATAAACTCTGAAAACTGTAAGGGAATAATGAAAACCTCTAGATTTTTTGAGAAATTTGGATATTTCTATTTTTGCATATGTTCGATTTTCACCATTTCGCAAAAAGACGCAATCCAAAATTTACAAATAATAGGTATTTATTAACTCAATACAGGTTTTATGTTTAGTAAGAGTTTTGTAAAACGTGCTGTGTTTTTATCTGCTAATGATGATTTTAATGTATTTTTAACAACAATTTTGTTTGATAAACATTTGCACAAAAATCATTGTGCCCTAAAAATCTGTAGCACCTTATTTGTATTGTACTGGTCATGTGCTTTTCAGAAAATATTCTACCATTCATGTGCTTTCAGAAAATATATGGTTTGGGGGTCTTTAACAAACTCTGAAAGCTGTAAGGGAAAAATAAAAAAGCAATGGAAAAATTGCAAAAATGGCCTGACAGTTTAACCAGTTCTGGACCGGAAGGATTTGTCCAGGGCATTTTTTGCGATTCCACACTGCGTTACTTTAACTGACAATTGCCCAGTCATGCGACACTGTACCCAAATAAAACATTTTCTGTAGTAAATGGTATGTTATCAGTGGTAATTTAAAAATATTTTTATGGTTTACATTGCATAAGAAATGTTAGTTGTTGTATCGGTTGCTGAATTAGAGAACAGTGAAGCAGTGTATCCTTTTATTGTGAAAAATACCTTGGTTACACTTTGTCTTGTATAGACACACTTTTTGGGTAAAAGGAAATTTGATGCATGCAAGTTACACATTTTTTCAACTGCACTCTGACTTTCAACAACACGGTTGGTACCCTAATTACCCTGATTGTTATTTTTCATTTTCAAAAGCTTAAAGAGGAGGTCCAGGCTCCCCCCCCCAAAAAAAAAATTGTAATTATATTTTAATATTAGGGCACTTACCTGTCCAGACATCCAGTGGTGTCCTCACCTAAGCTTTGGAGAACTGAGCCAGAAGTGGGAGTGGGTACCTGTCAAAACCAGGTACCTCCTCCCCCCTCCTCCCAAAAGGTGCCAAATGTGGCAGCAGAGGGGGCGGAGACAGATAAGAGGAGCTTCCCCTTTTGGGTGGAGCTCCACTTTAACTGAACAAGCTGAATATAGAGGCGGATTGGTTGCCATGTACAACTCCTCCAGTTTTGATAAATGGTTCTCAGAATTTTCCACAGAAAAAGAAGAAAAAACTGTTGGAACCAGTTGAAAGTGAGGTAGCCAGAAATTGTTTCATCACTAAAAATACAGTTTACAAAGTATATGCTGATTGAATGCATAGATAATCTGCTGGTTACCAAAGAGAGTGGAACCGAAATATGGATTTGCATTACTAAAGGAGCTTACCATGTTCACTTTCAAAGTGGATTTTCAAAGAGAATTTTCATTACTGTTCATGAATTAGGATATACAAATTGAAATCTCATGTGCAAAGGAAAATTGAAGAATATTTACTCTAAGAAGAACTGAAGATGGTGTGTTCTGACTGGTGTCGACAGTTTCAAGATTTTAGTCACCATATCTGGATATGTCCTAAATTGATAAGACATTTACAATATATGTTGTTCAACATAATTTGCATTAATGTTGCATTTAATCCATCTATAGTATTTGTGAAGGTGATGATCCACTTTAATTTGAGGTCGAGGCTTAGTAGAACAATGTTTCTTGATAGAAAACTGATCATCCAAAAGTGGATTTCACTGCATCCTGACACTGAGGGAATGAACATCAGTAGTCAATTTAAATGTGCAATTAGAACAGCTGACTTTTCAGAATAGTAGGGCTCTAAACTAATTTTAAAAGATGTAAACTGGCTCCAGGTACCTAGTCTGGTATTGCATAGGTAAGAGTTTGCTGCTACAAGCTCAGGAGTGTTAAGCCTCGTACACACGCAACGATTATCGACCGACTGATCGTCCGACTTTTGTCCAAGTTGTGTTTTGTTGGTTGGAATGTGCCTAGACTGCACACGAATTTTCTCGGCCAACAAAATTCTACTTCAGAAGTGATGTCATGTGTTGGTTTGTTTTCTTTGTGTTTTTTCTTCACTGAGCATGCCCAGACTTGCTCATCAGATTTTTCCCTGTCGAAATCTGTACTGACTGCATGAAAATCGGCCATTGTGTTGACGGCCAACAAAAATTTTATAGTCTGCACACCAGATTTTTTTCAGCCGAAAAGTCAGAGTTGGTTGTCGGAAGCATCATACTAACAAGCCGAAAATCAGCAGATTGGACGTTGGCCGAAAATTCCCTGCCAATTTTTCGACGCGTGTGTACGGGGCTTTAGGCCTCATTTACATGGGCAATTAGGGCTGGTCTGCAAATTCTGCTGACAGGAATCAGAGGATTCTTGCAGTTGGAATTATCAGTGTTTATATTTAGCTACTGCTATTCTGCCCCTGTGAATGAATGACAAGCTGACAGCAGCTTTGGCTGTCCTTGGGTAAATGCACAAGCAGCAGTTGCCTGCGGTTAGAGACAGATGATTATAGCTAGATGCAAACAGATGCGTCCAAGCTCAGACATCTGTCATGAATCACAGGTAACTGCTGAATGTACAGATACCTGCAAACAGTGATGGTGCCTCTCAATCATTTAATGCTTTGTACAAGCTGCAACCACCTTAGATCACATACATCTGTAATTCTAGCTGCAGGAGTCTGCTGATTCTTATCACTGGAATCAGATTTAAGTCTTCAATTTCCCATGAGAAGGAGGCATTGGGGTACAATAAAATGTTTTTGGACCAGAGGGATGAAGTAGATTGGAATGTGCAATCAGTGGCATAACTAGAACCTACAGTGCAAGAAACCATGACCCCCTGTGCCCTGTGGCAGAACGGCATAGCCTGGTCGTAAGTGCGACCTTTGTAACTCTGGTACTCCCGCCACTCAGGTCAGTCGATTTTTATGTTTGTTTTTTATTTATTTCTGTTATTTAACACTTTATTTTGTTTACAATATATATATATTTTTTATTTTAGGAGCCCTGTTGGGGGGGGGGGGGGCTTTGGTGAATTATCAGGGGTCACCTTTTAAACAGATAAAGGAGATTGAGAACATGGCCCCTAATCTCCAGCTCTGCAGCCTCAGAGCTTTCCATTCATTCACAAACTGAAGCATAGTAAACACAGTTTACTATGTTACAGGTATGAATGGACAGAGTCAGTAATCGGTATTCATTCAGACAGGGAAGAGGCTAGTAAATGACACACTTACTGACTTCATCATTCTCCATCCTGCATCCCGCAGGAGAGTAGAGAGAACCCCAGCAGCACTGATGGGGACTCTGGGTGGGGGACTGGGAAAGAGCACAGGGGGGCTGGAGAGCACATGGGGGGGGGCAACAGAAAGAATCTTGATAGGAGGATCTGTGGGGGGGCTGCATATAGAGGAGCTGATTTCTCCATTTTACTCCTGAAGCTGCTAAATGCCTGCGGGAGGGAGAGGAGGTGAAGCGGGCATTCAGCCACTGCAGAAAGAAAATGGAGAGATCGGATCCTCTACATGCAGCTGCCTCCTATCTACAGTGGATTTAAAAAGTCTACATGCCCCTGTTAAAATGTCAGGTTTCTGTGACTTAAAAAAAAATTAGACAAAGATAAATAATTTCAGAACTTTTTCCACTTTTAATGTGAAATGTGCAAATTGGGCCCAATTAGCCATTTTCCCTCCCTAGTGTCATGTGACTCGTTAGTGTTATAAGGTCTCAGGTATGAATGGGAAGCTGCTGTGTTAAATTTGGTGTTATCGCTCTCACTCTTTCATGCTGGTCACTGGAAGTTAAAACTGGCACCTCATGGCAAAGAACTCTCTGAGGATCTGAAAAAAAGAATTGTTGTTCTTCATAAAGATGGCCTAGGCTAGAAGATTGCCAAGACCCTACAACTGAGCTGCAACACGGTGGTCAAGACCATACAATGGTTTAACATGACAGGTTCCACTCAGAACCTCGCCATGGTTGACCAAAGAAATTGAGTGCACATGCTCAGCGTCATATCCAGAGGTTGTCTTTAGGAAATAGATGTACGAATGCTGCCAGCATTGCTGCAGGAGGTTGAAGGGGTGAGGGGTCAGCCTGTCAGTGCTCAGACCATACGCCGCACACTGCATCAAATTAGTCTGCATGGCTGTCACCCCAGAAGGAAGATGATTAACAAGGAAGTCCCCAAACAATTTCCCGAAGACAAGCAGACTAAGGACATGGATTACTGGAACCATGTCCTGTGGTCTGATGAGACCAAGATAAACTTATTTGGTTCAGATGGTGTCAAGCATGTGTGGTGGCAACCAGGTGAGGAGTTCAAAGACAAGTGCAAAGACAGAGACAAGAGACAGGAAGTGATGTCAGGGACAGACAGGAAGTTCCGGGTGAGAGGTGAGGCAGGAGGAAGTAGAGAGTAGACATTGCTGGAAGTGGCAGTAGAGGAGATTGGACCTGCATCCAGAGGATCCCCCTTAGGTTTACACATCAAAAAGATTGCACCTTGAGCCTTTACCTGCTGTGTTTGTGGAGACTATTACAGCCTGCACTCTATACTTTGTGCTCAGGAGGAAAAAAGGTTAGTAGCCATGGAACGCGGAAGTATCCCCAGCGCCCGGCGTTTGCATCTCTTACTGAAATTGATCAGCCTAAAATGTGAGTTTTGCTACACTAGCTTTTCATTCAATTGCATATTCTACACCATGGGGCTTTCTTTGTCTTGAGCACTCATATTGGACCTGCATCCGGAGGATCCCCCTGAGGTTTGCACATCAAAAAGATTGCACCCTGAGCCTTTACCTCCTGTGTTTGTGGAGACTATTACAGTCTGTACTTTGTGCTCAGGAGGAAAAAAGGGTGAGTCTGACACCTAGTGCTTTTTCTTATGCATAGCACTTCTTGGCAATAGCCTCAGCGATTCCACCACCTTTTTCCTTTTTCACCAGCACTGCTTTTTGCACAGTATTGATAAAAGTCCTAATTTTATGTTTACGGACAACACTTCATATTATTTTATTATTTTTTAATACCCGCACTATTATTGCACTTTTGGAATAAATAAATCAGCACTTTATATTTGATGTTTCACATTTATTTCTAGCACCTAAGCACTTTCTGGGCACATACACATTATCAGCCCAAAAATAGATCCTGTCATTTGGCACTTGCACTTTATGATCACTTGGAATTTACTCTCACTTGGTTTTTAATTGTATTTATCACCAATATACACACACGGGATCTAGTGCAATACATTTAAAAAAAAAAACAGGTTAGCACCATTACCAATCCTTCCATACCCTTTATTTAAGGAGTTCAAAGACAAGTGCATCTTGCCTACAGTCAAGCGTGGTGGTGGGAGTGTCATGGTCTGGGGCTGCATGAGTGCTGCCAGAACTGGGGAGCTACAGTTCATTGATGGAAACATGAATGCCAACATGTACTGTTACATACTGAAGCAGAGCATGAATCCCCCCCTTCAGAGACTGGGCCGCAAAGCAGTATTCCAACATGATAACATCTCCAAACACACCTCCAAGACAACCATTGCCTTAAAAAGAAGCTGAGGGTAAAGGTGATGGATCAGCCAAGCATGTCTCCACACCTAAACCCTATTAAGCATCCGTGGGGCATCCTCAAATGGAAGGTGGAGGAGCTCAAGGTCACTAAGATCCACCAGCTCAGTGATGTCGTCATGAAGGAGTGGAAGAGGACTCCAGTGGCAACCTGTGAAGCTCTGCTGAATGCCATGTCGAAGAGAGTCAAGGCAGTGCTGGAAAATAATGGTGGCCACACAAAATATTGAAACATTGGGCCCAATTTGGACATTTTAACTTAGGGGTGTACTCACGTTTGTTGCCAGTGATTTAGACATTAATGGCTGTGTGTTGAGTTATTTTGAGGGGACAGCACATTTACACAATTATACAAGCTGTTCACTCACTACTTTACATTGTAGCAAAGTGTAATTTCTTCAGTATTGTCATATGAAAAGATATAATAAAATATTTACAAAAATTTGAGGGGTGTACTCACTTTTGTGAGATACTGTATATGTGTTATCATAAAATAAATGTTTTCCATAAAAAAAATTATTTTAAAAAAGGTTTTTTGCTTTTGCATAAAAGTCGGCATAATTGCACCTTATTCACTAAGCTAAGTTGTTTGTTTCTTTCCAGAGTAAATTTTCTTTTAGCTTAGTAAATGAAGAAAAGTTGTGCAGATTTCAATCATCCAACCACATGTGCACAAATCCTGCACTTTTAATTTTCCTTGCATGTGATTGACTATTCCTTGCAAAGTAATGTTTCTCTTGTTTCTCCTCATCCACTAAGATAAGTGGAATCTCAGTAAAAAGGTGAACATGCTCTACTTTTTGTTAAATCAGGATTACTATATTCATCAAATCTGCAAAGAGTCCTACTTTTTTAAGACTATTTGACTGAGGACTACTGTAGAACCTTTTTAGAAAAGGGGTTTCTGTGTACATGTTTTCGGCAGAGCTTGCTAACATTTTTAGTATTATTCAAATGTAAATCAAAGATAAAGTAAAACAAAGAAAAGGAGTAGACATTTTTAATTAATTCAACAAACTTCAGAGTATAGGATAGAAAATTTAATATTTTTAAATGGCACACACACTTGAAATGTAGCAGTATACTGTACACTAACTAAAACATCCATTAGAAAATTTGTGAGAGTTTTTTTGTTCACTTGAAAGTTTACAGTTTAGCATGTGTCTGAAGTTGGTTGGATTAATCCCTTGAATATTCACGAATGGAAACAGACACATACATTTAGTATTATTGGTCATGAAGCAAACAATTTAAAGTGCATATAAAAACAAAACAATGAAATGATACAAGCACATACTAAGATGGAAACACAATGGGAATTGTCTTACAGTAACAAAAGTTCCTTACTTAAGAACTTTCATACAAGAATCATTCGTATCAGTGTCTGTTTCAGTAATATCCACTGTAGTCGTGGGAGAGAAAAACAATATGTAGTCAGAATTAATCAACAGGGAATGCGGTCTAGAAAATACTTTTTTCTTTCAAATTGTACTTAGTCTTAAGTCACTTAGTCTTACCTGGCATGACCCCTTATATGACAGCTGTTTTCCTCTTTGATACAAAGTGCAAATGTTGGGATGTTCCATACCGTCACTGTCGCATACTGGGTCTCGCAAATGTTCACACTTAATTTGACGTGGGATGCATTCATATTGACGGCATTCAAACTTCTCAACACTAGTGAGGCAGACCTGTCTTCTTGTAATGCATCTGTATAAAGCAAATTTATTTTAGGGATTTTCAAAATTAAATTAAATTAAATTATTGCCATTAGATGCAGTGAAAGCAATGCTACTTAATTTCACTTATTATGGTCCTGCCCTAATATAGTAGGGTATTGGACTCAAGTGGTTAAGTTTCTCCATGGATCGTATGCACTCACCCTATGCCCCAAACAATGTATATTGGGCATCCATCCCACCTCAGAAGAGGACAAACACCTCCATGTTTTTCTCCATGAAATACTTTTCACAGCCAGATTACTGACTGCAAGGGTATGGCTTAGAGGGTCCCCTCCGACGTTTCAGAACTGGGTCGCTGCTGTTAATATGACTCTACCTTACAAAATGTCTCTATGTACACAAGAGGATGCCCTAACAAATACCATAAAATCTGGGACAGATGGTTGGAGAATGCTTCTATATATACAGATGATGAACCGGTTGCTTGATGAGGCTATGAGCACCACAAACCATCTAAAAGTGTATTCTTCACCCTTTATTATTATGTCTCGTAAACTGACGTGCAAGATGTCTGCCAATTGACTACTGTATAGCTCCTTTTGATTCTTTAGGCAACGTCTATTATCTTACTATGTATTTGTCTAATATGTATGAACATGTTATTGTTCCTTGTTCCTGTTTTGGTGCTGATTGCACCGGTATTGGTTTACCTCTTCATTTAAATAAAGAATTTGTTGTTTTGTTAAAAAAAAAATAATAAAATATTGTCATTAAAGAAAAACATGTTCAAAAGCCTAACGTCTTTGATAGGGTTACTATTGTACAATAGGTTACCATTCTACAAGCCACAGCATTTCTCCAGGAAAATTATATTACTCTCAAATAGAGTTGAGTGGACACCTGGATGTCCGTGTTCGGCGGGTTCGGCCGAACTTTAAAAAAAAGTCTGGGTCCGTGTCCCGGACTTTTGCCGAACTTTTCCCGGACACCGAACCCCATTGAAGTCAATGGGGACCCGAACTTTCAGGCACTAAAATGGCTCTAAAACACCAAAGGAAAGGGCTAGAGTGCTGCAAATGGCAGCAAAACGTATTTAAAAGCATGGCAAGTGCTCTGCAAACAAATGTGGATAGGGAAATAACTTAAAACAACAAAAAAAAACAGAAAAATGAAACAATGTTCTTCATCTCTGAAGGACGAGGCCCATATGGAGTAGGAGGGAGGTTGAGGTGGTGGTGGATGTGGCGGTGTCATAGGCGTGCGCACAGGGTGTGCCGGGTGTACCTGGGCACACACTAATCACCTAGGGCACATTAGCATTATCGCTCTGTTTGCCAGTGAGGAGATGGGAAAGATCTCCCTCGGACCTGCTCTGCTCTATTTCACTTTGCCAGCAGGGAGAGTAATGTATCGGGCCATGTACATGTAGGCAAACACATGCATGTGTATTTAAACTTTGGGGTGCACGCCCTAATGCAATAGGCTGCGCACACCTATGGGCGGTGTAGGTGGAAGCGGCGGTGGAGGAGGACCAGGGCCGGATTAAGAGCATCATGGGCTTGGTGCTGAGGATTTTGAAGGGCCTTAAGGGCCGTGCCTTGGCATGCACCCAGAGGAGGAAGGGTGCAGCCATG
This sequence comes from Pelophylax lessonae, assembly GCF_965119305.1. NCBI lineage: Eukaryota > Metazoa > Chordata > Amphibia > Anura > Ranidae > Pelophylax > Pelophylax lessonae. Next base: position 239,931,280 of record NC_138772.1, read on the forward strand.
CATGCCTAATTCAACATGGGATGCTGTCTCTGAAGCCCATACACACATCCATGCATCGGCAACTGTCCCTCCTTGTCTGGCCTTCGTGCTGTGTGGGGAGGTTCTGAGGGAGCTGCCTGGGGAAGCGAGCATAGAAGCCAGACTTCTGTGTTTACAAGTGACAGAAGAGCGGTAACAGTGAATATGGCCAACCCGGGGCCTATATAAAGGTAGGGGCCTGGAGCTGCAGCTCCAATAGCTCCTACGTTAATCTGGCCCCGAGGAGGACGAGGTAGCCAACACTGCTTCTTTTCAGAAATTTTAAATGAGGGTACACCCCAAAAGAGTGAGAAAGAGCAAAAATAGAACAATGGCTGGGTAAGGTCGGTATCCATCGCTATTCTGCACAAGGTACGGAAAAGTCACGTGGGATCCATGCCTGGTTCATTTTAATGAACGTGAGCTTGTCCACATTGTCTCTGGACAGGCGGCTGCGCTTGTCTGTGATAACCCCCCCAGCCGTGCTAAATACCCGTTCAGATAATACACTGGCTGCAGGGCACGCCAGCACCTCCAAGGCGTAAAGGGCAAGCTCAGGCCATGTGCCCAACTTGGAGACCCAGAAGTTGAAGGGGGCAGACCCCTCATTCAGTACGTCTAGGCGTATGCACACATACTTCTCCACCATGTTGGTGAAATGCTGCCTCCTGCTAAGACGTTCCATATGAGCTGCTGGTGCTGCTGTTTGTTGTGGCGTGCTGACAAAGCTTTTCCACATTTCGGCCATGCTAACCCTGCCTTCTGAGGTGCTGGCGGTGCCCTGGTTGCGTTGGCGACCTCTTCCTCCTCCTCCTCTGCCTTGTGCTTCCACTGTGGCCCCGCTGTCAGGTGGGAATGCCAGCAGCATCGCGTCTACCAGCGTGCGCTTGTACTCGCGCATCTTGCGATTGCGCTCCAGTGAGTGAATTAAGGACGGTACGTTGTCCTTGTAACGGGGATCCAGTAGCGTGGCCACCCAGTAATCAGCACAAGTTAGAATGTGGGCAACTAGGCGGTCGTTGTGGAGACACTGCAGCATGTAATCGCTCATGTGTGCCAGGCTGCCCAGAGGCAATGAAAGGCTGTCCTCTGTGGGAGGTGTATCGTCCGTGTCCTCTATATCCCCCCAGCCACGCACCAGTGATGGCCATGAGCTGGCCTGGGTGCCACCCTGCTGTGAACATGGTTCCATCTCCTCCTCCAGCTCCTCCTCCTCATCCTCCAGAACTGTGCCCCTGCTGGACAATTGTGTCCCTGGCGTTTGTGTGTGCAGGAACCCACCCTCAGAGCCCCTTGCGAATGACTGCCCTGAAAGCCTTGGAAATGTTACCTCTTCATCCTCCTCCTCCTCCTCCTCCTCCTCATCCTGTGCCACATCCTCTTCCATCATCGCCCGAATTGTTTTTTTCAAGGAGGCATAGAAGTGGGATAGTTAAGCGGAGAACGGCGTCATCGGCACTGGCCATGTTGGTGGAGTACTCAAAACAGCGCAACAAGGCACACAGGTCTCGCATGGAGGCCCAGTTATTGGTGGTGAAGTGGTGCTGTTCCGCAGAGCGACTCACGCGTGCGTGCTGCAGCTGAAACTCCACTATGGCCTGCTGCTGCTCGCACAGTCTTTCCAGCATGTGCAAGGTGGAGTTCCACCTTGTGGGCACGTCACATATGAGGCGGTGAGCGGGAAGGCCGAAGTTACGCTGCAGCGCTGACAGGCGAGCAGCAGCAGGGTGAGAACGCCAAAAGTGCGCACAGACGGCCCGCACTTTCTGCAGCAGCTCTGACATATCGGGGTAGTTTTTAAGGAACCTCTGCACCACCAAATTCAGCACATGCGCCAGGCAAGGGATGTGCGTCAAACCGGCTAGGCCCAGAGCTGCTATGAGAATTCGCCCGTTATCGCACACCACCAGGCTGGGCTTGAGGCTCGCTGGCAGCAACCACTCATTTGTCTGCTGTTCCATGCTCCTCCACAACTCCTGCGCGGTGTGTGGTTTGTCCCCCAAACAGGCAAGTTTTAAAACTGCCTGCTGTCGTTTACCCCTGGCCGTGCTGAAGTTGCTGGTGAAGGTGTTACGCTGTCCGGATGAGGAGGTGGTAGAGGATGAGGAAGCGGAGTAGGAGGAGTTAGGAACAGGAGGCAAACTGAAGCGCCCTGCAATCCTCGGTGGTGGAAGGACATGCGCCAAATTGCTATCCGCCTCAGGCCCATCCGCCACTGCATTTACCCAGTGTGCCGTTAGGGAGATATAACGCCCCTGACCGTGCTTACTGGTCCATGTATCGGTAGTTAGGTGGACCTTGCCACAGATGGTGTTGCGCAGTGCACACCTGATTTTTTTCCCCCACTTGGTTGTGCAGGGAAGGGATGGCTTGCCTGGAAAAGTAGTGGCGGCTGGGCACAACGTACTGTGGGACAACCACTGACATAAGGTTTTTAAAACTGTGTGTCTCCACCAGACGGAATGACAGCATTTCAAAGGCCAAGAATTTTGAAATGCTGGCATTCAGGGCCAGGGATCGCGGGTGGGTAGGGGGGTACTTCCTCTTCCTCTCAAGTGTTTGGGAGATGGAAAGCTGAACGCTTCCACGGGACATTGTGGAGATGGTTGGTGACCCAGGTGGTGGTGTTTCTGACAGATCCTCTGTTTGCGGGGTGGCAGGTGCCGGTATCACTACAGATGTGGCTGGAGCGGCAGAGAATGCAGCAGAAGAGGAAGCAGGATGAGCCAGAGACGTTTCTTGGTTTTGAAGGTGTCTACTCCACTGCAGCTCGTGCTTTGCACTTAGATGCCTGATCATGCAGGTTGTGCTCAGGTTGAGAAGGTTTATGCCTTGCTTCAGGCTCTGATTGCACAGGGTGCAAACCACTCGTGTCCTGTCATCAGCACATTTTCTAAAGAACTTCCACGCTAAAGAACTCCTTTGAGCTGACTTTGGTGTGCTCGTTCCCTTGCTGCGTTGGGCAGTAGCAGGCGTAGTGTCTAGGGCACGGCCGCTCCGCTTCTGCACCCTGCTCCCTCTTCTGCTGTGCTGGTGGCTCTGTGCGACCACCGCCTCTTTCTCCAAACTACTCAGGTCACCTGCATGACGTTCATTCCATGTGGGGTCGAGGACCTCATCGTCCTCCACATCATCTTCCACCCAGTCTTCACCCCTGCCCTCCTTGTCGGTCTCCACAATGCTGAACGCCACAGCAGTTGGCACCTGCGTTTCGTCATCATCGGAGACGTGCTGCGATGGTCCTTGCATGTACTCATCTTGAGAAATAAGTGGTTGGGCATCGCTGCACTCAATCTCTTCCACTTCTGGGGCAGGGCTAGGTGGATGGCCCTGGGAAACCCTGCTGACAGAGTCCTCAAAAAGAACAAGAGACTGCTGTATGGCTTGGGGCTCAGACTGCTTGCCTGATTTGCAAGGGGGTGAGGTGAAAGACGGTTGGACATTGGCTGCAGGTGCCAACTCTGACCTTTCTGCAGTAGACTGGGTGGGAGCCAATGTGAAGGAACTGGAGGCACTGTCAGCAGCAAACCAATCTACTATCGCCTCTCTGTGTTCTGGCCTCATCACTTCTAGAGGCGTATGATGCCCTACCAAATACTGATGCAGGTTCTGTCGCCTACTAACACTTGAGGAAGGTGTTTCACTTGTGCGCGTAGCTGGCACAGATCGACCACGTCCTCTCCTTGCAACAGGAGCTCTACCAGCAGCACCACGACCCAGGCCACGGCCCCTATTTGACGGTCTCCTCATATTTCTGTAATTTAAGATCTTGCCCTAGAAAGGTGTTTATTGAATAGCGGAACAAAACAACAACAGTATCGCACGGGTGTATCTCACAGTCAAATATGCAAAGAATGACGCAAATTTAATTTTTTTCACCCCAAAAGGGTGTATATTGAATAGCAGAATAGAAAAAAGGATATAAAACGGTGTATCTCACACGTACAAACACAGACTAGGCCCCGATTAAAATTTTTTGTACCCTAAAGGGAGGATGAGGAAGAGGAGTAGGAGGAGTTGGGAACAGGAGGCAAACTGAAGCACCCTGCAATCCTTGGCGGGGGAAGGAGATGCGCCAAACAAATTTAAAAGGTGTATCTCACACGTACCGATACAGACTATGCCGTAATTTAATTTTTTACACTCCAAAAGGGTGTATATTGAATAGCGGAATAGGAAAAATTTTATAATACGGTGTATCTCACACGTACAAACACAGACTAGGCCCCGATTACAATTTTTTGTACCCTAAAGGCAGGATGAGGAAGAGGAGTAGGAGGAGTTGGGAACAGGAGGCAAACTGAAGCGCCCTGCAATCCTTGACGGGGGAAGGAGATGCGCCAAACAAATTTAAAAGGTGTATCTCACACGTACCGATACAGACTATGCCGTAATTTAATTTTTTACACTCCAAAAGGGTGTATTTTGAATAGCGGAATAGGAAAAATTTTATAATACGGTGTATCTCACACGTACAAACACAGACTAGGCCCCGATTACAATTTTTTGTACCCTAAAGGCAGGATAAGGAAGAGGAGTAGGAGGAGTTGGGAACAGGAGGCAAACTGAAGCGCCCTGCAATCCTCGGCGGTAGAAGGAGATGCGCCAAACAAATTTAAAAAGGTGTATCTCACATGTACCGATACAGACTATCCCGCAATTTAATTTTTTACACTCAAACAGGGTGTATATTGAATAGCGGAATAGGACAAATTTTTTCTACCCTAAAGGCAGGATGAGGAGTAGGAGGAGTTCGGAACAGGCAGGAGGCAGACTGAAGCACCCTCAAATCCTCTGCAGTATGAGATGCGCCCCAAAAATTGGAAAGGTGTATCTCACACGTACCGACACAGACTATCCCGCAATTTAATTGTTTATACCCAAAGGTTTTGATTAAATAGCGGAATAGAAAATATGATCAAAAAAAGTGTATGTATCTCACGCACAAAACCACACTAGGCCCCAATTACTATTGTTTGTACCCCTAAAAGGCTGGATGAGGAGTAGGAGGAGTATGGAAAAGGCAGCACACTCAAATCTTCAGAAGTATGAGATGAACCCCAAAAACCTGGAAAGGTGGATCTCACACGTACCAACACAGACTATCCCGCAATTTAACTGATCCCCAAAGGTTTTTATTGAATAGCGGAATAGAAAATATGATCAAAAAAAGTGTATGTATCTCACACGTACAAAACCACACTAGGCCCCAATTACTATTGTTTGTACCCCTAAAAGGCTGGATGAGGAGTAGGAGGAGTATGGAACAGGCAGCACCCTCAAATCTTCAGAAGTATGAGATGAACCCCAAAAACTTGGAAAGGTGGATCTCATACGTACCAACACAGACTATCCCGCAATTTAACTGTTCCCCAAAGGTTTTTATTGAATAGCGGAATAGAAAATATGATCAAAAAAAGTGTATGTATCTCACACGTACAAAACCACACTAGGCCCCAATTACTATTGTTTGTACCCCTAAAAGCCTGGATGAGGAGTAGGAGGAGTTTGGAACAGGCAGCACCCTCAAATCTTCAGAAGTATGAGATGAACCCCAAAAACTTGGAAAGGTGGATCTCACACGTACCAACACAGACTATCCCGCTATTTAACTGTTCCCCAAAGGTTTTTATTGAATAGCGGAATAGAAAATATGATCAAAAAAGGTGTATGTATCTCACACGTACAAAACCACACTAGGCCCCAATTACTATTGTTTGTACCCCTAAAAGGCTGGATGAGGAGTATGGAACAGGAAGCACCCTCAAATCTTCAGAAGTATGAGATGAACCCCAAAAACTTGGAAAGGTGGATCTCACACGTACCAACACAGACTATCCCGCAATTTAACTGATCCCCAAAGGTTTTTATTGAATAGCGGAATAGAAAATATGATCAAAAAAGTGTATGTATCACACACGTACAAAACCACACTAGGCCCCAATTACTATTGTTTGTACCCCTAAAAGGCTGGATGAGGAGTAGGAGTATGGAACAGGCAGCACCCTCAAATCTTCAGAAGTATGAGATGAACCCCAAAAACTTGGAAAGGTGGATCTCACACGTACCAACACAGACAATCCCGCAATTTAACTGATCCCCAAAGGTTTTTATTGAATAGCGGAATAGAAAATATAATCAAAAAAAGTGTATGTATCTCACACGTACAGAAGCACACTAGGCCCCAATTACTATTGTTTGTACCCCTAAAAGGCTGGATGAGGAGTAGGAGGAGTTTGGAACAGATAGCACCCTCAAATCTTCAGAAGTATGAGATGAACCCCAAAAACTTGGAAAGGTGGATCTCACACGTCCCAACACAGACTATCCCGCAATTTAACTGTTCCCCAAATGTTTTTATTGAATAGCGGAATAGAAAATATGATCAAAAAAAGTGTATGTATCTCACACGTACAAAACCACACTAGGCCCCAATTACTATTGTTTGTACCCCTAAAAGGCTGGATGAGGAGTAGGAGGAGTTTGGAACAGGCAGCACCCTCAAATCTTCAGGAGTATGAGATGAACCCCAAAAACTTGGAAAGGTGGATCTCACATGTACCAACACAGACTATCCCGCAATTTAACTGATCCCCAAAGGTTTTTATTGAATAGCGGAATAGAAATTATGATCAAAAAAGTGTATGTATCTCACACGTACAAAACCACACTAGGCCCCAATTACTATTGTTTGTACCCCTAAAAGGCTGGATGAGGAGTAGGAGGAGTATGGAACAGGCAGCACCCTCAAATCTTCAGAAGTATGAGATGAACCCCAAAAACTTGGAAAGGTGGATCTCACACGTACCAACACAGACTATCCCGCAATTTAACTGTTCCCCAAAGGTTTTTATTGAATAGCGGAATAGAAAATATGATCAAAAAAAGTGTATGTATCTCACACGTACAAAACCACACTAGGCCCCAATTACTATTGTTTGTACCCCTAAAAGGCTGGATGAGGAGTAGAAGGAGTATGGAACAGGCAGCACCCTCAAATCTTCAGAAGTATGAGATGAACCCCAAAAACTTGGAAAGGTGGATCTTACACGTACCAACACAGACTATCCCGCAATTTAACTGTTCCCCAAAGGTTTTTATTGAATAGCGGAATAGAAAATATGATCAAAAAAAGTGTATGTATCTCACACATACAGAAGCACACTAGGCCCAAATTACTATTGTTTGTACCCCTAAAAGGCTGGATGAGGAGTAGGAGGAGTTTGGAACAGGCAGCACCCTCAAATCTTTAGAAGTATGAGATGAACCCCAAAAACTTGGAAAGGTGGATCTCACACGTACCAACACAGACTATCCCGCTATTTAACTGTTCCCCAAAGGTTTTTATTGAATAGCGGAATAGAAAATATGATCAAAAAAAGTGTATGTATCTCACACGTACAAAACCACACTAGGCCCCAATTACTATTGTTTGTACCCCTAAAAGGCTGGATGAGGAGTAGGAGGAGTATGGAACAGGCAGCACCCTCAAATCTTCAGAAGTATGAGATGAACCCCAAAAACTTGGAAAGGTGGATCTCACACGTACCAACACAGACTATCCCGCAATTTAACTGTTCCCCAAAGGTTTTTATTGAATAGCGAAATAGAAAATATGATCAAAAAAAGTGTATGTATCTCACACGTACAAAACCACACTAGGCCCCAATTACTATTGTTTGTACCCCTAAAAGGCTGGATGAGGAGTAGGAGGAGTTTGGAACAGGCAGCACCCTCAAATCTTCAGAAGTATGAGATGAACCCCAAAAACTTGGAAAGGTGGATCTCACACGTACCAACACAGACTATCCCGCAATTTAACTGATCCCCAAAGGTTTTTATTGAATAGCGGAATAGAAAATATGATCAAAAAAAGTGTATGTATCTCACACGTACAAAACCACACTAGGCCCCAATTACTATTGTTTGTACACCTAAAAGGCTGGATGAGGATTAGGAGGAGTATGGAACAGGCAGCACCCTCAAATCTTCAGAAGTATGAGATGAACCCCAAAAACTTGGAAAGGTGGATCTCACACGTACCAACACAGACTATCCCGCAATTTAACTGTTCCCCAAAGGTTTTTATTGAATAGCGAAATAGAAAATATGATCAAAAAAAGTGTATGTATCTCACACGTACAAAACCACACTAGGCCCCAATTACTATTGTTTGTACCCCTAAAAGGCTGGATGAGGAGTAGGAGGAGTTTGGAACAGGCAGCACCCTCAAATCTTCAGAAGTATGAGATGAACCCCAAAAACTTGGAAAGGTGGATCTCACACGTACCAACACAGACTATCCCGCAATTTAACTGATCCCCAAAGGTTTTTATTGAATAGCGGAATAGAAAATATGATCAAAAAAAGTGTATGTATCTCACACGTACAAAACCACACTAGGCCCCAATTACTATTGTTTGTACCCCTAAAAGGCTGGATGAGGAGTAGGAGGAGTATGGAACAGGCAGCACCCTGAAATCTTCAAAAGTATGAGATGAACCCCAAAAACTTGGAAAGGTGGATCTCACACGTACCAACACAGACTATCCCGCAATTTAACTGATCCCCAAAGGTTTTTATTGAATAGCGGAATAGAAAATATGATCAAAAAAAGTGTATGTATCTCACACGTACAAAACCACACTAGGCCCCAATTACTATTGTTTGTACCCCTAAAAGGCTGGATGAGGAGTAGGAGGAGTATGGAACAGGCAGCACCCTGAAATCTTCAGAAGTATGAGATGAACCCCAAAAACTTGGAAAGGTGGATCTCACACGTACCAACACAGACTATCCCGCAATTTAACTGATCCCCAAAGGTTTTTATTGAATAGCGGAATAGAAAATATGATCAAAAAAAGTGTATGTATCTCACATGTACAAAACCACACTAGGCCCCAATTACTATTGTTTGTACCCCTAAAAGGCTGGATGAGGATTAGGAGGAGTATGGAACCGGCAGCACCCTCAAATCTTCAGAAGTATGAGACGAACCCCAAAAACTTGGAAAGGTGGATCTCCCACGTACCAACACAGACTATCCCGCAATTTAACTGTTCCCCAAAGGTTTTTATTGAATAGCGAAATAGAAAATATGATCAAAAAAAGTGTATGTATCTCACACGTACAAAACCACACTAGGCCCCAATTACTATTGTTTGTACCCCTAAAAGGCTGGATGAGGAGTAGGAGGAGTTTGGAACAGGCAGCACACTCAAATCTTCAGAAGTATGAGATGAACCCCAAAAACTTGGAAAGGTGGATCTCACACGTACCAACACAGACTATCCCGCAATTTAACTGATCCCCAAAGGTTTTTATTGAATAGCGGAATAGAAAATATGATCAAAAAAAGTGTATGTATCTCACACGTACAAAACCACACTAGGCCCCAATTACTATTGTTTGTACCCCTAAAAGGCTGGATGAGGATTAGGAGGAGTATGGAACAGGCAGCACCCTCAAATCTTCAGAAGTATGAGATGAACCCCAAAAACTTGGAAAGGTGGATCTCACACGTACCAACACAGACTATCCCGCAATTTAACTGATCCCCAAAGGTTTTTATTGAATAGCGGAATAGAAAATATGATCAAAAAAGTGTATGTATCTCACACGTACAAAACCACACTAGGCCCCAATTACTATTGTTTGTACCCCTAAAAGGCTGGATGAGGAGTAGGAGGAGTATGGAACAGGCAGCACCCTCAAATCTTCAGAAGTATGAGATGAACCCCAAAAACTTGGAAAGGTGGATCTCACACGTACCAACACAGACTATCCCGCAATTTAACTGATCCCCAAAGGTTTTTATTGAATAGCGGAATAGAAAATATAATCAAAAAAGGTGTATGTATCTCACACGTACAAAACCACACTAGGCCCCAATTACTATTGTTTGTACCCCTAAAAGGCTGGATGAGGAGTAGGAGGAGTTTGGAACAGGCAGCACCCTCAAATCTTCAGGAGTATGAGATGAACCCCAAAAACTTGGAAAGGTGGATCTCACACGTACCAACACAGACTATCCCGCAATTTAACTGATCCCCAAAGGTTTTTATTGAATAGCGGAATAGAAATTATGATCAAAAAAGTGTATGTATCTCACACGTACAAAACCACACTAGGCCCCAATTACTATTGTTTGTACCCCTAAAAGGCTGGATGAGGAGTAGGAGGAGTATGGAACAGGCAGCACCCTCAAATCTTCAGATGAACCCCAAAAACTTGGAAAGGTGGATCTCACACGTACCAACACAGACTATCCCGCAATTTAACTGTTCCCCAAAGGTTTTTATTGAATAGCGGAATAGAAAATATGATCAAAAAAAGTGTATGTATCTCACACGTACAAAACCACACTAGGCCCCAATTACTATTGTTTGTACCCTTAAAAGGCTGGATGAGGATTAGGAGGAGTATGGAACAGGCAGCACCCTCAAATCTTCAGAAGTATGAGATGAACCCCAAAAACTTGGAAAGGTGGATCTCACACGTACCAACACAGACTATCCCGCAATTTAACTGATCCCCAAAGGTTTTTATTAAATAGCGGAATAGAAAATATGATCAAAAAAAGTGTATGTATCTCACATGTACAAAACCACACTTGGCCCCAATTACTATCGTTTGTACCCCTAAAAGGCTGGATGAGGAGTAGGAGGAGTATGGAACAGGCAGCACCCTCAAATCTTCAGAAGTATGAGATGAACCCCAAAAACTTGGAAAGGTGGATCTCACACGTACCAACACAGACTATCCCGCAATTTAACTGTTCCCCAAAGGTTTTTATTGAATAGCGAAATAGAAAATATGATCAAAAAAAGTGTATGTATCTCACACGTACAAAACCACACTAGGCCCCAAATACTATTGTTTGTACCCCTAAAAGGCTGGATGAGGAGTAGGAGGAGTATGGAACAGGCAGCACCCTCAAATCTTCAGAAGTATGAGATGAACCCCAAAAACTTGGAAAGGTGGATCTCACACGTACCAACACAGACTATCCCGCAATTTAACTGATCCCCAAAGGTTTTTATTGAATAGCGGAATAGAAAATATGATCAAAAAAGTGTATGTATCTCACACGTACAGAAGCACACTAGGCCCCAATTACTATTGCTTGTACCCCTAAAGGCAGGATGAGGAGTAGGAAGAGTTTGGAACAGGCAGCACCCTCAAATCTTCAGGAGTATGAGATGAACCCCAAAAACTTGGAAAGGTGGATCTCACACGTACCAACAGAGACTATCCCGCAATTTAACTGATCCCCAAAGGTGTTTATTGAATAGCGGAATAGAAAATATGATCAAAAAAGTGTATGTATCTCACACGTACAAAACCACACTAGGCCCCAATTACTATTGTTTGTACCCCTAAAAGGCTGGATGAGGAGTAGGAGGAGTATGGAACAGGCAGCACCCTAAAATCTTCAGAAGTATGAGATGAACCCCAAAGACTTGGAAAGGTGGATCTCACATGTACCAACACAGACTATCCCGCAATTTAACTGTTCCCCAAAGGTTTTTATTGAATAGCGGAATAGAAAATATGATCAAAAAAAGTGTATGTATCTCACATGTACAAAACCACACTAGGCCCCAATTACTATTGTTTGTACCCCTAAAAGGCTGGATGAGGAGTAGGAGGAGTATGGAACAGGCAGCACCCTCAAATCTTCAGAAGTATGAGATGAACCCCAAAAACTTGGAAAGGTGGATCTCACACGTACCAACACAGACTATCCCGCAATTTAACTGTTCCCCAAAGGTTTTTATTGAATAGCGAAATAGAAAATATGATCAAAAAAAGTGTATGTATCTCACACGTACAAAACCACACTAGGCCCCAATTACTATTGTTTGTACCCCTAAAAGGCTGGATGAGGAGTAGGAGGAGTTTGGAACAGGCAGCACCCTCAAATCTTCAGAAGTATGAGATGAACCCCAAAAACTTGGAAAGGTGGATCTCACACGTACCAACACAGACTATCCCGCAATTTAACTGATCCCCAAAGGTTTTTATTGAATAGCGGAATAGAAAATATGATCAAAAAAAGTGTATGTATCTCACATGTACAAAACCACACTAGGCCCCAATTACTATTGTTTGTACCCCTAAAAGGCTGGATGAGGATTAGGAGGAGTATGGAACAGGCAGCACCCTCAAATCTTCAGAAGTATGAGATGAACCCCAAAAACTTGGAAAGGTGGATCTCACACGTACCAACACAGACTATCCCGCAATTTAACTGTTCCCCAAAGGTTTTTATTGAATAGCGAAATAGAAAATATGATCAAAAAAAGTGTATGTATCTCACACGTACAAAACCACACTAGGCCCCAATTACTATTGTTTGTACCCCTAAAAGGCTGGATGAGGAGTAGGAGGAGTTTGGAACAGGCAGCACCCTCAAATCTTCAGAAGTATGAGATGAACCCCAAAAACTTGGAAAGGTGGATCTCACACGTACCAACACAGACTATCCCGCAATTTAACTGATCCCCAAAGGTTTTTATTGAATAGCAGAATAGAAAATATGATCAAAAAAAGTGTATGTATCTCACACGTACAAAACCACACTAGGCCCCAATTACTATTGTTTGTACCCCTAAAAGGCTGGATGAGGAGTAGGAGGAGTATGGAACAGGCAGCACCCTCAAATCTTCAGAAGTATGAGATGAACCCCAAAAACTTGGAAAGGTGGATCTCACACGTACCAACACAGACTATCCCGCAATTTAACTGATCCCCAAAGGTTTTTATTGAATAGCGGAATAGAAAATATGATCAAAAAAAGTGTATGTATCTCACACGTACAAAACCACACTAGGCCCCAATTACTATTGTTTGTACCCCTAAAAGGCTGGATGAGGAGTAGGAGGAGTATGGAACAGGCAGCACCCTGAAATCTTCAAAAGTATGAGATGAACCCCAAAAACTTGGAAAGGTGGATCTCACACGTACCAACACAGACTATCCCGCAATTTAACTGATCCCCAAAGGTTTTTATTAAATAGCGGAATAGAAAATATGATCAAAAAAAGTGTATGTATCTCACACGTACAAAACCACACTAGGCCCCAATTACTATTGTTTGTACCCCTAAAAGGCTGGATGAGGAGTAGGAGGAGTATGGAACAGGCAGCACCCTGAAATCTTCAGAAGTATGAGATGAACCCCAAAAACTTGGAAAGGTGGATCTCACACGTACCAACACAGACTATCCCGCAATTTAACTGATCCCCAAAGGTTTTTATTGAATAGCGGAATAGAAAATATGATCAAAAAAAGTGTATGTATCTCACACGTACAAAACCACACTAGGCCCCAATTACTATTGTTTGTACCCCTAAAAGGCTGGATGAGGAGTAGGAGGAGTATGGAACAGGCAGCACCCTGAAATCTTCAGAAGTATGAGATGAACCCCAAAAACTTGGAAAGGTGGATCTCACACGTACCAACACAGACTATCCCGCAATTTAACTGATCCCCAAAGGTTTTTATTGAATAGCGGAATAGAAAATATGATCAAAAAAAGTGTATGTATCTCACATGTACAAAACCACACTAGGCCCCAATTACTATTGTTTGTACCCCTAAAAGGCTGGATGAGGATTAGGAGGAGTATGGAACAGGCAGCACCCTCAAATCTTCAGAAGTATGAGATGAACCCCAAAAACTTGGAAAGGTGGATCTCCCACGTACCAACACAGACTATCCCGCAATTTAACTGTTCCCCAAAGGTTTTTATTGAATAGCGAAATAGAAAATATGATCAAAAAAAGTGTATGTATCTCACACGTACAAAACCACACTAGGCCCCAATTACTATTGTTTGTACCCCTAAAAGGCTGGATGAGGAGTAGGAGGAGTTTGGAACAGGCAGCACACTCAAATCTTCAGAAGTATGAGATGAACCCCAAAAACTTGGAAAGGTGGATCTCACACGTACCAACACAGACTATCCCGCAATTTAACTGATCCCCAAAGGTTTTTATTGAATAGCGGAATAGAAAATATGATCAAAAAAAGTGTATGTATCTCACACGTACAAAACCACACTAGGCCCCAATTACTATTGTTTGTACCCCTAAAAGGCTGGATGAGGATTAGGAGGAGTATGGAACAGGCAGCACCCTCAAATCTTCAGAAGTATGAGATGAACCCCAAAAACTTGGAAAGGTGGATCTCACACGTACCAACACAGACTATCCCGCAATTTAACTGATCCCCAAAGGTTTTTATTGAATAGCGGAATAGAAAATATGATCAAAAAAGTGTATGTATCTCACACGTACAAAACCACACTAGGCCCCAATTACTATTGTTTGTACCCCTAAAAGGCTGGATGAGGAGTAGGAGGAGTATGGAACAGGCAGCACCCTCAAATCTTCAGAAGTATTAGATGAACCCCAAAAACTTGGAAAGGTGGATCTCACACGTACCAACACAGACTATCCCGCAATTTAACTGATCCCCAAAGGTTTTTATTGAATAGCGGAATAGAAAATATAATCAAAAAAGGTGTATGTATCTCACACGTACAAAACCACACTAGGCCCCAATTACTATTGTTTGTACCCCTAAAAGGCTGGATGAGGAGTAGGAGGAGTTTGGAACAGGCAGCACCCTCAAATCTTCAGGAGTATGAGATGAACCCCAAAAACTTGGAAAGGTGGATCTCACACGTACCAACACAGACTATCCCGCAATTTAACTGATCCCCAAAGGTTTTTATTGAATAGCGGAATAGAAATTATGATCAAAAAAGTGTATGTATCTCACACGTACAAAACCACACTAGGCCCCAATTACTATTGTTTGTACCCCTAAAAGGCTGGATGAGGAGTAGGAGGAGTATGGAACAGGCAGCACCCTCAAATCTTCAGAAGTATGAGATGAACCCCAAAAACTTGGAAAGGTGGATCTCACACGTACCAACACAGACTATCCCGCAATTTAACTGTTCCCCAAAGGTTTTTATTGAATAGCGGAATAGAAAATATGATCAAAAAAAGTGTATGTATCTCACACGTACAAAACCACACTAGGCCCCAATTACTATTGTTTGTACCCTTAAAAGGCTGGATGAGGATTAGGAGGAGTATGGAACAGGCAGCACCCTCAAATCTTCAGAAGTATGAGATGAACCCCAAAAACTTGGAAAGGTGGATCTCACACGTACCAACACAGACTATCCCGCAATTTAACTGATCCCCAAAGGTTTTTATTGAATAGCGGAATAGAAAATATGATCAAAAAAAGTGTATGTATCTCACACGTACAAAACCACACTAGGCCCCAATTACTATTGTTTGTACCCCTAAAAGGCTGGATGAGGAGTAGGAGGAGTATGGAACAGGCAGCACCCTGAAATCTTCAGAAGTATGAGATGAACCCCAAAAACTTGGAAAGGTGGATCTCACACGTACCAACACAGACTATCCCGCAATTTAACTGATCCCCAAAGGTTTTTATTGAATAGCGGAATAGAAAATATGATCAAAAAAAGTGTATGTATCTCACATGTACAAAACCACACTAGGCCCCAATTACTATTGTTTGTACCCCTAAAAGGCTGGATGAGGATTAGGAGGAGTATGGAACAGGCAGCACCCTCAAATCTTCAGAAGTATGAGATGAACCCCAAAAACTTGGAAAGGTGGATCTCCCACGTACCAACACAGACTATCCCGCAATTTAACTGTTCCCCAAAGGTTTTTATTGAATAGCGAAATAGAAAATATGATCAAAAAAAGTGTATGTATCTCACACGTACAAAACCACACTAGGCCCCAATTACTATTGTTTGTACCCCTAAAAGGCTGGATGAGGAGTAGGAGGAGTTTGGAACAGGCAGCACACTCAAATCTTCAGAAGTATGAGATGAACCCCAAAAACTTGGAAAGGTGGATCTCACACGTACCAACACAGACTATCCCGCAATTTAACTGATCCCCAAAGGTTTTTATTGAATAGCGGAATAGAAAATATGATCAAAAAAAGTGTATGTATCTCACACGTACAAAACCACACTAGGCCCCAATTACTATTGTTTGTACCCCTAAAAGGCTGGATGAGGATTAGGAGGAGTATGGAACAGGCAGCACCCTCAAATCTTCAGAAGTATGAGATGAACCCCAAAAACTTGGAAAGGTGGATCTCACACGTACCAACACAGACTATCCCGCAATTTAACTGATCCCCAAAGGTTTTTATTGAATAGCGGAATAGAAAATATGATCAAAAAAGTGTATGTATCTCACACGTACAAAACCACACTAGGCCCCAATTACTATTGTTTGTACCCCTAAAAGGCTGGATGAGGAGTAGGAGGAGTATGGAACAGGCAGCACCCTCAAATCTTCAGAAGTATTAGATGAACCCCAAAAACTTGGAAAGGTGGATCTCACACGTACCAACACAGACTATCCCGCAATTTAACTGTTCCCCAAAGGTTTTTATTGAATAGCGAAATAGAAAATATGATCAAAAAAAGTGTATGTATCTCACACGTACAAAACCACACTAGGCCCCAATTACTATTGTTTGTACCCCTAAAAGGCTGGATGAGGAGTAGGAGGAGTTTGGAACAGGCAGCACACTCAAATCTTCAGAAGTATGAGATGAACCCCAAAAACTTGGAAAGGTGGATCTCACACGTACCAACACAGACTATCCCGCAATTTAACTGATCCCCAAAGGTTTTTATTGAATAGCGGAATAGAAAATATGATCAAAAAAAGTGTATGTATCTCACACGTACAAAACCACACTAGGCCCCAATTACTATTGTTTGTACCCCTAAAAGGCTGGATGAGGATTAGGAGGAGTATGGAACAGGCAGCACCCTCAAATCTTCAGAAGTATGAGATGAACCCCAAAAACTTGGAAAGGTGGATCTCACACGTACCAACACAGACTATCCCGCAATTTAACTGATCCCCAAAGGTTTTTATTGAATAGCGGAATAGAAAATATGATCAAAAAAGTGTATGTATCTCACACGTACAAAACCACACTAGGCCCCAATTACTATTGTTTGTACCCCTAAAAGGCTGGATGAGGAGTAGGAGGAGTATGGAACAGGCAGCACCCTCAAATCTTCAGAAGTATTAGATGAACCCCAAAAACTTGGAAAGGTGGATCTCACACGTACCAACACAGACTATCCCGCAATTTAACTGATCCCCAAAGGTTTTTATTGAATAGCGGAATAGAAAATATAATCAAAAAAGGTGTATGTATCTCACACGTACAAAACCACACTAGGCCCCAATTACTATTGTTTGTACCCCTAAAAGGCTGGATGAGGAGTAGGAGGAGTTTGGAACAGGCAGCACCCTCAAATCTTCAGGAGTATGAGATGAACCCCAAAAACTTGGAAAGGTGGATCTCACACGTACCAACACAGACTATCCCGCAATTTAACTGATCCCCAAAGGTTTTTATTGAATAGCGGAATAGAAATTATGATCAAAAAAGTGTATGTATCTCACACGTACAAAACCACACTAGGCCCCAATTACTATTGTTTGTACCCCTAAAAGGCTGGATGAGGAGTAGGAGGAGTATGGAACAGGCAGCACCCTCAAATCTTCAGAAGTATGAGATGAACCCCAAAAACTTGGAAAGGTGGATCTCACACGTACCAACACAGACTATCCCGCAATTTAACTGTTCCCCAAAGGTTTTTATTGAATAGCGGAATAGAAAATATGATCAAAAAAAGTGTATGTATCTCACACGTACAAAACCACACTAGGCCCCAATTACTATTGTTTGTACCCTTAAAAGGCTGGATGAGGATTAGGAGGAGTATGGAACAGGCAGCACCCTCAAATCTTCAGAAGTATGAGATGAACCCCAAAAACTTGGAAAGGTGGATCTCACACGTACCAACACAGACTATCCCGCAATTTAACTGATCCCCAAAGGTTTTTATTGAATAGCGGAATAGAAAATATGATCAAAAAAAGTGTATGTATCTCACACGTACAAAACCACACTAGGCCCCAATTACTATTGTTTGTACCCCTAAAAGGCTGGATGAGGAGTAGGAGGAGTATGGAACAGGCAGCACCCTGAAATCTTCAGAAGTATGAGATGAACCCCAAAAACTTGGAAAGGTGGATCTCACACGTACCAACACAGACTATCCCGCAATTTAACTGATCCCCAAAGGTTTTTATTGAATAGCGGAACAGAAAATATGATCAAAAAAAGTGTATGTATCTCACATGTACAAAACCACACTAGGCCCCAATTACTATTGTTTGTACCCCTAAAAGGCTGGATGAGGATTAGGAGGAGTATGGAACAGGCAGCACCCTCAAATCTTCAGAAGTATGAGATGAACCCCAAAAACTTGGAAAGGTGGATCTCCCACGTACCAACACAGACTATCCCGCAATTTAACTGTTCCCCAAAGGTTTTTATTGAATAGCGAAATAGAAAATATGATCAAAAAAAGTGTATGTATCTCACACGTACAAAACCACACTAGGCCCCAATTACTATTGTTTGTACCCCTAAAAGGCTGGATGAGGAGTAGGAGGAGTTTGGAACAGGCAGCACACTCAAATCTTCAGAAGTATGAGATGAACCCCAAAAACTTGGAAAGGTGGATCTCACACGTACCAACACAGACTATCCCGCAATTTAACTGATCCCCAAAGGTTTTTATTGAATAGCGGAATAGAAAATATGATCAAAAAAAGTGTATGTATCTCACACGTACAAAACCACACTAGGCCCCAATTACTATTGTTTGTACCCCTAAAAGGCTGGATGAGGATTAGGAGGAGTATGGAACAGGCAGCACCCTCAAATCTTCAGAAGTATGAGATGAACCCCAAAAACTTGGAAAGGTGGATCTCACACGTACCAACACAGACTATCCCGCAATTTAACTGACCCTTAAAGGTTTTTATTGAATAGCGGAATAGAAAATATGATCAAAAAAGTGTATGTATCTCACACGTACAAAACCACACTAGGCCCCAATTACTATTGTTTGTACCCCTAAAAGGCTGGATGAGGAGTAGGAGGAGTATGGAACAGGCAGCACCCTCAAATCTTCAGAAGTATTAGATGAACCCCAAAAACTTGGAAAGGTGGATCTCACACGTACCAACACAGACTATCCCGCAATTTAACTGATCCCCAAAGGTTTTTATTGAATAGCGGAATAGAAAATATAATCAAAAAAGGTGTATGTATCTCACACGTACAAAACCACACTAGGCCCCAATTACTATTGTTTGTACCCCTAAAAGGCTGGATGAGGAGTAGGAGGAGTTTGGAACAGGCAGCACCCTCAAATCTTCAGGAGTATGAGATGAACCCCAAAAACTTGGAAAGGTGGATCTCACACGTACCAACACAGACTATCCCGCAATTTAACTGATCCCCAAAGGTTTTTATTGAATAGCGGAATAGAAATTATGATCAAAAAAGTGTATGTATCTCACACGTACAAAACCACACTAGGCCCCAATTACTATTGTTTGTACCCCTAAAAGGCTGGATGAGGAGTAGGAGGAGTATGGAACAGGCAGCACCCTCAAATCTTCAGAAGTATGAGATGAACCCCAAAAACTTGGAAAGGTGGATCTCACACGTACCAACACAGACTATCCCGCAATTTAACTGTTCCCCAAAGGTTTTTATTGAATAGCAGAATAGAAAATATGATCAAAAAAAGTGTATGTATCTCACACGTACAAAACCACACTAGGCCCCAATTACTATTGTTTGTACCCTTAAAAGGCTGGATGAGGATTAGGAGGAGTATGGAACAGGCAGCACCCTCAAATCTTCAGAAGTATGAGATGAACCCCAAAAACTTGGAAAGGTGGATCTCACACGTACCAACACAGACTATCCCGCAATTTAACTGATCCCCAAAGGTTTTTATTAAATAGCGGAATAGAAAATATGATCAAAAAAAGTGTATGTATCTCACATGTACAAAACCACACTTGGCCCCAATTACTATCGTTTGTACCCCTAAAAGGCTGGATGAGGAGTAGGAGGAGTATGGAACAGGCAGCACCCTCAAATCTTCAGAAGTATGAGATGAACCCCAAAAACTTGGAAAGGTGGATCTCACACGTACCAACACAGACTATCCCGCAATTTAACTGTTCCCCAAAGGTTTTTATTGAATAGCGAAATAGAAAATATGATCAAAAAAAGTGTATGTATCTCACACGTACAAAACCACACTAGGCCCCAAATACTATTGTTTGTACCCCTAAAAGGCTGGATGAGGAGTAGGAGGAGTATGGAACAGGCAGCACCCTCAAATCTTCAGAAGTATGAGATGAACCCCAAAAACTTGGAAAGGTGGATCTCACACGTACCAACACAGACTATCCCGCAATTTAACTGATCCCCAAAGGTTTTTATTGAATAGCGGAATAGAAAATATGATCAAAAAAAGTGTATGTATCTCACACGTACAAAACCACACTAGGCCCCAATTACTATTGTTTGTACCCCTAAAAGGCTGGATGAGGCTTAGGAGGAGTATGGAACAGGCAGCACCCTCAAATCTTCAGAAGTATGAGATGAACCCCAAAAACTTGGAAAGGTGGATCTCACACGTACCAACACAGACTATCCCGCAATTTAACTGATCCCCAAAGGTTTTTATTGAATAGCGGAATAGAAAATATGATCAAAAAAGTGTATGTATCTCACACGTACAAAACCACACTAGGCCCCAATTACTATTGTTTGTACCCCTAAAAGGCTGGATGAGGAGTAGGAGGAGTATGGAACAGGCAGCACCCTCAAATCTTCAGAAGTATTAGATGAACCCCAAAAACTTGGAAAGGTGGATCTCACACGTACCAACACAGACTATCCCGCAATTTAACTGATCCCCAAAGGTTTTTATTGAATAGCGGAATAGAAAATATAATCAAAAAAGGTGTATGTATCTCACACGTACAAAACCACACTAGGCCCCAATTACTATTGTTTGTACCCCTAAAAGGCTGGATGAGGAGTAGGAGGAGTTTGGAACAGGCAGCACCCTCAAATCTTCAGGAGTATGAGATGAACCCCAAAAACTTGGAAAGGTGGATCTCACACGTACCAACACAGACTATCCCGCAATTTAACTGATCCCCAAAGGTTTTTATTGAATAGCGGAATAGAAATTATGATCAAAAAAGTGTATGTATCTCACACGTACAAAACCACACTAGGCCCCAATTACTATTGTTTGTACCCCTAAAAGGCTGGATGAGGAGTAGGAGGAGTATGGAACAGGCAGCACCCTCAAATCTTCAGAAGTATGAGATGAACCCCAAAAACTTGGAAAGGTGGATCTCACACGTACCAACACAGACTATCCCGCAATTTAACTGTTCCCCAAAGGTTTTTATTGAATAGCGGAATAGAAAATATGATCAAAAAAAGTGTATGTATCTCACACGTACAAAACCACACTAGGCCCCAATTACTATTGTTTGTACCCTTAAAAGGCTGGATGAGGATTAGGAGGAGTATGGAACAGGCAGCACCCTCAAATCTTCAGAAGTATGAGATGAACCCCAAAAACTTGGAAAGGTGGATCTCACACGTACCAACACAGACTATCCCGCAATTTAACTGATCCCCAAAGGTTTTTATTAAATAGCGGAATAGAAAATATGATCAAAAAAAGTGTATGTATCTCACATGTACAAAACCACACTTGGCCCCAATTACTATCGTTTGTACCCCTAAAAGGCTGGATGAGGAGTAGGAGGAGTATGGAACAGGCAGCACCCTCAAATCTTCAGAAGTATGAGATGAACCCCAAAAACTTGGAAAGGTGGATCTCACACGTACCAACACAGACTATCCCGCAATTTAACTGTTCCCCAAAGGTTTTTATTGAATAGCGAAATAGAAAATATGATCAAAAAAAGTGTATGTATCTCACACGTACAAAACCACACTAGGCCCCAAATACTATTGTTTGTACCCCTAAAAGGCTAGATGAGGAGTAGGAGGAGTATGGAACAGGCAGCACCCTCAAATCTTCAGAAGTATGAGATGAACCCCAAAAACTTGGAAAGGTGGATCTCACACGTACCAACACAGACTATCCCGCAATTTAACTGATCCCCAAAGGTTTTTATTGAATAGCGGAATAGAAAATATGATCAAAAAAGTGTATGTATCTCACACGTACAGAAGCACACTAGGCCCCAATTACTATTGCTTGTACCCCTAAAGGCAGGATGAGGAGTAGGAAGAGTTTGGAACAGGCAGCACCCTCAAATCTTCAGGAGTATGAGATGAACCCCAAAAACTTGGAAAGGTGGATCTCACACGTACCAACAGAGACTATCCCGCAATTTAACTGATCCCCAAAGGTGTTTATTGAATAGTGGAATAGAAAATATGATCAAAAAAGTGTATGTATCTCACACGTACAAAACCACACTAGGCCCCAATTACTATTGTTTGTACCCCTAAAAGGCTGGATGAGGAGTAGGAGGAGTATGGAACAGGCAGCACCCTAAAATCTTCAGAAGTATGAGATGAACCCCAAAGACTTGGAAAGGTGGATCTCACATGTACCAACACAGACTATCCCGCAATTTAACTGTTCCCCAAAGGTTTTTATTGAATAGCGGAATAGAAAATATGATCAAAAAAAGTGTATGTATCTCACATGTACAAAACCACACTAGGCCCCAATTACTATTGTTTGTACCCCTAAAAGGCTGGATGAGGAGTAGGAGGAGTATGGAACAGGCAGCACCCTCAAATCTTCAGAAGTATGAGATGAACCCCAAAAACTTGGAAAGGTGGATCTCACACGTACCAACACAGACTATCCCGCAATTTAACTGTTCCCCAAAGGTTTTTATTGAATAGCGAAATAGAAAATATGATCAAAAAAAGTGTATGTATCTCACACGTACAAAACCACACTAGGCCCCAATTACTATTGTTTGTACCCCTAAAAGGCTGGATGAGGAGTAGGAGGAGTTTGGAACAGGCAGCACCCTCAAATCTTCAGAAGTATGAGATGAACCCCAAAAACTTGGAAAGGTGGATCTCACACGTACCAACACAGACTATCCCGCAATTTAACTGATCCCCAAAGGTTTTTATTGAATAGCGGAATAGAAAATATGATCAAAAAAAGTGTATGTATCTCACATGTACAAAACCACACTAGGCCCCAATTACTATTGTTTGTACCCCTAAAAGGCTGGATGAGGATTAGGAGGAGTATGGAACAGGCAGCACCCTCAAATCTTCAGAAGTATGAGATGAACCCCAAAAACTTGGAAAGGTGGATCTCACACGTACCAACACAGACTATCCCGCAATTTAACTGTTCCCCAAAGGTTTTTATTGAATAGCGAAATAGAAAATATGATCAAAAAAAGTGTATGTATCTCACACGTACAAAACCACACTAGGCCCCAATTACTATTGTTTGTACCCCTAAAAGGCTGGATGAGGAGTAGGAGGAGTTTGGAACAGGCAGCACCCTCAAATCTTCAGAAGTATGAGATGAACCCCAAAAACTTGGAAAGGTGGATCTCACACGTACCAACACAGACTATCCCGCAATTTAACTGATCCCCAAAGGTTTTTATTGAATAGCAGAATAGAAAATATGATCAAAAAAAGTGTATGTATCTCACACGTACAAAACCACACTAGGCCCCAATTACTATTGTTTGTACCCCTAAAAGGCTGGATGAGGAGTAGGAGGAGTATGGAACAGGCAGCACCCTCAAATCTTCAGAAGTATGAGATGAACCCCAAAAACTTGGAAAGGTGGATCTCACACGTACCAACACAGACTATCCCGCAATTTAACTGATCCCCAAAGGTTTTTATTAAATAGCGGAATAGAAAATATGATCAAAAAAAGTGTATGTATCTCACATGTACAAAACCACACTTGGCCCCAATTACTATCGTTTGTACCCCTAAAAGGCTGGATGAGGAGTAGGAGGAGTATGGAACAGGCAGCACCCTCAAATCTTCAGAAGTATGAGATGAACCCCAAAAACTTGGAAAGGTGGATCTCACACGTACCAACACAGACTATCCCGCAATTTAACTGTTCCCCAAAGGTTTTTATTGAATAGCGAAATAGAAAATATGATCAAAAAAAGTGTATGTATCTCACACGTACAAAACCACACTAGGCCCCAATTACTATTGTTTGTACCCCTAAAAGGCTGGATGAGGAGTAGGAGGAGTTTGGAACAGGCAGCACCCTCAAATCTTCAGAAGTATGAGATGAACCCCAAAAACTTGGAAAGGTGGATCTCACACGTACCAACACAGACTATCCCGCAATTTAACTGATCCCCAAAGGTTTTTATTGAATAGCGGAATAGAAAATATGATCAAAAAAAGTGTATGTATCTCACATGTACAAAACCACACTAGGCCCCAATTACTATTGTTTGTACCCCTAAAAGGCTGGATGAGGATTAGGAGGAGTATGGAACAGACAGCACCCTCAAATCTTCAGAAGTATGAGATGAACCCCAAAAACTTGGAAAGGTGGATCTCACACGTACCAACACAGACTATCCCGCAATTTAACTGTTCCCCAAAGGTTTTTATTGAATAGCAAAATAGAAAATATGATCAAAAAAAGTGTATGTATCTCACACGTACAAAACCACACTAGGCCCCAATTACTATTGTTTGTACCCCTAAAAGGCTGGATGAGGATTAGGAGGAGTATGGAACAGGCAGCACCCTCAAATCTTCAGAAGTATGAGATGAACCCCAAAAACTTGGAAAGGTGGATCTCACACGTACCAACACAGACTATCCCGCAATTTAACTGATCCCCAAAGGTTTTTATTAAATAGCGGAATAGAAAATATGATCAAAAAAAGTGTATGTATCTCACATGTACAAAACCACACTTGGCCCCAATTACTATCGTTTGTACCCCTAAAAGGCTGGATGAGGAGTAGGAGGAGTATGGAACAGGCAGCACCCTCAAATCTTCAGAAGTATGAGATGAACCCCAAAAACTTGGAAAGGTGGATCTCACACGTACCAACACAGACTATCCCGCAATTTAACTGTTCCCCAAAGGTTTTTATTGAATAGCGAAATAGAAAATATGATCAAAAAAAGTGTATGTATCTCACACGTACAAAACTACACTAGGCCCCAATTACTATTGTTTGTACCCCTAAAAGGCTGGATGAGGAGTAGGAGGAGTTTGGAACAGGCAGCACCCTCAAATCTTCAGAAGTATGAGATGAACCCCAAAAACTTGGAAAGGTGGATCTCACACGTACCAACACAGAATATCCCGCAATTTAACTGATCCCCAAAGGTTTTTATTGAATAGCGGAATAGAAAATATGATCAAAAAAAGTGTATGTATCTCACACGTACAAAACCACACTAGGCCCCAATTACTATTGTTTGTACCCCTAAAAGGCTGGATGAGGAGGAGGAGTATGGAACAGGCAGCACCCTGAAATCTTCAGAAGTATGAGATGAACCCCAAAAACTTGGAAAGGTGGATCTCACACGTACCAACACAGACTATCCCGCAATTTAACTGATCCCCAAAGGTTTTTATTGAATAGCGGAATAGAAAATATGATCAAAAAAAGTGTATGTATCTCACATGTACAAAACCACACTTGGCCCCAATTACTATTGTTTGTACCCCTAAAAGGCTGGATGAGGATTAGGAGGAGTATGGAACAGGCAGCACCCTCAAATCTTCAGAAGTATGAGATGAACCCCAAAAACTTGGAAAGGTGGATCTCACACGTACCAACACAGACTATCCCGCAATTTAACTGTTCCCCAAAGGTTTTTATTGAATAGCGAAATAGAAAATATGATCAAAAAAAGTGTATGTATCTCACACGTACAAAACCACACTAGGCCCCAATTACTATTGTTTGTACCCCTAAAAGGCTGGATGAGGAGTAGGAGGAGTTTGGAACAGGCAGCACCCTCAAATCTTCAGAAGTATGAGATGAACCCCAAAAACTTGGAAAGGTGGATCTCACACGTACCAACACAGACTATCCCGCAATTTAACTGATCGCCAAAGGTTTTTATTGAATAGCGGAATAGAAAATATGATCAAAAAAAGTGTATGTATCTCACATGTACAAAACCACACTAGGCCCCAATTACTATTGTTTGTACCCCTAAAAGGCTGGATGAGGATTAGGAGGAGTATGGAACAGGCAGCACCCTCAAATCTTCAGAAGTATGAGATGAACCCCAAAAACTTGGAAAGGTGGATCTCACACGTACCAACACAGACTATCCCGCAATTTAACTGTTCCCCAAAGGTTTTTATTGAATAGCGAAATAGAAAATATGATCAAAAAAAGTGTATGTATCTCACACGTACAAAACCACACTAGGCCCCAATTACTATTGTTTGTACCCCTAAAAGGCTGGATGAGGAGTAGGAGGAGTTTGGAACAGGCAGCACACTCAAATCTTCAGAAGTATGAGATGAACCCCAAAAACTTGGAAAGGTGGATCTCACACGTACCAACACAGACTATCCCGCAATTTAACTGATCCCCAAAGGTTTTTATTGAATAGCGGAATAGAAAATATGATCAAAAAAGTGTATGTATCTCACACGTACAAAACCACACTAGGCCCCAATTACTATTGTTTGTACCCCTAAAAGGCTGGATGAGGAGTAGGAGGAGTATGGAACAGGCAGCACCCTCAAATCTTCAGAAGTATGAGATGAACCCCAAAAACTTGGAAAGGTGGATCTCACACGTACCAACACAGACTATCCCGCAATTTAACTGATCCCCAAAGGTTTTTATTGAATAGCGGAATAGAAAATATAATCAAAAAAGGTGTATGTATCTCACACGTACAAAACCACACTAGGCCCCAATTACTATTGTTTGTACCCCTAAAAGGCTGGATGAGGATTAGGAGGAGTATGGAACAGGCAGCACCCTCAAATCTTCAGAAGTATGAGATGAACCCCAAAAACTTGGAAAGGTGGATCTCACACGTACCGACACAGACTATCCCGCAATTTAACTGTTCCCCAAATGTTTTTATTGAATAGCGGAATAGAAAATATGATCAAAAAAAGTGTATGTATCTCACACGTACAAAACCACACTAGGCCCCAATTACTATTGTTTGTACCCCTAAAAGGCTGGATGAGGAGTAGGAGGAGTTTGGAACAGGCAGCACCCTCAAATCTTCAGAAGTATGAGATGAACCCCAAAAACTTGGAAAGGTGGATTTCACACGTACCAACACAGACTATCCCGCAATTTAACTGATCCCCAAAGGTTTTTATTGAATAGCAGAATAGAAAATATGATCAAAAAAAGTGTATGTATCTCACACGTACAAAACCACACTAGGCCCCAATTACTATTGTTTGTACCCCTAAAAGGCTGGATGAGGAGTAGGAGGAGTTTGGAACAGGCAGCACCCTCAAATCTTCAGAAGTATGAGATGAATCCCAAAAACCCCAAATATCATTCACCTCTGCTGCAGGCCACAATTTAATTTTTTTTAACCCAAGGCTGTATATTGAATAGTGGAATAGAAAAAAGTGTATGATTTTTGAAACCACTCAATAATAGCACATGTGAACTGAACACTGAACACAGCAGTATATGATCAGAGTCAGCACAGCACAGCTGAAGGAAAAACGCTGCACACAGTGACTGATAGAAAAATACTTTTCTCCCTCCTCCTCAGTGGGCAAAAAAGATTGTGTTCACTGCACCCCAAAAAGATTGTGTTCACTGCACCCCAAAAAGATTGTGTTCACTGCACCCCAAAAAGATTGTGTTCACTGCACCCCACACACAGCAAAATGGATGTGGACCACTGACACCTGCCTATCTCCAGCCTCTCCCTAAAAGGATTGATAAGATCGTAGATCGGGTGACTGCAAACCCCCCCCCCCCCCACACAGCAATATCGATTGTAGTTTGTAGAACACACTGTCTGACCCTAAAAATCAGCAGACTCTCTCCCTAAAAGGATTGATAAGATCGTAGATCGGGTGACTGCAAACCCCACCCCACACAGCAATATCGATTGTAGTTTGTAGAACACACTGTCTGACCCTAAAAATCAGCAGACTCTCTCCCTAAAAGGATTGATAAGATCGTAGATCGGGTGACTGCAAACCCCACCCCACACAGCAATATTGATTATAGTTTGTAGAACACACTGTCTGACCCTAAAAATCAGCAGACTCTCTCCCTACAAGGATTGATAAGATCGTAGATCGGGTGACTGCAAACCCCACCCCACACAGCAATATCGATTGTAGTTTGTAGAACACACTGTCTGACCCTAAAAATCAGCAGACTCTCTCCCTAAAAGGATTGATAAGATCGTAGATCGGGTGACTGCAAACACCACCCCACACAGCAATATCGATTGTAGTTTGTAGAACACACTGTCTGACCCTAAAAATCAGCAGACTCTCTCCCTAAAAGGATTGATAAGATCGTAGATCGGGTGACTGCAAACCCCACCCCACACAGCAATATCGATTGTAGTTTGTAGAACACACTGTCTGACCCTAAAAATCAGCAGACTCTCTCCCTAAAAGGATTGATAAGATCGTAGATCGGGTGACTGCAAACCCCACCCCACACAGCAATATCGATTGTAGTTTGTAGAACTAAAATGCCTACAACTCGCCCTGCCTTTCACACTCCGACCTGTCCCTCAATTCTATGCCGACACAAATGAGTTTTGCCTGCCTGTCTGTCCCTAATCAGCAGCCAGTACGTTGATGTGTGCTCTGTCCCTTAACTAAACAGCAGAATGACGCCGCAGCGGCGCTGCCTCGAACTTATAAAGACTTGGTCACATGCTTCAGATGGCCAATCACAGCTACTAATACATTTGTAGGCATGGCTGGGATGGCTTAGGCACACCAGTTAAACGCTTGTTGATTGGCTGTTGAAAGCCCGCCATGAAAAGAGCGCCAATGCATGCAAAACCCGGAAATAAAACGACCGAACACGGATTTTTACCCGAATATACAGTAAAGTTTTCGGGTCCGTGTTTGGGTAACAAAAATCCAATTATTCGGTACGAACACGAATAATACAGTCCGTGTTCGCTCAACCCTACTCTCAAACAAATTCAACTAGTTTGATTCTTTGCCAACTACCCTTGAACTAGCTTGTAAACTGGTAGTCAGACAACAGCCTCTTCTATTAGATGCTTTTGAGACAGGTAAGAAGATGTATGACAGTAGTGTTCATTCAATAAAAAAGTAGATTTTTTTTTATCCCAGTTAAAATGTGTTTACTTCAAATGCTCAATTATGAGCAAGGAAATATAATAATTTTCCTTGACATGGTTAGGCAATTGGATGAAATTATTATTTTACTCCTTTAGTAAATTAATACTACTGAATTAAAGCCTTCTTTAAAAGGAAATTCCTATTGGGTAAAAATGATATGCACAGTTCCGAAAACTGAAGGTAAGCAAATAGCTATAGTTAGTAAATTTCTGTAAAGGTTCTAATTATCTAGGTCATGGTTATTAGATTGCTTTAAAAAAGGTCTGGATTCTTTCCTGGGTGTACATAATATAACTGGGTACTAATTTTTTTTTTTTTTTTTTAGGTAAAGTTGATCCAGGGAATATCCGATTGCCTCTCAGGGGATCAGGAAGGAATTTTTTTCCCCTGCTGTAGCAAATTGGATCATGCTTTGCTGGTTTTTTTCGCCTTCTTCTGGATCAACTGCGGGTATAGGATTGTGTATATGGGATTGTATGGTTGGGTTTTACTGTTTTTTTCTTTTGTTTTTTTTTTTTGTTGGTTGAACCGGATGGACTTGTGTCTTTTTTCAACCTGACTAACTATGTAACTATGTAATAGTACTATTAGTAGTAGCTAGTCATGCCTCAAGCCTGGGCTTCCTGCCTTTTGGAGGGAAGGGGATTTTGAACAGTATTTTCTCCCCTGATTGAGGTACTGGCCAAACTTTACCTCGAGAAAGCTAAAGAAACATAAGAAAACTACAATTAGATGTGCTCAACTTATTTGGTAATTTGATTGGGACATTCCATTGTCTTACTTGTCTGTTTATTAAACATTGCCAGATCTAACAGAAGCTAACTGGTTCACTAAACTTTGTGTGAGCAGGAGACTATTTGAAGTTACACACAAAATACTTTGTCTCCCATGGGGATCAATGAAGAGATTGAAATTAACACATTTATTTAATACCATCTTTACATTAGTCTGTTATCTGTCCCCTTTTTTATACACATGTATATACTGTGTGTGTATATATATATATATATATATATATATGTACACACACACACACGTGCGCACACACTGCCTGGCCAAAAAAAAAAGTAGTCAAAAGTCACCACCAAGCTTTGATTATGGCACGCATTTGCTGTGGCATTGTTTCGATAGTCTTCTGCAATGTCACAAGATTTATTTCCGTCCAGTGATGAATTAATTTTTCACCAAGATCTTGTATTGATGATGGGAGAGTGGGACCACTGCCCTAAGCCTTCTCCAGCACATCCCAAAGATTCTCAATGGGGTTAAGTTCTGGACTCTGTGGTGGCCAATCCATGCGTGAAACTGATGTCTCATGCTCCCTGAACCACTCTTTCACAATTTGAGCCTAATTAATCCTGGCATTGTCATCTTGAAATATGCCCGTGCTATCAGGGAAGAAAAAATCCATTGATGGAATAACCTTGTCATTCAGTGTATTCAGGTATTCAGCTGACCTCATTCTTTAGGCACATGCAGAAACTATCCAATAGGATAGTTACTGCATGCTTTGTTTAGTTAGTTGCTTAGGTGGTGACTTTTTTTTTGGGCCAGGCAGTGTATATTATAATTTTACACTTTGTACATATATTTTGTTACATTTTATATTTTGAACATATTTTTATTATTTAATATTATAATATTGTGATGATATATTTATATTGTTGTGTTTTTTAGGTTTTTGTATGTGAAAGCAATAATACTATGACCAGGATTCATGGTTTTACTCTAAATTGATGACCTGTAGAGGCTTTTAAACAATGCATGCCTAGTATCTATTTACTCCAGGTAACCTAATATAATATATAAAATTGTATATATAATCCAAACAATGGATAATGTATTGTGGTTTTGTGCAATAAAATACATTTTCGTTTATTTTTTTTAAATATGAGTTTGATTAACAGTTGTGCTAATATCCTGGGACTACTACCATTTTATTCTCAAGGTTTAATATATAATATTTTGGAGGTTTTAACGAATAAGGCCTAAAATGTGCATTTTTATCATGGACAAAAAAAAAAAAAATGAATAGTGGCTCTGGCAGTAAATGGGTTAAACCCAAAGTTATTGTGCTTATATTTTGCCTTCCTTGGCTTGTCCCTGTCCCCATCATCAATGTTCCAATTGTAGTTGAAATACACTTTTTTTTTTTTTTACTTTCATTGCATACCTTATTTTAATCTCAGTGATGTCATTATTTCCCTTATTTTAGATCTAATGATGTCATCACTGGGCCTCTGTGCTTCCCTGTGCTATGCAGGTGGCTTATGTCTAGTGGGAGGGGCTGTCAGAGACCAGTACATAGCTTCCTGAAAACATCACAGCACCCTGCCTCAGTATCTCTCAGTTCTGA
The DNA here is from genome assembly GCF_965119305.1 of Pelophylax lessonae. Classification (NCBI taxonomy): domain Eukaryota; kingdom Metazoa; phylum Chordata; class Amphibia; order Anura; family Ranidae; genus Pelophylax; species Pelophylax lessonae. The sequence continues at coordinate 239,962,962 of NC_138772.1, forward strand.
TTCAAATAGTGGGCTTGCTCTTGTGAGGAGTTATTGTATGTAAATATCAAAACGGTTTGATGGGTGGATGTCAGTATGAGGGAGTGCTTACAGACCACCCAAGGCAACACCACCCATATGTGATGCTTACCCTGAATGACTGAAGTAACTGAACATCAAAGAATGAGGAGTGGGACAAATACAGCTAGGCTGAGGTGTAAAAGGCTAGATGATGCTGTCCTCCAGAGGGCAAATGAGACAATCTGACTTGCTGCAGCTTCCAAACCTCGCTGCAAGAAGGGTGCAGTTAAAAACATTTACAAAACTATTTACAAATGTAAGTTTTTTTTTTATATATATATGTTTTATCTATATGTTTAAAACACGCTACAAGAGAAGGAAAACAAAAATCTAAAACACGCTACAAGAGAAGGAAAACAAAAATCTAAAACACGCTTCAAGAGAAGGAAAACAAAAATCTAAAAACATGTTTGTATGAAAAGTATACGTTTTTTTTAGAAATCTGTTGTAAAACAAAATAGCTAAGGGGAGCAGAGAGAGGAAAGGGATGTGTTAACTTCATCCTGGTTGCATGATTTTTTTTTATTTGTATGTATGTGAAAACATGCATAACAAGTAAATAGACAAAAGACCCATAGCGAAGGTAAAATATTAATTCACAGTGTTCATTGTGTTTCACCTGAACAAATGGAGTAAGAGCCGATTCACATAGGCGCGACCCGACTTTGCCGGGCGACCTCGGAGAGACATGCACGGACTTCATATCATTGAAGTCAATGCAGGTCGCTCCATGTCACCCCAAAGTAGCTCAGGACCCTTTTTCTAAGTCGGAGCGACTTGTGTCACTCCTATTAGAACGGGTCCTGTGCTAATCTATGGCAGGCGACCCACGGCGACTTGTCAGGTGACCAGGTCGCCTGACAAGTCGCCCCAGTGTGAACCGGCTCTAATTCTCTTTAATAAACATTTTCTAAAAACTAAACAAATACAAAAGGTTAGGGGTTACACAGGGTACAGTCCTATTTGGGATAACCAAACCTATCCCAAATAGGTGGCGAGGGTATGGGGTGACGCATATCAAACATATGATGACTAATGGTCATTTTATCTCCTTTGCACAATTGCAGTCTAGTTATGGCATTCCTTCTAATATGTTCTTTTTATTATGTACAATTGAAACACACAGTGAAAGCTTAGTGTTCTCTGGGGGCCTCTGAGATGTCACGACCCCGATCTTAGGAATTATGTAGCAGTCCCACTCCCATTCTACCAAGTGCTTTATCTCCAACTGCTATGATTTGCTCCTCGGGGTATATCTGGAGAAGTTCCCTAGCTATGTATGTGAAAGGTGGGAGAGGGACATAGGCAATATCCTGGGGGACCAGTGGGGGAGGAGGCTCTGGAGGCAGTGCAGGGGGGCTCTCTTAACTTCTCACAGAGACTGTCACATTTATACATTTTATTGAGAGTCCACTGTACCTCATTCCGGCTACATTCCATGGGCGTACACCCTGACCCCATATGTGCTAGATGTAACAGGGATGTATGGGACTTAATATACTTGCTATGGAGGTGCCTGAATCTTCACCGCTACTGGAATGCTCTGGTTACTACGGTGAACACCGCATTTCAGATCTCCATAGACATAGATCCTCAACACTGTATACTAGGTTTGCTTGATGCTGTAATACCATATAGGTATGTTAAAGAGGCCACATCCAGAGCATTGTTTAAGGCTCGCAGGCTTATTTTACTTTATTGGACTTCCAGTACTCCCCTATTGCTTCAAATGTGGCTTGCACAGATAGGCACAATGTTGACTATTGTGCCTATCTGTGCCTACCAAAAAGGATGGGGAATATGCCCAAAGGGCAGTTCACGAGGATCCGGAGGAACTGCTGTGATAATAAAGATCATGAGGAGCAAGCAGAAATTTAATACGAAGGTTTGAAGAAAAATGATATAAAACAAAGGAACTAGAAGCACTGAAGATGAAAGTCAACAATATGAACAGAGAGACACTCCTTGAAAACAAACAGAAAAACACTGTAAACAATATGGAGTGGGCCTTTTTCACAGGCTTTAATAGGCAGTGTAAGGATGTGGAAAATATAGTGAAGAAACACTGGTCTAGTCTCAAATCTAACAAAACACTGAAGAAAATACTCTCACAATGTCTCAAATTCATTTACAGAAAAGCCCCCACGCTCAGGACGAAACTGGTACATAATGTACTTGACCCACCAAAACAAGTTAGGCTGTTTCCCAATTTAAAAAATGTCTTTAAGTGCCAAAAATGTCTACCATGTAAATTTAGCAAACAACCACCAAAGAAAATGAACACTTTTATAGCTTCGGCCACAGGCAGACAGCATATATTAAGGGAGATGATTACATGTACAATATGTGGGAAGGACCATGAGACCTCTTTTTGTAAAAATTAAAGAACATATCAATGACATACAGAAGGGCTTCACCAAACATAGCCTATCTAGACAATTTAAAGAGGCACATGGGAGGGACCGATCACAGATGACCTTTTTGGGTATTAATATGGTAAAGGAACACTGGAGAGGGGACAATAAGAAGATTAGGGTCTCAAAAAATTAAACGGTATAGGTCTAGTATCTTTTGAGCTTAGGGAGAGGTATCCTGTGGTGGCTGTAGGGGCAGTTAGAGATCAGCTGCAGTCGCACAGAAATCGCTTTGTCAATGTCCACAAAAGTCATTTAAAATGCTCCAATGTCATTTTAGGGTCTATTACAGTCTCTTTAACATAAGGGCCAGGTATCCTGTTGTTGCTTTAGGGACAGTATAATATACTTTGTAGAAAGCATATTATAGTGGATTAGTACTATTATTGTGCACTGTGCAGCATTGTGACAGGTGTGGTGGTGAGACTGAGCGTTTCTGCAGCAACACTAAACACAGTGACAAAAGCACTTATAATGTATTATAACTGGTGTGATAGACCAATTGCTGTCCTGCCCCCCCAATGCCACATATTGAAGTGGGGTGTTCTCTGAGTAAACTTTTTCAAGTGTATTTGTGTCATGCAACAATATTGCCTAGTTTGCTGAGTGAAGTCTGGTACACACAGCGCCTAACTCACTGGCCAATTTTTTGAACTGGTGTGCTACACCAATGCTCCCCCCAATGCCACATATTGATGTGGGGTGTTATTTAACAGTATACATTTCTAAGAGTGTATTTTAGTCCTGCAAACATTTGGCCTCTTTTGCTGTGTTAACTCTGCTACACACAGTGGCAACAGTTACTGGCCAATTATTTGTAGAACTGGTGTAATAAACCTGTGCCCCCCCCCCCCATGCCACATATTGAATCAAGGTGTTATTTAACAGTATACTTTCTAAGATTGTATTTTAGTCCTGAAAACATTTGGCCTCTTTTGCTGTGTTAACTCTGCTACACACAGTGGCAACAGTTACTGGCCAATTATTTGTAGAACTGGCAGACTGACGGACCGGCAAATAGGGAGGAGAGGTAGGCAGAACTTGCATTGCAGAAGAGGTAGAAAGCAGACTGCAAATGTATCAGGAGCGAGCCATCAACCATGTACAGTCACATCTGGCGCTCCCAGGACGCCGCCACATGGCACCGCAGTGTGGGCTTTTATTAATGTGTCTGTTGCTGACACCAGTGTTGCCATCTGCAGCCTTTGCAGTCAACGCATAAGTCGCGGTAAGTCCAACACTCACCTAGGGAACCTACCTTAAGAAGGCACCTGAAATCCCATCACCAAGCCCAGTGGGAACAAAACTGTCAGAACCCACAAAGCCTCACTCCATGCTTTCACCGTCCAACCTCTTCTCCTTCTCCTCCCCCTTCTCCTGTCTCTTCACAGTTGTCCAACACTCCACCCTCCATGATGCAGTTGTCACGTTTTTCTGGAAAAAGGCAGGCTTCTGTGGCTCAAATGTTGGAGCGTAAAAACAGGTGTCAGTTCAACCCATGTGAGCTCATGTTTGCGGCCTAAACAGCCTGCCACCAACTTGTGTATACTGTGAACGCCTACTGTACCTCTAGCCATCATATACTACATTCTTTGCTGTCAGTTCAACCCATGTGAGCTCATGTTTGCGGCCTATAAAGGCCGCCACCTACTCGTGTATACTGTGAACACCTACTGTACCTCTAGCCATCATATACTACGTTCTTTGGTGTCAGCTCTACCCATGTGAGCTCATGTTTGCGGCCTAAACAGCCCGCCACCAACTTGTGTATACTGTGAACGCCTACTGTACCTCTAGCCATCATATACTACGTTCTTTGCTGTCAGTTCAACCCATGTGAGCTCATGTTTGCAGCCTAAACAGCCCGCCACCAACTTGTGTATACTGTGAACGCCTACTGTACCTCTAGCCATCATATACTACGTTCTTTACTGTCAGTTCAACCCATGTGAGCTCATGTTTGCGGCCTAAACAGGCCGCCAACAACTTGTGTATACTGTGAACGCCTACTGTACCTCTAGCAATCATATACTACGTTCTTTACTGTCAGTTCAACCCATGTGAGCTCATGTTTGCGGCCTAAACAGCCCGCCACCAACTTGTGTATACTGTGAACGCCTACTGTACCTCTAGCCATCATATACTACGTTCTTTACTGTCAGTTCAACCCATGTGAGCTCATTTTTGCGGCCTAAACAGCCCACCACCAACTTGTGCATACTGTGCATGCCTACTGTACCTCTAGCCATCAAAAACTAAGTTTTTTGCTGTCAGTTCAAACCATGTGAGCTAATTTTTGGAGCCTATCTGAGTATACTTTTACAAGTGTATTTGTGTCCTGCAACAATATTGCCTCTTTTGCTGAGTGAAGTCTGATACACACAGTGTCAAACTCACTGGCCAATTTTTTGAACAACTGGTGTGATAAACCAGTGGCCCCCCAATACCACATATTGAAGTGAAGTATTATCTGAGTATACTTTTACAAGTATGGAGGTGCATATATAGTAACAATCAAGGAAAAGATGTACTACAACACACTAGCAGCGCTAAATACATAAAAGGGTAAAGTGCAGTCCACTGGGATAAAGTCCATGTGCTCATATATTCATGCAATGTGCCCAGGATATTCACTCCTGACAATCTGAAGCCGTGAGTATGATGTTAGATACACCGGACCCTCCACCGCACCAATGTGCTCCCCCAAATCAGAAACACTCACCAGAAATCTGGTCATAAAAGCGCCTGTAACGTCAGCCTATCACAGGCTGAGAAACGATCTCCACAGGAATTACCCAGGACAGCCGGCACTTGATCAGTCTCAATCGGATCAATTCTTGTGGTAAACCCACAGGAGGTTCCAATCAAACAAGGGGTGGTACATGTGGAAATAACTCACATAGGGCAATATTGCATGGCTAAAACACCGCTTTATTACCCAAAGATATATCCCCAGTAGCTAATGCACTTACAAAATAACACAACAAAGCAAGCTTGTCATAAAGAAATGAGGCATAAACCTGCGTGCAGAGGCCGGTCCCCGTAGTAGCGGTTCGCCGCTGGTACCAATCGATAGCGAGCCTCGGGTTCAGCATCGGACGCCGGTCCTGCCTCGTGACTGCGTGACCACGCCCTGACGCGTTTCGTTAGCAAGTAACTTCAACAGAGGGCGTGGTCACGCGTGTACGGTCACCGCTATTTGACTGTACCGAAGGGGCGGAGGCACCAATCAGCCGGATGACGCAGGACCATCCCGCTCGTCATCACTTCCGCCCTCACAGGAAGTCGTATCATACAACACTGGCTTCCGCCCATACAGAGCGTCACTGCCATCTCCGATCAAGGCTGTCCAATCTCCACAGCGCCCCTAGAGACAGACGGAACAGACACTCGTCGGGTCATAAGCAGATCATGTAGCCCATATATACACTATGAACTTGTACAGTACAATAGCGACTTATTGCAGATGTAATTAAAATTAAAACTGTGATTACCATTCAATAAACCTAACGATAATCACAAGCCATATACATTGTTTAAAATAGATAAAATACCATAAGATAATACACAAAAAAAAAACATTACAAATTTAAAATTAACCATAATAAATACAGAATACAGAAAAAGGACAAGGTAAAAAAGACTAAATCCCAAAGGTCAAAAAGATCACACAAGAAGGGGGAACACAATGTCAGTAATCACTTATGAAACAGTTGATATCTAAATCCACGTTTAGCCCTTTGGGATGCAGAGAGTTGGTCAGAAATATCCAATGTGTTTCACGCTTGGACAACTCTCTTACTCTGTTTGAGCCCCTCCAGACAGGTTTGACATTTTCAATACCCCAAAATTTCAACTCACTAGGATCTTGATTGTGATGCTTTTTAAAATGTAGAGAAACATTATGGTCCTTATAACCATTTCGAATGTTCGCAATATGCTCTGAAATGCGTATTGCGATGGTTCTTTTCGTTCTACCGATGTAAATTAAGCCACAAGGGCATTCCAGGCCGTATACCACATGTGTGGTGTGGCAAGTGATGAGATCCTTGATGTCAAAGGTCTCACCATTCGCGGAAGAACTGAAAGAAGAGAACCCCCGCAAGTGGGTCTGCACCTGTCTACATGTCTTGCAACGACGACAGGCATAGAAACCCGTCCTGTCATCCCAAAACATGGAAGGCTTGGTAGGGGGGTCAAGGACCTTACACACCAATTGATCTCCAAAGGTGCGTGCTTTTTTGTATACAAAGGTGGGTGTAGGTGGAATGATACTTCCCAAGATCCTATCCACACTCAATACACCCCAATGTTTCCTAATAATGTCCTCCACCTCTCTATATTGGGAGTTGTATTGCGTAAGGAAACTCCACTCCTGCTTATTATCAATTGGTCTCACAGTGTCTGCAAGACATTCCTGCTGGGAAATGCCCAGGACTTCAGTAATAGTACTGTCAAGCTTCCGTCCATCATAACCCTTCTCAAGGAAACGATGTCGGAGAACCTGAGCCTGTGTCAGAAAGTCCTATCTAAGGAGCAGTTCCTCCTCACATGTAGGAACTGCCCCTTAGGGATATTCTGTAACCAACGGGAGTGGTGACCACTATAAATGGGTAAATACCCATTCCGGTCGGTGGGTTTGAAGTACACACGAGTCTCCAGTGTTTGATTTTTTAACATCACCTCTACATCCAAAAAATGGATGGACTCATGTCTCCAATTAAACTCTAGTTTGACACCATTATTATTGAGCGAGTCAGCAAAATCTCGCAACGTACTTTCCGAACCTTCCCATATAAAGAATAGGTCGTCAATGTACCTTCTGTAGATCTTCAGCTCGTTCTTAGCGAGCGCATAGATAAACCGGTCCTCCCATTCCCCCATAAAGAGATTGGCGAGGCTGGGAGCGAATTTGGCTCCCATCGCCACTCCCAATTTCTGGTTATAGAAGGTTCCATTAAACCAGAAATAGTTATGCGCTAGGCAGAACTCAAGAGGGGGAGACCCACGGAATGGGGTCCCCCGAGTTATCCACCGAGGGCCGGTCCATCCTCCCAATATCCTCTTCGAGCGGAACACGCAAGCGAGGATGTCGAGCAGGGAGGAAGTACCAACAAAAAAAGAAGGCTGGTGGATTAACGGGAGTGTATAACTTGGCTGGCATTTCTCTTACACAAAAAGAGACTAACATTTTAAATGCTGGTTTAAAGTGTGCCAAGCATAGACCCCTCAACAAATTTGATGTGTACATAGATGTGCACAAGTATGTTAGGAAAATCAATTTAAAGAGACATTTTCTTAACCCTAATCGGGTCATTAATAATAGGCGGTCTTATAGTGTGGCTACCACTGTGGGGGTGGATAGTGGTCTTAAAAACCGCTCCCTGTTTCATCCTCCACAGTCCTCCAACCATTGTGTGGATGTGTTTAAAAATCTGGTACTGCAGGATGTGAGAGCCCTGCAGCCTAGAAAAGGGGTGAACCCTAGACACATCCAACAGGGTTTGGAGGCTTTGGAGGAGAGGAAAAATGTCATAATCAGACCAGCTGACAAAGGGGGAGGGGTAGTGATCCTAAGGAAAGATTTTTATCTGAACCAACTCAGTAATATGCTTTCAGATACAGAAACCTATGAGGAGTTGAGAGGGGATCCAACCCTTGAATACAGGAGGATCTTGAAAGATCTTATACAGTTTGGCTACTATCATCGGGTTCTGTCTGATAAAGAGCAGAGATACCTTATGCCAAGGTTTAATAGAGTACCAATGATATATACTCTTCCTAAAATACATAAGGATGCACAAAATCCCCCAGCCAGACCCATTGTAAATGGGATTAATTCAGTGACCGCTAGACTGGGTGAGTACCTGGACTTCTTTCTACAGACCCGTGTGGTAAATCTGAGGTCGTACCTCAAGGACACCAAAGACTTCCTCCGGGCCTTGAAGGATGTCCAGATATCCCCAGATAAAGAAGTATTTTTAGTAACAGCGGATGTGTCCTCGTTGTATACTATAATCCAGCACGAGGACGCATTATTAGCTCTGAATTGGGCCTTCTGTAGTCGCACCGACCTCCCGGACCCCCAAAAGAGATTTTTAAAATGCGCACTTGAGTTCTGCCTAGCGCATAACTATTTCTGGTTTAATGGAACCTTCTATAACCAGAAACGGGGCGTGGCGATGGGAGCCAAATTCGCTCCCAGCCTCGCCAATCTCTTTATGGGGGAATGGGAGGACCGGTTTATCTATGCGCTCGCTAAGAACGAGCTGAAGATCTACAGAAGGTACATTGACGACCTATTCTTTATATGGGAAGGTTCGGAAAGTACGTTGCGAGATTTTGCTGACTCGCTCAACTCCAATAATAATGGTGTCAAACTAGAGTTTAATTGGAGTCATGAGTCCATCCATTTTTTGGATGTAGAGGTGATGTTAAAAAATCAAACACTGGAGACTCGTGTGTACTTCAAACCCACCGACCGGAATGGGTATTTACCCATTTATAGTGGTCACCACTCCCGTTGGTTACAGAATATCCCTAAGGGGCAGTTCCTACGTGTGAGGAGGAACTGCTCCTTAGATACGGACTTTCTGACACAGGCTCAGGTTCTCCGACATCGTTTCCTTGAGAAGGGTTATGATGGACGGAAGCTTGACAGAACTATTACTGAAGTCCTGGGCATTTCCCAGCAGGAATGTCTTGCAGACACTGTGAGACCAATTGATAATAAGCAGGAGTGGAGTTTCCTTACGCAATACAACTCCCAATATAGAGAGGTGGAGGACATTATTAGGAAACATTGGGGTGTATTGAGTGTGGATAGGATCTTGGGAAGTATCATTCCACCTACACCCACCTTTGTATACAAAAAAGCACGCACCTTTGGAGATCAATTGGTGTGTAAGGTCCTTGACCCCCCTACCAAGCCTTCCATGTTTTGGGATGACAGGACGGGTTTCTATGCCTGTCGTCGTTGCAAGACATGTAGACAGGTGCGGACCCACTTGCGGGGGTTCTCTTCTTTCAGTTCTTCCGTGAATGGTGAGACCTTTGACATCAAGGATCTCATCACTTGCCACACCACACATGTGGTATACGGCCTGGAATGCCCTTGTGGCTTAATTTACATCGGTAGAACGAAAAGAACCATCGCAATACGCATTTAAGGGCATATTGCGAACATTCAAAATGGTTATAAGGACCATAATGTCTCTCTACATTTTAAAAAGCATCACAATCAAGATCCTAGTGAGTTGAAATTTTGGGGTATTGAAAATGTCAAACCTGTCTGGAGGGGCTCAAACAGAGTAAGAGAGTTGTCCAAGCGTGAAACACATTGGATATTTCTGACCAACTCTCTGCATCCCAAAGGGCTAAACGTTGATTTAGATATCAACTGTTTCATAAGTGATTACTGACATTGTGTTCCCCCTTCTTGTGTGATCTTTTTGACCTTTGGGATTTAGTCTTTTTTACCTTGTCCTTTTTCTGTATTCTGTATTTATTATGGTTAATTTTAAATTTGTAATGGTTTTTTTTTGTGTATTATCTTATGGTATTTTATCTATTTTAAATAATGTATATGGCTTGTGATTATCGTTAGGTTTATTGAATGGTAATCACAGTTTTAATTTTAATTACATCTGCAATAAGTCGCTATTGTACTGTACAAGTTCATAGTGTATATATGGGCTACATGATCTGCTTATGACCCGACGAGTGTCTGTTCCGTCTGTCTATAGGGGCGCTGTGGAGATTGGACAGCCTTGATCGGAGATGGCAGTGACGCTCTGTATGGGCGGAAGCCAGTGTTGTATGATACGACTTCCTGTGAGGGCGGAAGTGATGATGAGCGGGATGGACCTGCGTCATCCGGCTGATTGGTGCCTCCGCCCCTTCGGTACAGTCAAATAGCGGTGACCGTACACGCGTGACCACGCCCTCTGTTGAAGTTACTTGCTAACGAAACGCGTCAGGGCGTGGTCACGTGGTCACGAGGCAGGACCGGCGTCCGATGCTGAACCCGAGGCTCGCTATCGAATGGTACCAGCGGCGAACCGCTACTACGGGGACCGGCCTCTGCACGCAGGTTTATGCCTCATTTCTTTATGACAAGCTTGCTTTGTTGTGTTATTTTGTAAGTGCATTAGCTACTGGGGATATATCTTTGGGTAATAAAGCGGTGTTTTAGCCATGCAATATTGCCCTATGTGAGTTATTATTTCCACATGTACCACCCCTTGTTTGATTGGAACCTCCTGTGGGTTTACCACAAGAATTGATCCGATTGAGACTGATCAAGTGCCGGCTGTCCTGGGTAATTCCTGTGGAGATCGTTTCTCAGCCTGTGATAGGCTGACGTTACAGGCGCTTTTATGACCAGATTTCTGGTGAGTGTTTCTGATTTGGGGGAGCACATTGGTGCGGTGGAGGGTCCGGTGTATCTAACATCATACTCACGGCTTCAGATTGTCAGGAGTGAATATCCTGGGCACATTGCATGAATATATGAGCACATGGACTTTATCCCAGTGGACTGCACTTTACCCTTTTATGTATTTAGCGCTGCTAGTGTGTTGTAGTACATCTTTTCCTTGATTGTTACTATATATGCACCTCCATTCTATGTCGTTTTATTTATAGCAGCAGCTGTGTAAGATATATCATTTGCATTATAAGCATTTATATACCTATTCATTTTATTGTATTTTAAGGTACTTTGTTTTAGCGCCGGTTGAGCAGGTGTTTGTAGTCCCTCGTTGTGCCCCGCCTACTTGCTCCTTTTTGGACATACTTTTACAAGTGTATTTGTGTCCTGCAACAATATTGCCTCTTCTGCTGAGTTAAGTCTGGTACACACAGTGCAAAACTCACTGGACAATTTTTTTAACAACTGGTGTGATAAACCAGTGGCCCCCCAATACCACATATTGAAGTGGGGTGTTATCTGAGTATACTTTTACAAGTGTATTTGAGTCCTGCAACAATATTGCCTCTTCTGCTGAGTTAAGTCTGATACACACAGTGCCAAACTCACTGGCCAATTTTTTGAACAACTAGTGTGATAAACCAGTGGCGCCCCAATAGCACATATTGAAGCGGGGTGTTATCTAACAGTATACTTTTCTAAGATTGTATTTTAGTCCTGCAAAAATTTGGCCTCTTTTGCTGTGTTAACTGTGCTACACACATTGACAACAGATACTGGCCAATTATTTGTAGAACTGGTGTGATAAACCTGTGGCCCCCCAATACCACAGATTGAAGCGGGGTGTTATCTACACAGACACATGGTCTAGCAAACACGGGCAGGGAAGGTATATCACTTTTACTGCCCACTGGGTGAACCTTCTGACAGCCGTTAAGCTTGCAACCCGTGGCACCCGTGTAGATTTAGTTGTACCGCCACGGATTGCAAGCAGGCCTGCCTCTTCTTCTCCTCCTTCTCCATCCTCACTCTCCTCCTCAGCTGACTCCTCCTCTTCCACTGCTACCGTCTCTTCTCCTGCGCCGCCCAAGATCCCCAGAACCTATTCCACATGCCAGGTGAGACGTTGCTTGCCATGCTGTGCTGTGTCTGTTGTGCCTGGAAGCCAAGAGCCACACTGGTCCTGCACTCCTTTCAGCTTTGCGTTCACAGGCAGATCAGTGGCTGACACTGCTGAATTTGTCATTTGGTAAAGTGGTGTGCGACAACGGTGCCAATCTGCTGAGCGCACTAAAACAGGGCAAAATAACACACGTGCCATGCATGGCACACATCCTGAACTTGGTGGTGCAGCGATTCTTTGCCAAATACCCTGGGGTCCAGGACGTCTTGCGGCAGGCCAGGAAAATCTCGGGCCATTTCCGAAGATCTTACACAGCCATGGCTCGCCTTGCTGATATTCAGCGGCGACACAACCTGCCCCTCAGGCGTCTTATTTGTGACTGCCCGACGCAATGGAACTCAACGTTGCATATGCTCGATAGGCTGCTCCAGCAGAAACGTGCAGTTAATGACAACCTGTTCGAACTCGACGGCAGGACAGGTTCTGGGAAGCTTGGTTTTTTTTCACCTCGCCAGTGGCTGCTCATGCGGGACGCATGCAGACTTCTGCGGCCATTCGATGAGATCACCAAACTGGTCAGTCACGGCCAGGGTGCCATAAGTGACATCATACCTTACGCCTTCTTTCTGGAGCGTGCATTGCATCGTGTCATTGATCAAGCCATCGAGGAGCAGGAACAGGAAGATCAGGAAGTCGCAATGTTGAATGAATTCCCAGGGGGTGCTACTCCATCTGAGACAAATCAACAGCAGGAGTCTGAAGAGGAGTCAGAGGAGGAGGAGGAGGATGGTGCTGGGGGGGATGAGGAGGAGCAAGGAGAGCATGCTTTAAACCTTTCTGGGATCCCTGGTGTTATCAATGGATGGGGGAGGAGAACGAGGACAACATTATCCTGGATGATGAGCTGAAAGCAGGCCACTATACCGCTTCCAGTTTAGTGGGAATGGGGGCCTACATGCTGCAGTGTTTTAAGGGGGACCCCCGTATAAAACGCATAAAGGCCAAGGACCAGTAGTGGATGGCAACGTACTTAGACCCCCGGTACAAACACAAAACGGAAATGTTACCACAATCACAGAGGGTTGTCAGAATGCAGCACTTCCAGGCCTTGCTGCGGGAAATGCTGCATTCTGCTTTTCCGTGCGCTGGCAGAGGGATTTCCAGTCACAGAGAGACAGTTGCGGGTAGCAATCCAACGGCGCCTGCAAGAAGAGGGCAGTTGGAAGATGTCTTGGTCACTTCAGATATGAGATCCTTCTTTCAGCCAAACAATCGACAGCTGTACTCCCGATCCAGCATGAGGGAACGCCTAGACCGACAGGTGTCCGACTACATCGGGTTAAGGGCCGATGTGGACGCTCTGAGTGATGAACCCCTGGACTACTGGGTGGGGAGGCTTGACCTCTGGCCAGAGCTTGCACAATTTGCAATAGAAATGTTGGCTTGCCCCCCATCCAGTGTTCTGTCCGAAAGGACGTTCAGCGCAGCAGGGGGGATCGTGACCGATAAGCGCACTCGCCTAGCTCATGACAGTGTAGACAACCTCACATTTATAAAAATGAATGAGGCATGGATCTCTGAGGAATTTAACACATGTGACCAGTAGACCAGGTTTCATCGAAATTCCTCCACCCACAACAATTCCTGGTCCTTGGCTTCGCTACATACTGCGGCATTAAAGGCATTTCATGTCCATTGAATGGCAAATTTTTGGGGCCTTTCAGGGCCGACAATTATTTTTTCTGTGAATACCTAATGTACCTACAGCCACCAAATACTAAGTTCTTTGCTGTCAGTTCAAACCATATGAGCTAATTTTTGGAGCCTATACAGGCCGACACTTACGGTTCTGTGTACTGTGAACGCCTACCATACCTCTAGCCATCAAAAACTACGTTTTTTGCTGTCAGTTCAAACCATGTGAGCTAATTTTTTGGAGCCCAAACAGGCCGACACTTACGGTTCTGTGTACTGTGAATGCCTACCGTACCTCTAGCCATCAAAAACTAAGTTTTTTGCTGCCAGTTCAAACCATGTAAGCTAATCTTTGGAGCCTATACAGGCCGACACTTACGGTTCTGTGTACTGTGAACACCTACCATACCTCTAGCCATCAAAAACTACATTTTTTGCTGTCAGTTCAAACCATGTGAGCTAATTTTTGCAGCCTATACAGGCCAACACTTACCTTCAGCCACAGAATACTACGTACTTAGCTGTCAGGTAAACCCATGTGGGCTAATGTTTGGGGCCTGGAATGGGCGACACTTACTTCTGTATCCTGTGAATGCCTAATGCACCTTCAGCCACAGAATACTACATTCTTAGCTGTCAGGTAAACCAATGTGGGCTATTTTTTGGTGCCTTTTATGGCCGACACGTACTTCTTTATCCTGTGAATGCCTAATGTACCTTCAGCCACAGAATACTACGTTCTTAGCTGTCAGGTAAACGCATGTGGGTTCATTTTTGGGGCCTGGAATGGCCAACACTTACTTCTTTATCCTGTGAATGCCTAATTTTTCAGACTGTAAATGAAAAACAATGGGTCTGTAAAGGTTCCGCTAAATTGTGGAATGGATGCGGACCCGTTTTACAGATGTGTGAATGGACCCTATATATATTAGACAATGTATTTACCGGCTGCTGTCAGTTCTGGCTGATTTTTGAAAAAAAAAAATATATATATATTGTGCTGTAAAAAAAAAAAAAAAAAAAAAATTTAGGGCAACTTTTTCAATTGCAATACTTCTGTTATGACATTGTCCATGTGCTGGGACTATTTGTGCACAGCTAGTATGTCTTTTGTGGCTGCAAATATGACCTAAAGGTTTTTAAAGTTCGCCTCCCATTAAAGTCAATGGGGCCCGACGCAAACTCGCGGGTTACAGACTTTTGAGAAAATTTGCGGCTGGCGTTCGCAAACCGCCCCGGCCGATGTTCGTCCATCACTAGTCTGTAGTATGTTGAGCATTATCTCGGAAGTAATCCGTCCACGTAGTCTACAATAGGTCTTTCAATTCCTCATTATCAGAGAGATACGAAGGAAAGCGCCAGATTCGTGAGGAGGATGAGGCCCAGTGGTCCCCAACTATCAGGGAGATGGGAGCATGGTCGGAAATGGCAATCTCGCCTATGGAGGCCGAGGATGTAGATTTGAGGATGGGCTGGTTGCAGAAAAGATAGTCTACTCTAGATAGGCTATTGTGAGGGTGGGAGAAAAATGTAAATTCCCTACCTAGGGAGTGAGACAGTCTCCAAGCGTCCGTGAGGGCCAGTGAGGATACAAAGTCTGGAAGGCGGGGATACTGGGGTCGTAGAGGAGGATGATAGAGGGCTCCTTTTGGATCTGTCTTCCAAGAGGTCCATGATGGAGTTAAAATCTTCCCCTACCAGTAGGGGGAGGTGAGCATAGGGAGCAAGTTGGTAAGTCAAAGTTTGAAAGTAAGATTTGGTAGGGGAATTGGGGGGCATATACATTGGCAATGACATATACTGTGTCATGAATTTTGAGTGTAAGGAGTAAGAGTCTACCCTCTGTATCAGGATTAACAGTGAGGATTTCACACCGCAGGTTCTTATTAGCAAGTACAAGAATGCCTGCTTTGTGTTTGGGGGAGTCAGAGCCGAGGACCTGGCCCACCCAAAGTTTTTTCATGCGGTGATGGTCACTGGGCCGGAGATGGGATTCCTGCAAAAGCGCAATATCTGCTTTAAGTCTTTTTAAGTGGCGCAGGACAGCCATTCTCTTATGGGGAGATCGCAAACCTTTGACATTCCAGGAGATTATGTTGATATTAAGGAGGATGGAGGAGGAAGGGTTTAATAGCGGAAGTTGTAAGATATGTGGAGAGGTGTAAAGAAATTTTATAGATCTGGTGCAACAAGCTACAATTTGGGGGGGTGAAAAGGCTTGCCTCAAATCGGATGGGGATGAAGAAGGTGTTCTCGGCCACAGAAAAAAAAGTTAAAATAAACAACACTATAAGGAAGAAAGCACATACCCAAAAAGTCTGGGACTTCACTTTTTTCCTGATGAGGCCCATATTCCAGTCGTGGCGTTACCGGAGTTGTCCTGAGGTCGGCTGATAGACCAGATGGGGTTCCCGGAACTCAGAGAGCACCGATACAGAGCTGCCACACCCGCGAGGTGAAGAAAGCAATCGGGAACAGCTCCAAGGAGGAGGACCCCTGGAGCCAAGTAGGGCCGCTCCGGTAAGGCTGTGAGGGAACAAAACTGGTATCGGAAAGTAACATAAAAAGGAAAAGAAAATATAAGCAGGTACCAATTTAAACGTTAAAAGATATATAACAATCCTTGAACAGAATAATAAATGAGTACAGTAGTATGAAGGGATACCTCAATCAAAAATCATAACCTGTGCAATGATCTGGGAGACAATAATGTTAGTGCTCCGTGAGACAAAGAAGGGTAAATTGGTGAGGCCTCCCAGGGAAGAGATCAGCGTGGTCTGTCTCTACGAGATCCAGAGGAATAACGGGGCCTTTTGGGCGAGTCTTTCCTAGGGCTGTGGAGGTCCTTGTTTCCAGGGGAGGATACCGGGTTTGGAGAGCTTTGGGTCTTCATGGAGATATGCATATGCGCCCTCATATAGTTTGCTGCTTCGTCCTGGTGATGGAAAGCTTTGGTTTTGCCAGTGTCAGTAGTGAGACGTAAGACCGCAAGATAGGCCAGGGTGAATTTTATACCATTTTGGTACAGGGCAGAACAGGTGGGTTGAAAGGCTTTATGTCATCTTGCGACCTCCTGCGAATAATCCGCAAACAAAAAGGAACTTGAAGAGACTTGGCGTTCCTAAAAGACTTCAAAATAGCAACCTGATCTGCATAATTAAGATAGCGCACGATGACAGGGCGCGGTGTGCGCCGATCGTTGGATGAGGGGGCCTATTCTGTGGGCTCTTTCCACTGTACAAGGCATAGTGAGCCCTAAGGCCGTAGGAATGTGTGCTGAACAGAGGTCCGGGAGTGCCCCAGCTAAAATAGATTCAGGAACACCAATAATGCGCAGGTTGTTCCTGCGGGCTCGGTTTTCAAGGTCCTCCAGCTTGTCAAGGACATACTGCTGGGTTTGTGCTGTCTTTTGATCGTTTACCATATTGGATTGAATCTCTTCCTCTAAATCAGAAAGCCTGTGTTCAAGGTCAGTGAGTCTCTTAGCTGGTCTCCTAGCTCCCTGCGCAGCTGTGCTATGCCTGCCGTGACAGCGGTATCCACCGCAGCTGTTATGGTCGGGGAGAGGAGAGCTGCAACAGCTTGAGCAATCTTGGCAAATTGATCCTCTTCAGGGAGGGTTATATGAGTACCTGCTTGGGGCTGTATTGGAGCCACGGACCCCGCCGATGCCTGCATGTTGCTGGCGGCCATATTGGAAATACCGAGAGCGGGAGAGTCCGTGTCCAGGCGGGCTTCCCCAGAGCCCGGGGTACCGTGTATTACGTACCGGTCCATGGCTGCAACGTAGTGGAGTGTCCCGGAGTCGGATGCGGGTGGCAGCGGGAGGTAGCGAAGCCTGTAGCCGGGTTTTATAGAGCGATTACTCCGGAGCCGCCGAGCACACCGCCTATCTCATCGGGCGCCGGAACCGGAAGTTCAAAACTTTGAATTCAATTTTTCGAATTAGGAATGATTTGTGTCTCTTCCATGAATCTTTTCCTAATTCAATCTTGATTTTTTTCTGAAATTGTGCCCAGACTAGTTTGGTTTAATTCCCCCTTTGAGAAGGTTAGGAAAAGGGTGAATAGGGCTTTAGCGAAGGTGTTACCAATCTTAGGGGGTTTTTCTTTTAGGCATGTCAATTTGGAAGGGGGTTTAGCGGGCTTATGTAAGGAAGATGGGGTCCATTTGTCGGACATTGGTCTCAACATTTTTAATAACAATTTGCGGACCATGGTGGAGTCAGCCGCGGTTCGGGGTCGTTGGGCCAGGTTTGTTTAAAATAAATGGTTGGATGGTTAAAATAAAAGTAATGTATTACTAGTATGGCAACATGAGTCGTAGTGACTATGTTGTGTTTTTTATTGGATGTGTTTTGAGTACCATTCTATTAAGTTATTGTAACAGTTTTACATTATGCATTAACTTTATACCAATAATAAAAGGCTGTGGCCATTTGAACTCCACCATGGTTTTGTCTAGGGCTTTTATTTCAGTGCTCCACTGCTGTCTACCATCCCATGATAGTAAGGGGTGCCTGTCTTAAGGCCCCACAAGCTCATGGGATGGTGACAGTGGAGCAGTTTCTAGGCTCCCTGTTCTCTCCCCCTTTTGCTAGGCAGTTAGGCAAGTAGGTGAGGCTTAGGTATAAGCAGGTATAAAGGATAAGGGTAAAGCCCTTAGGATCAACTTCTAATAAGTCAGTTGATGGGTTGGGAATTTTCCAGTAGCATGACCTTTGGAAAATTCTGGAAGGGGTCTGAGCCCCTATAAAAGGCAGCTCACAATGGCTCCCTTCACCAGTCTTCAAAGGACCTCCTGCCTGTAAGCTCCCCTCCCTGTCGCGGCCTGAATATTATGTGGTTTTGGTCACCTGTTTGGAAAGGGGGACGGACGGTTAAAATAAAAGTAACGTATTACTAGTATGGCAACATGAGTGATAGCGACTATGTTGTGTTTTTTATAGGATGTGTTTTGAGTACCATTCTGCTAAGTTATTGTAACAGTTTTACGTTATGCATTAACTTTATACCAATAATAAAAGGATGTGACCATTTGAACTCCACCATGGTTTTGTCTGGGTCTTTTATTTCAGTGCTCCACTGCTGTCTACAATCTCATGTTCATTTCTCTACCATAAGCAGTCTCCAAAGGCGTTTTAGAGAATTTAGCAGTACATCCAACCTGCCTCACAATGGCAGACCACGTGTAATCACACCAGCCCAGGACCGCCACATCCAGCATCTTCCCCTACAAGATCGTCTGAGACCAGTCACCCGGACAGCTGCTGCAACAATCGGTTTGCATAACCAAAGAATTTCTGCACAAATTGTCAGAAACCCTATCAGGGAAGCTCATCTGCATGCTCTTCATTCTCATTGGGGTCTCAACCTGACTGCAGTTCATTGTCATAACCGACTTGAGTGGGCAAAAGCTCACATTCGATTGCGCCCGGCACTTTGGAGAGGTGTTTTCTTCATGGATGAATCCCTGTTTTCCCTGTACAGGGCAGATGGCACACAGCGTGTATGGTGTTGTGAGGGTGAGAGGTTTACTGATGTCAACGTTGTGGATCGAGTGGCCCATGGTGGCGGTGGGGTTATGGTATGGGCAGGCATATGTTAAGGACAACGAACACAGGTGCATTTTATTGATGGCATTTTGAATGCACAGAGATACCGTGAGGAGATCCTGAGGCCCATTGTTGTGGCATTCATCCACGACAATCACCTCATGTTGCAGCATGATAATGCACGTCCCCATGTTGCAAGGATCTGTACACAGTTCCTGGAAGATGAAAACCTCCCAGTTCTTGCAAGGCCAGCATTTCCTCCCCGAACATGTCACCAAAATTAACAACCAGATCAACTCTATATAAAGGAGATGTGTTTCACTGCCTGAGGCAAATGGTGGTCACACCAAATACTGACTAGTTTTCGGACCCCCCCCCCCCCCCCAATACACTTGTGCAATAATCATGCTGTCTAAACAGCATCTTGATATGCCACACCTGTGAGGTGGATGGATTATATCTAGGGTTGAGCGGACACCTATATGTCCGTGTTCGACGGGTTCGGCCGAACTTTAAAAAGAAGTCCGGGTCCGTGTCCCGGACTTTTACCGAACTTTTCCCGGACACCGAACCCCATTGAAGTCAATGGGGACCCGAACTTTAAGGCACTAAAATGGCTCTAAAACACCAATGGAAAGGGCTAGAGTGCTGCAAATGGCAGCAAAACGTAGTTAAGAGCATGGCAAGTGCTCTGCAAACAAATGTGGATAGGGAAATAACTTAAAACAACAAAAAAAAAACAGAAAAATAAAACAATGTTCTTCATCTCTGAAGGACGAGGCCCATATGGAGTAGGAGGGAGGTTGAGGTGGTGGTGGATGTGGCGGTGTCATAGGCGTGCGCACAGGGTGTGCCTGGTGTACCTGGGCACACCCTAATCACCTAGGGCACATAGCATTATCGCTCTGTTTGCCAGTGAGGAGATGGGAAAGATCTCCCTCGCACCTGCTCTGCTCTATTTCTCTTTGCCAGCAGGGAGAGTAATGTATCGGGGCCATGTACATATAGGCAAACACATGCATGTGTATTTCAACATTTGGGGTGCACACCCTAATGCAATAGGCTGCGCACACCTATGGGCGGTGTAGGTGGAAGCGGCGGTGGAGGAGGACCAGGGCCGGATTAAGAGCATCATGGTCTTGGTGCTGAGGATTTTGAAGGGCCTTAAGGGCCGTGCCTTGGCATGCACCCAGAGGAGGAAGGGTGCAGCCATGCATGCCTAATTTAACATGGGATGCTGTCTCTGAAGCCCATAAACACATCCATGCATCGGCAACTGTCCCTCCTTGTCCGGCCTTCGCGCTGTGTGGGGAGGTTCTGAGGGTGCTGCCTGGGGAAGCGAGCATAGAAGCCAGACTTCTGTGTTTACAAGTGACAGAAGAGCGGTCACAGTGAATATGGCCAACCCGGGGCCTATATAAAAGGTAGGGGCCTGCATGGAGCTGCAGCTCCAATAGCCCCTACGTTAATCTGGCCCTGAGGAGGAGGACGAGGTAGCCAACACTGCTTCTTTTCACAAATTTTAAATGAGGGTACACCCCAAAAGAGTGAGAAAGAGCAAAAATGGAACAATGGCTGGGTAAGGTCGGTATCCATTGCTATTCTGCACAAGGTACGGAAAAGTCCCGTGGGATCCATGCCTGATTCATTTTAATGAACGTGAGCTTGTCCACATTGTCTCTGGACAGGCGGCTGCGCTTGTCTGTTACAACACCCCCAGCCGTGCTAAATACCCGTTCAGATAATACACTGGCTGCAGGGCACGCCAGCACCTCCAAGGCGTAAAGGGCAAGCTCAGGCCATGTGCCCAATTTAGAGACCCAGAAGTTGAAGGGGGCAGACCCCTCATTCACTACATGTAGGCGTGTGCACACATACTGCTCCACCATGTTGGTAAAATGCTGCCTCCTGCTAAGACGTTCCATCTGAGCTGCTGGTGCTGCTGTTTGTTGTGGCGTGCTGACAAAGCTTTTCCACATTTCGGCCATGCTAACCCTGCCTTCTGAGGTGCTGGCGGTGCCCTGGTTGAGTTGGCGACCTCCTCCTCCTCCTCCTCTGCCTTGTGCTTCCACTGTGGCCCCGCTGTCAGATGGGAATGCCAGCAGCATGGCGTCTACCAGCGTGCGCTTGTACTCGCGCATCTTGCGATCGCGCTCCAGTGAGTGAATTAAGGACGGTACGTTGTCCTTGTAACGGGGATCCAGCAGCGTGGCCACCCAGTAATCAGCACAAGTTAGAATGTGGGCAACTCGGCGGTCGTTGTGGAGACACTGCAGCATGTAATCGCTCATGTGTGCCAGGCTGCCCAGAGGCGACGAAAGGCTGTCCTCTGTGGGAGGTGTATCGTCCGTGTCCTCTGTATCCCCCCAGCCACGCACCAGTGATGGCCATGAGCTGGCCTGGGTGCCACCCTGCTGTGAACATGGTTCCATCTCCTCCTCCAGCTCCTCCTCCTCCTCATCCTCCTCATCCTCCAGAACTGTGCCCCTGCTGGACAATTGTGTCCCTGGCGTTTGTGTGTGCAGGAACCCACCCTCGGAGCCCCTTGCGAATGACTGCCCTGAAAGCCTTTGAAATGTTACCTCTTCATCCTCCTCCTCCTGCTCCTCATCCTGTGCCACATCCTCTTCCATCATCGCCCGAATTGTTTTTTCAAGGAGGCATAGAAGTGGGATAGTTAAGCTGAGAATGGCGTCATTGCCACTGGCCATGTTGGTGGAGTACTCAAAACAGCGCAACAAGGCACACAGGTCTCGCATGGAGGCCCAGTTATTGGTGGTGAAGTGGTGCTGTTCCGCAGAGCGACTCACGCGTGCGTGCTGCAGCTGATACTCCACTATGGCCTGCATGTGCAAGGTGGAGTTCCACCTTGTGGGCACGTCACATATGAGGCGGTGAGCGGGAAGGCCGAAGTTACGCTGCAGCCCTGCCAGGCGAGCAGCAGCAGGGTGAGAACGCCGAAAGTGCGCACAGACGGCCCGCACTTTCTGCAGCAGCTCTGACATATCGGGGTAGTTTTTAAGGAACCTCTGCACCACCAAATTCAGCACATGCGCCAGGCAAGGGATGTGCGTCAAACCGGCTAGGCCCAGAGCTGCTATGAGATTTCGCCCGTTATCGCACACCACCAGGCCGGGCTTGAGGCTCGCTGGCAGCAACCACTCATTTGTCTGCTGTTCCATGCTCCTCCACAACTCCTGCGCGGTGTGTGGTTTGTCCCCCAAACAGGCAAGTTGTAAAACTGCCTGCTGTCGTTTAGCCCTGGCCGTGCTGAAGTTGGTGGTGAAGGTATTACGCTGTCCGGATGAGGAGGCGGTAGAGGATGAGGTAGTGGAGTAGGATGAGTTAGGAACAGGAGGCAAACTGAAGCGCCCTGCAATCCTCGGTGGTGGAAGGACATGTGCCAAATTGCTATCCGCCTCAGGCCCATCCGCCACTGCATTTACCCAGTGTGCCGTTAGGGAGATATAACGCCCCTGACCGTGCTTACTGGTCCACGTATCGGTAGTTAGGTGGACCTTGGCACAGATGGCGTTGCGCAGTGCACACCTGATTTTTTCCCCCACTTGGTTGTGCAGGGAAGGAATGGCTTGCCTGGAAAAGTAGTGGCGGCTGGGCACGACGTACTGTGGGACAGCCACCGACATAAGCTTTTTAAAACTGGGCGTCTCCACCAGACGGAATGACAGCATTTCAAAGGCCAATAATTGTGAAATGCTGGCATTCAGGGCCAGGGATCGCGGGTGGGTAGGGGGGTACTTCCTCTTCCTCTCAAGTGTTTGGGAGATAGAAAGCTGAACGCTTCCACGGGACATTGTGGAGATGGTTGTTGGTGACCCAGGTGGTGGTGTTGCTGACAGATCGTCTGTTTGCGGGGTGGCAGGTGCCGGTATCACTACAGATGTGGCTGGAGCGGCCGAGACTGCAGCAGAAGAGGAAGCAGGATGAGCCAGAGACGTTTCTTGGTTTTGAAGGTGTGTACTCCACTGCAGCTCGTGCTTTGCACTTAGATGCCTGATCATGCAGGTTGTGCTCAGGTTGAGAAGGTTTATGCCTCGCTTCAGGCTCTGATTGCACAGGGTGCAAACCACTCGTGTCCTGTCATCAGCACATTTTCTAAAGAACTTCCACGCTAGAGAACTCTTTTGAGCTGACTTTGGTGCGCTCGTTCCCTTGCTGCTTTGGGCAGTAGCAGGCGTAGTGTCTAGGGCACGGCCGCTCCGCTTCTGCACCCTGCTCCCTCTTCTGCTGTGCTGGTGGCTCTGTGCGACCACCGCCTCTTCCTCCAAACTACTCAGGTCACCTGCATGGCCTTCATTCCATGTGGGGTCGAGGACCTCATCGTCCTCCACATCATCTTCCACCCAGTCTTCACCCCTGCCCTCCCTGTCGGTC
Organism: Pelophylax lessonae; assembly: GCF_965119305.1. Taxonomy (NCBI): domain Eukaryota; kingdom Metazoa; phylum Chordata; class Amphibia; order Anura; family Ranidae; genus Pelophylax; species Pelophylax lessonae. The sequence goes on from NC_138772.1 coordinate 239,986,634, forward strand.
TCCACAATGCTGAACGCCGCAGCAGTTGGCACCTGCGTTTCGTCATCATCGGAGACGTGCTGTGATGGTCCTTCCATGTACTCATCTTGAGAAATAAGTGGTTGGGCATCGCTGCACTCAATCTCTTCCACTTCTGGGGCAGGGCTAGGTGGATGGCCCTGGGAAACCCTGCTGACAGAGTCCTCAAAAAGAATAAGAGACTGCTCTATGGCTTGGGGCTCAGACTGCTTGCTGATTTGCAAGGGGGTGAGGTGAAAGACGGTTGGACATTGGCTGCAGGTGCCAACTCTGACCTTTCTGCAGTAGACTGGGTGGGAGACAATGTGAAGGAACTGGAGGCACTGTCAGCAGCAAACCAATCTACTATCGCCTCTCTGTGTTCTGGCCTCATCACTTCTAGAGGCGTATGATGCCCTACCAAATACTGATGCAGGTTCTGTCACCTACTCACACTTGAGGAAGGTGTTTCACTTGTGCGTGTAGCTGGCACAGATCGACCACGTCCTCTCCTTGCAACAGGAGCTCTAGCAGCAGCACCACCACGACCCAGGCCACGGCCCCTATTTGACGCTCTCCTCATATTTCTGAAATTTAAGATCTTGCCCTAGAAAGGTCTTTATTGAATAGCGGAACAAAAGAACAACAGTATCGCACGGGTGTATCTCACAGTCAAATATGCAAACTATGCCGCAATTTAATGTTTTTTACACCAAAAGGGTGTGTATTGAATAGCGGAATAGGATAAAAAACTGTGTATCTCACACGTACAAACACAGACTAGGCCCGATTAAATTTTTTCCTACCCTAAAGGGAGGATGAGGAAGAGGAGTATGGAACAGGCAGCACCCTCAAATCTTCAGAAGTATGAGATGAACCCCAAAAACTTGGAAAGGTGGATCTCACACGTACCGACACAGACTATTCCGCAATTTAATTGAGCCACAAAGGTTTTTATTGAATAGCGTTATAGGAAATATGATCAAAAAAAAGTGTATGTTTTTCACACGTACAGAAGCACACTAGGCCCCAATTACTATTGTTTGTACACCTAAAAGGATGGATGAGGAGGAGGAGGAGGAGGAGTATAGAACAGGCAGCACCCTCAAAGCTTCAGAAGTATGAGATGAACCCCAAAAACTTGGAAAGGTGGATCTCACACGTACCGACACAGACTATTCCGCAATTTAATTGATCCCCAAAGGTTTTTATTGAATAGCGGAATAGGAAATATGATCAAAAAAAAGTGTATGTTTTTCACACGTACAGAAGCACACTAGGCCCCAATTACTATTGTTTGTACACTTAAAAGGATGGATGAGGAAGAGGAGGAGGAGGAGTATAGAACAGGCAGCACCCTCAAAGCTTCAGAAGTATGAGATGAACCCCAAAAACTTGGAAAGGTGGATGTCACACGTACCGACACAGACTATTCCGCAATTTAATTGAGCCCCAAAGGTTTTTATTGAATAATGGAATAGGAAATATGATCAAAAAAAGTGTATGTTTTTCACACGTACAGAAGCACACTAGGCCCCAATTACTATTGTTTGTACACCTAAAAGGATGGATGAGGAGGAGGAGGAGGAGGAGTATAGAACAGGCAGCACCCTCAAAGCTTCAGAAGTATGAGATGAACCCCAAAAACTTGGAAAGGTGGATCTCACACGTACCGACACAGACTATTCCGCAATTTAATTGAGCCCCAAAGGTTTTTATTGAATAGCGGAATAGGAAATATGATCAAAAAAAAGTGTATGTTTTTCAAACGTACAGAAGCACACTAGGCCCCAATTACTATTGTTTGTACACCTAAAAGGATGGATGAGGAAGAGGAGGAGGAGGAGTATAGAACAGGCAGCACCCTCAAAGCTTCAGAAGTATGAGATGAACCCCAAAAACTTGGAAAGGTGGATCTCACACGTACCGACACAGACTATTCCACAATTTAATTGAGCCCCAAAGGTTTTTATTGAATAGCGGAATAGGAAATATGATCAAAAAAAAGTGTATGTTTTTCACACGTACAGAAGCACACTAGGCCCCAATTACTATTGTTTGTACACCTAAAAGGATGGATGAGGAGGAGGAGGAGGAGTATAGAACAGGCAGCACCCTCAAAGCTTCAGAAGTATGAGATTGTGTTCACTGTACCCCACAAAGATTGTGTTCACTGTACCCCACAAAGATTGTGTTCACTGTACCCCACAAAGGTTTTGTTCACTGCACCCCACAAAGATTGTGTTCACTGTACCCCACAAAGGTTTTGTTCACTGCACCCCACAAAGATTGTGTTCACTGTACCCCACAAAGATTGTGTTCACTGCACCCCAAAAGGATTGTCTTCTCTGCACCCCACAAAGATTGTGTTCACTGTACCCCACAAAGGTTTTGTTCACTGTACCCCACAAAGATTGTGTTCACTGCACTCCAAAAGGATTGTCTTCACTGCACCCCACAAAGATTGTGTTCACTGTACCCCACAAAGGTTTTGTTCACTGCACCCCACAAAGATTGTGTTCACTGTACCCCCCCAAAGATTTTGTTCACTGCACCCCACAAGGATTGTCTTCTCTGCACCCCACAAAGATTGTGTTCACTGTACCCCCCAAAGATTTTGTTCACTGCACCCCACAAGGATTGTCTTCACTGCACCCCACAAGGATTGTCTTCACTGCACCCCACAAAGATTGTGTTCACTGTACCCCCACAAAGGTTTTGTTCACTGCACCCCACAAAGATTTTGTTCACTGCACTCCAAAAGGATTGTGTTCACTGCACCCCAAAAAGATTGTGTTCACTGCAGCCCACACACAGAAAAATGGATGTGGATCACTGACACCTGCCTATCTCCTATCCCACACCACACAGCAATATCGATTGTAGTTTGTAGAACACACTTTCCCTAAAATTCAGCAGACTCTGTCCCTAACAGGATTGAGAAGAGATCGTAGATCAGGAGAACTAAGTGCAGACCCCACCCCACACAGCAATATCGATTGTAGTTTGTAGAACACACTGACCCTATAATTCAGCAGACTCTATCCCTAAAATGCCTACAACTCGCCCTGCCTAAACACTCCGACCTGTCCCTCAATTCTATCCGGACACAAATGGTTTTTTCCTGCCTATCTTTCCCTAATCAGCAGCCAGCACGTTGATGTGTGCTCTGTCCCTGATCTAAGCAGCATAATGACGCCGCTGCGGCTGCCTCGAACTTATAAAGACTTGGTCACATGCTTCAGACGGCCAATCACAGCTACTGAGACATTTGCAGGCATGGCTGGGATGGCTTAAGGCACACCAGTTAAACGATTGTTGATTGGCTGTTGAAAGCCCGCCATGAAAAGAGCGCCAAAGCATGCAAAACCCGGAAATAAAACGACCGAACACGGATTTTTACCCGAATATACAGTAAAGTGTCCGTGTTCGTGTTCGGGTAACAAAAATCCAATTATTCGGTACGAACACGAATAATACAGTCCGTGTTCGCTCAACACTAATTATATCGGCAAAGGAGAAGTGCTCACTAACACAGATTTAGACAGATTTGTGAACAATATTTGAGAGAAATAGGCCTTTTGTGTACATAGAAAGTCTTAGATCTTTGAATTAAGCTCATGAAAATTGGGGGGGGGGACAAAAATGTTGCGTTGAAAATTTTGTTCAGTGTAATTGCATGTATAGATCTTTTTAATTTTGTGTAGAGCCCTTATCATGTTGAATGAATGATCAGGTGGTAACATAATGAACCTAGAGCATCACAAAAACATTGTGATCTTACCCACTGGGTGGATTAACATGGGTCTAAGAATACACATAGAGGCAAAATAATCAGTATAGTATAAATGACATTATACACCCGCTGATGCCTGCCGTTGCACCGTAGGTCGAGGGGGGGGGGGGCGGTGTCGGCTGTATTTGGATTGGATGTTGGGTTGCCTGGAGATAATGGACATACTCCCGGGCCACTAATTATTCAAAATAGCCACGGATCATGCAGAGATGTATAGTAACTAAGTAGAACTACTTCACTACTGTACTTAAGTACCGAAAGGCGGTATCTGTACTTTCCTAGAGTAGAATTTTTTTCTCCTACTTCCACTTTTACTTCACTACATTTTTTCAATGATTTCAATACTTCTACTCCGATATTTTTTTTTGTGCTGCATAGTTACTCGTTACAATTGTAAAAATTACCACTGCCAGAACAGTAGATGGCAGGTTTCATGAAGCTCAAAACGTGTATTATCAGCACATACGAAAATAAATGCTACTGTATGTATAAATAAAAGCTGCATTTGAAATATTAAAAAACAATATGATGTTCAAACTTTTGACTTCTTTCTTTAATAACTACATAACACAGTACTTGTACTTTTACTTTCAGTACTTGAGTAGCAATTTTTTTTTAAAAACTACCGGTACTTTTACTTTCAGTACTTGAGTAGCAAAATTTTTAAAAAAACTACTTGCAATACTTAAGTACAAAAAATGTTGCATACTTTAGTACTTCTACTCAAGTCACTTTTTGATCGAGCACTTCCACTTCTACTCAAGTCACTTTTTGATCGAGCACTTTTACTCAAGTATGGGTTTCGAGTACTTTATACAACTCTGGGATCATGTGACCTGGGGTTGCATGGATACCCTACCTGATATAAACTGGTGAGTGGAGCAAAATGGCGCAGTTCCCAATGATATCAGTGTGACGAAACACGTAGTGTGGAGCCTAGCGTCATTGCACCACTTCCGATTTGGGTCCGTGGAGCGCATTGCGTCCCGGACTTCCTGGTTTGACACGAGCAGATTGATTTTAACCAAATGTAAGTGCACTGCTGTGACTTTTTATTAATAACACTATTCGTACGGATTTACACTATGGGGTCTATTTGTGCCATTTCTATGTACTACTGACACTGCTGATACCACCATAAGGACCCCCGAGGAGAGCTGGACTAACTAATGTGATACTGTATAATACTTATGGATTGTTCAGACATTTATGAATGGTTCTAGTGAAATTAGATGTTCACATCACTTGGGCACTTATATTTAGCACTTGCACTTTATTAATACCTCTAATGTTTGCACATAATTTTGCATATGTTGCACAATTTTTTATATATATATACTTTTGACTTCTATTGTTTTTGATATTTGGCTTATGATAAATTGAATGGATATTAGCTTTATATTGCACACAGAGCAGCACCAAAACCGATATACTATAAAGGTTTAAAAACACTGGCAGCATAGTGTAGCAGACGCAGTAAATTACCGCTCCTCCTTTCAGCCTGCGCCCCCTCTCTCCAATCCCGGAAGCCGCAGCTAGCTGCTCTCTGCCTGTGTCCAGGGCAAGGAGGCGTCAGTCAGTGTCGGAGCTCCGTGGATGGGCGGCTCCCCTCGTCACAGGGCTCCGCCCACATGACCATCATTCGGCTCCTCTAGTCAGCTCCAGGAAGTTCAGCAGTGGGTGAATGCACTCTGCAGTTACGGAAGGCCTGGCTGGCCTCTCAGGTACAGAGAGCTGCTGTGTGTCCCCCCTCTCACTCCCTGTTACTCCTCTCTCTCTGTGTCACCCCCTCTCTCTCTGTGTCACCCCCTCTCTCTCTGTGTCACCCCCCTCTCTCTCTGTGTCACCCCCCTCTCTGTGTCCCCCTCTCACTCCCTGTTACTCCTCTCTCTCTGTGTCACCCCCTCTCTCTCTCTGTCACCCCCTCTCTCTCTCTGTGTCACCCCCCTCTCTCTCTGTGTCACCCCCCCCTCTCTCTGTGTCACCCCTCTCTCTCTGTGTCACCCCTCTCTCTCTCTCTCTGTCACCCCTCTCTCTCTCTCTCTCTGTGTCACCCCTCTCCCTCTCTCTGTGTCACCCCCTCTCTCTCTTTCTGTCACCCCCTCTCTCTCTCTCTGTCATCACCCCTCTCTCTCTCTGTCACCCCCCTCTCTCCCTGTGTCACCCCCTCTCTCCCTGTGTCACCCCCTCTCTCTGTGTCACCCCCTCTGTCTCTGTGTCCCCCTCTCTCTCTGTGTCCCCCCTCTCTCTCTGTGTGTCACACATCTCTCTCTCTCTCTGTCACACCCCTCTCTCTCTGTGTCACTCCCCTCTCTCTCTGTGTCACCCCTCTCTATCTGTGTCACCCCCTCTCTCTCTGTATCACCCCCTCTCTGTGTCACCCCTCTCTCTCTCTGTCACCCCCTCTCTCTCTCTGTCACCCCCCTCTCTCTGTGTGTCACCCCCCTCTCTCTCTGTGTCACCCCCCTCTCTCTCTGTGTCACCCCTCTCTCTCTTTCTGTCACCCCCCTCCCTCTCTCTCTCTCTCTCTGTCATCACCCCTCTCTCTCTGTGTCACCCCCCTCTCTCCCTGTGTCACCCCCTCTCTCCCTGTGTCACCCCCTCTCTTCCTGTGTCACCCCCTCTCTCCCTGTGTCACCCCCTCTCTCTGTGTCACCCCTCTCTCTCTCTGTGTCACACCCCTCTCTCTCTCTGTCACACCCCTCTCTCTCTGTGTCACCCCCCTCTCTCTCTGTATCACCCCCTCTCTGTGTCACCCCTCTCTCTCTCTGTCACCCCCCTCTCTCTCTGTGTCACCCCCTCTCTCTCTCTGTGTCACCCCCTCTCTCTCTGTGTCACTCCTCTCTCTCTGTGTCACCCCCTCTCTCTCTGTCACCCCCCTCTCTCTCTCTGTCACCCCCTCTCTCTGTGTCACTCCTCTCTCTCTCTCTGTCACCCCCCTCTCTCTCTGTGTCACCCCCTATCTCTCTGTGTCACCCCTCTCTCTCCCTGTCACCCCTCTCTCTCCCTGTCACCCCCTCTCTCTCCCTGTCACCCCCTCTCTCTCTGTGTCACCCCCTCTCTCTCTCTGTGTCACTCCTCTCTCTCTCTGTGTCACCCCCCTCTCTCTCTCTGTCACCCCCTATCTCTCTGTGTCACCCCCCTCTCTCCCTGTCACACCCTCTCTCTCTGTGTCACCCCCCTCTCTCTCTGTGTCACCCCCTCTCTCTCTGTGTCACTCCTCTCTCTCTCTGTGTCACCCCCCTCTCTCTCTGTGTCACCCCCTATCTCTCTGTGTCACCCCTCTCTCTCCCTGTCACCCCTCTCTCTCCCTGTCACCCCTCTCTCTCCCTGTCACCCCTCTCTCTCCCTGTCACCCCTCTCTCTCCATGTCACCCCTCTCTCTCCATGTCACCCCCTCTCTCTCCATGTCACCCCCTCTCTCTCCGTGTCACCCCCTCTCTCTCCGTGTCACCCCCCTCTCTCTCCGTGTCACCCCCCTCTCTCTCCGTGTCACCCCCTCTCTCTCTCCGTCACCCCCCTCTCTCTACCTGTCTCCCCTCTCTCTCCCTGTCTCTCCTCTCTCTCCCTGACACCCCTCTCTCTCTGTGTCACCTCTCTCTCTCCGTGTCACCCCCTCTCTCTCCATGTCACCCCCTCTCTCTCTGTGTCACCCCCTCTCTCTGTCACCCCTCTCTCTGTGTCACCCCTCTCTCTCTGTGTCACCCCCTCCCTCTCTGTGTCACCCCCTCTCTCTCTCTGTGCCACCCCCCTCTCTCTCCATGTCACCCCTCTCTCTCTGTGCCACCCCCCTCTCTCTCTGTGCCACCCCCTCTCTCTCTCTGTGTCACCCCCCTTTCTCTCTGTGTCATCCCCCTCTATCTCTGTGTCACCCCTCTCTCTCTGTGTCACCCCCTCTTTCTCTGTGTCCCCCCTCTCTGTGTCACCCCTCTCTCTCTCTCTGTCACCCCCCTCTCTCTCTCTGTCACCCCCTCTCTCTCTCTCTGTCACCCTCTCTCTCTGTGTCACCCCCCTCACTCTCTGTGTCACCCCCCTCTCTCTCTGTGCCACCCCCCTCTCTCTCTGTGTCACCCCCCTCTCTCTCTCTGTGTCACTCCTCTCTCTCTCTCTCTCTCTCTCTCTCTCTGTCACCCCCCCTCTCTCTGTGTCACCCCCTATCTCTCTGTGTCACCCCACTCTCTCCCTGTCACCCCTCTCTCTCCCTGTCACCCCCTCTCTCTCCGTGTCACCCCCTCTCTCTGTGTGTCACCCCCTCTCTCCCTGTGTCACCCCCCTCTCTCTCCCTGTCACCCCTCTCTCTCCCTGTCACCCCTTCTCTCTCTGTGTCACCCCTTCTCTCTCTGTGTCACCCCCTCTCTCTGTGTCACCCCCTCTCTCTCCCTGTCACCCCTCTCTCTCTGTGCCACCCTCCTCTCTGTGCCACCCCCCTCTCTCTCCATGTCACCCCTCTCTCTCTGTGCCACCCCCCTCTCTCTCTGTGTCACCCCCTTTCTCTCTGTGTCATCCCCCTCTCTCTCTGTGTCACCCCTCTCTCTCTGTGTCACCCCCACTTTCTCTGTGTCCCCCCCTCTCTGTGTCACCCCTCTCTCTCTCTGTCACCCCCTCTCTCTCTGTGTCACCCCCTCTCTCTCTGTGTCACCCCCCTCTCTCTCTCTGTCACCCCCCTCTCTCTCTGTGTCACCCCCCTCTCCCTCTGTGTCACCCCCTCTCTCTCTGTGTCACCCCCTCTCTCTCTGTCACTCCTCTCTCTCTCTCTGTGTCACCCCCTTCTCTCTCTGTGTCACCCCCTCTCTCTCTGTGTCACCCCTCTCTCTCCCAGCCACCCCTCTCTCTCCCTGTCACCCCTCTCTCTCCCTGTCATCCCCTCTCTCTCCGTGTCACCCCCTCTCTCTCTCTCTCTGTCACTCCCCTCTCTCTCCCTGTCACCCCTCTCTCTCCCTGACACCCCTCTCTCTCCCTGTCACCCCTCTCTCTCCCTGTCACCCCCTCTCTCTCCGTGTCACCCCCTCTCTCTGTGTGTCACCCCCTCTCTCTCTCTGTTACCCCCTCTCTCTCTCTGTGCCACCCCCTCTCTCTCTCTGTGCCACCCCCTCTCTCTCTCTGTGCCACCCCCTCTCTCTCTCTCTGTGTCACCCCCTTCTCTCTCTGTGTCACCCCCTCTCTCTCTGTGTCACCTCCTCTCTCTCTGTGTCCCCCCCTCTCTCTCTGTGTCACCCCCTCTCTCTCTGTGTCACCCCTCTCGCTCTGTGTCACCCCCCTCTCGCTCTGTGTCACCCCCCTCTCTCTCTGCGTCACCCCCTCTCTCTCTGTGTCACCCCTCTCTCTCTGTGCCACCCCCTCTCTCTGTCACCCCCCTCTCTGTGTCACCCCCTCTTGTGTCACCCCCTCTCTCTCTGTGTCACCCCTCTCTCTGTGTCCCCCCTCTCTCTCTGTGGCCCCCCTCTCTCTCTGTGTCACCCCTCTCTCTCTCTGTCACCCCCTCTCTCTCTGTGTCACCCCTCTCTCTCAGTGTCGCCCCCCTCTCGCTCTGTGTCACCCCCTCTCTCTCTGTGTCACCCCCCTCTCTCTGTGTCACCCCTCTCTCTCTGTGTCACCCCCCTCTCTCTCTCTGTGTCACCCCCCTCTCTGTGTCACCCCCTCTCTCTCTGTGTCACCCCCTCTCTCTCTGTGTCCCCCCTCTATCTCTGTGTCCCCCCTCTCTCTCTGTGTCCCCCCCTCTCTCTCTGTGTCCCCCCCTCTCTCTCTGTCACCCCCTCTCTCTCCCTGTCACCCCTCTCTCTCTGTCACCCAATCTCTCTCTGTGTCACCCCCCTCTCTCTGTGTCACCCCCCTCTCTCTCTGTGTCACCCCCTCTCTCTCCCTGTCACCCCTCTCTGCCCCCTCTCTCTCCCTGACACCCCTCTCTCTCCCTGTCACCCCTCTCTCTCTGTGTCACCCCTCTCTCTCTGTGTCACCCCCTCTCTCTCCCTGTCACCCCCTCTCTCTGTGTGCCACCCCCCTCTCTCTCCCTGTCACCTCTCTCTCTCTGTGCCACCCCTCTCTCTCTGTGTCACCCCCTCTCTCTCTGTGTCACCCCTCTCTCTCTGTGTCACCCCTCTCTCTCTGTGTCACCCCCCTCTCTCTCTCTGTGTCACCCCCCTCTCTGTGTCACCCCCTCTCTGTGTCACCCCCTCTCTCTCTGTGTCACCCCCTCTCTCTCTGTGTCCCCCCCTCTCTCTCTGTGTCCCCCCTCTCTCTCTGTCACCCCCTTTCTCTCCCTGTCACCCCTCTCGCTCTGTGTCACCCCCCTCTCTCTCTGTGTCACCCCCTCTCTCTCCCTGTCACCCCTCTCTGCCCCCCTCTCTCTCCCTGACACCCCTCTCTCTCCCTGTCACCCCCTCTCTCTCTGTGTCCCCCCTCTCTCTCTGTGTCCCCCCTCTCTCTCTGTGTCCCCCCTCTCTCTCTGTCACCCCCTCTCTCTGTGTCACCCCTCTCTCTCTGTGTGTCACCCCTCTCTCTCTGTGTCACCCCCTCTCTCTCCCTGTCACCCCCTCTCTCTGTGTGCCACCCCCTCTCTCTCCCTGTCACCCCTCTCTCTCTGTGCCACCCCCTCTCTCTCTGTGCCACCCCATCTCTCTCTGTGTCACCCCTTTCTCTCAGTGTTGCCCCCCTCTCGCTCTGTGTCACCCCTCTCTCTCTGTCACCCCCCTCTCTCTGTGTCACCCCTCTCTCTCTGTGTCACCCCCTCTCTCTCTGTGTCACCCCCTCTCTCTCTGTGTCACCCCCCTCTCGCTCTGTGTCACCCCCCTCTCTCTCTGTGTCACCCCCCTCTCTCTGTGTCACCCCCTCTCTCTCTGTGTCACCCCTCTCTCTCTGTGCCACCCCCTCTCTCTCTGTGTCACCCCCTCTCTCTCTGTGTCACCCCCTCTCTCTCTGTGTCCCCCCTCTCTCTCTGTGTCCCCCCTCTCTCTGTGTCCCCCCCCTCTCTCTCTGTCACCCCCTCTCTCTCCCTGTCACCCCCTCTCTCTCCCTGTCACCCAATCTCTCTCTGTGTCACCCCCCTCTCTCTCTGTGTCACCCCCCTCTCTCCCTGACACCCCTCTCTCTCCCTGTCACCCCTCTCTCTCTGTGTCACCCCTCTCTCTCTGTGTCACCCCCTCTCTCTCCCTGTCACCCCCTCTCTCTGTGTGCCACCCCTCTCTCTCTGTGCCACCCCCTCTCTCTCTGTGCCACCCCCCTCTCTCTCTGTGTCCCCCCTCTCTCTCTCTGTGTCCCCCCTCTCTCTCTCTGTGTCCCCCCTCTCTCTCTGTGTCCCCCCTCTCTCTCTCTGTGTCCCTCCTCTCTCTCTCTGTCACCCCTCTCTCTCTCTCTGTCACCCCTCTCTCTCTCTCTGTCACCCCCTCTCTCTCCCTGTCACCCCTCTCTCTCCCTGCCCCCCTCTCTCTCCCTGACACCCCTCTCTCTCCCTGTCACCCCTCTCTCTCCCTGTCACCCCTCTCTCTCCCTGTCACCCCCTCTCTCTCCGTGTCACCCCTCTCTCTGTGTCACCCCTCTCTCTGTGTCACCCCTCTCTCTGTGTCCCCCCTCTCTCTCTCTGTCCCTCCTCTCTCTCTGTGTCCCTCCTCTCTCTCTGTGTCACCCCTCTCTTTGTGTCACCCCCCTCTCTCTCTGTGTCACCCCCCTCTCTCTCTGTGTCACCCCCTCTCTCTCTGTGTCACCCCCTCTCTCTCTGTGTCACCCCCCTCTCTCTCTCCGTGTCACCCCCTCTCTCTTTGTGTCACCCTCTCTCTCTCTGTGTCACCCCCTCTCTCTCTGTGTCACCCCCTTCTCCCTGTCATTCCCTCTCTCTCCCTGTCACCCCCTCTCTCTCCCTGTCACCCCCTCTCTCTCCCTGTCACCCCTCTCTCTCTGTGTCACCCCTCTCTCTCTGTGTCACCCCCCTCTCTCCCTGTCACCCCCCTCTCTCCCTGTCTCCTTTTACTGATGGAGTTTGTGTGGTATGGGGGAAGTGGTACATACCATGTGTTAAAAAAAACACATACCGTTTATGAAAGATAGATATTATTACAAAAATTAATTCCTAAACAAGCAATTGTTCAACTCTAAATCCTGAGACTATTATGCGGGTTGACTGGCCCATCAACCTTACCCCTATTCATTCTCTCTGTCAAACCCTCCCCCTCTGTCTCTCTCTGTCAAACGCTCTCTCTTTCTCGGGGGGGGGGGGGGAGGCGGCGCCGACACAGCTCCTCGCCAAGGGCGCATGAGACCCTAGTTACGCCTCTGATAGTGGCCCTAGTGTCCTGGTTTTGCACGGCCCTAGATACGGCTCTAAAGGGTTCTTAAAGCATTCCCATGGCATAAATTACAATACTGGTATGCTGAATTGATATCTTATGTGAACTGCATGTACGTTCAATGTCTAGTTGTACAAATTTGCAAAATCTCAATAAACCTTTACCTGAATAATAATAATAAAAAAAAAAACATTTTCTATCTCTGAGATCACTGTAGCATGTTTAAGGTAATAAATATCTGTGTTATGCAAAAAGTCTATTCATTTACCTCTGACTCTTAAAACAGGGGTTGGGATTACATGGATCCTTTGAAGAACACAGTCCAAATTCAAATTGGTGATCAAGTAAACCAACACATCGTGCTATGCAAGCACTTGGATAGGAACGTCCATTTTGACCACAAACAGGAACAAACTTATCAGCACAATTACAGGGTAATCCTAAAATGGCATAGAAAAGTTATTATGGTTATGCAATTCGTATCAGAAAATAAAAAACTTGGATAAGGAAAACAATCAAATGGAATAGGTCAAATCACAGATTAGAGTGTAACTTATTTTTATTCACAAACAATCTTGCACAAAAACAAATTACAAATTTTTATAAGCAAATGACTACAATTCGAAAGTATGTTGTTGTAAACAAATAACCTTCAGGATTCTTTTCTACTGCTTTTTTCATGGCTACTTATTGTCAGCACCGAAACAAGGGGGGCTGGGGGGTTTCTGCCCCAGGCACTGCATGAATTGAGGGTATCACAGGTCTCTTATCTTCTCTCCCTGCTGCCCCGGCACCCAATCTCCTCCACATCACTAGGGTTACAGCAGCAGACACTGAGGAGATCGTGCACCGTGGGAGCAGCAGGGAGAGGAGATGGGATGACACAGCGATCATCAGTCTCTCACGTGCCACAGAGCTCACCCTAGCAGCAGGGGTTCATGAAGTCCATAGGAGAGATGTGGAGGGGAGTGCTGGGGAGGGATCTGAGGTGATTGGCAGCAGGAGCACTCCTCTGTCCCTTACACACCTCTCCATCCATCGGCATCCAATGCTTAGGAGATAGCGCGGCATGTAGAACAATAATGATCGTTCTGTCATCCCATCTTCTTTCCCTGCCGTTCCCCCGGTGCACGATCTCCCCAGCGTTTGACAGGGCTCCCTTCTACCCCTTATCTGCATGGATGTCCTGGCTCCCCCCTCCCCCCATTGTTTGGAGTGCCTGCTGTCTGTCAACAATGACATTTTCACACACAACACACTTTTTTGTTTTCTCGTTTTCTCTTTTTGTATAAAGCTGCCCCCTTGTTCTCCATGTCAGGAGGATTTCATTTGTGGATTAGGCTGCATAATTCAATGGAGAACAGGGAGCCGCAAGGCTTTTTTATTTGTTTTTTTATTTAGCAGATTCACTATTATTTTTAAGTTTTCAGCAGTGGCCAGAACCCCCAAAGTTGTCACTTTAAAAGCTGCCATTCTTTAAACACTTCAATACTGGGCACTTTCACCCCCTTCCTGCCCAGGCCAATTTTCCGCTTTTAGCACTGTTGCATTTTGAATGACAATTACGCAGTCATGCAACACTGTACCGAAAACCAAATTTATGTAATTTCCCCCCCACAAATAGAGCTTTATTTTGGTGGCATTTGATCACCGCAAGGTTTTTTCTTTTTTGCTAAACAAATAAAAAAAAGACCGAAAGTTTGAAAGAAAATTTTTTTTTGTTTATGTTATACAATTTTGTAAATAAATATGTTTTTTCCTGCACTGATGAGGCTGCACTGACAGGCACTGATGAGGAGGCACTGATAGGGTGGCACTGATGAGGTAGCACTGATGGGGTGGCACTGATATGCGGCACTGATAGGCGGAACTGATGGGCACTGATAGGTAGCACTGATATGCAGCATTGGTGGGTACTGAAAGGCGGCATTGATGGGCACTGATAGGCGGCACTGATGGGCACTGATAGGCGGCACTGATGGGCACTAATAGGCATCGCTGGTGGGCACTGATAGGCGGCACTGATTGGCACTGAGGGGCGGCACTGATGGGCACTAATGGGCACTGATAGGCGGCACTGGTGGGCAATAAGGGGCATTTTTGGGGGCGGCACTGATAGATGGCAATGATGGGCACTGGTGGGCAGCACTGATGGGGAGGGCACTGGTGGGCACCCCTCGTCTCACGCCTCGAAACATACTGGATCTACACATTACAAAGTTATGCGCCGTATGGACTAAATATAGATTGGGACATAAATTCATTTATTAGCACTGCCTAGATGCTGATTATGGACGAATGTCCCTCTCTCCTTTTTTTCAGTTATAAAATTTGTACTACTATGTACATCCACTGTGCCCTTTATCTTATAATTATATGACCCATCTGCTCTTGTTCACTAGTTCCTTTTCCTTAGTCCTTTTTACCTTTGCATACGAGTTTTTGCATAAATAATTTTTTGCATAAAGAATTGTTTTGCATAAAGAGTTTGTATGTAAAGATTTTTTAAAAGTTTTTAAATTTTTATTAAAACTATTTTATACAGTTGGTTTTATGAGATTAATGGAAGCCTTGAAGTTGTATCCACAAAAAGACAACCTCCATGTCTAAAGGCTGATATAGACGTTCGGTTCCCACTTTTCTAGGAGGAAGTATATGAATTAATATAATGGTGACACCATCGCAGTTTCCGGAACAAGACTCCTCCCTAATGGGAGGAGACATTCCAATCCAAAGTATTACACTAGTGACTTTTAGAAATGACGCCTGTGAGGACGTCACTTCCGGTTCACGGCTATCCTGGAATTACATAGATCGTGACATCACTTCCGGTTAACACGGAGCTATGGATGTTTGTCATTATCTGACAAGCCGCTATCCTTATTGTTATTCTCCAGTGAGAATAAAGATTGGTGTATGTGGACTGTAGGTTTTTAAGTACCAGATATATGTATCAACAGTTTAATCAGCCAAACAGGATTTAGATTACTGAGTTAGTCCGAGGTCACTTCCTGTTTTATAAGGAGGCTTGGACCGCATGCCGCGGCCATCTTGGATAGGTGGGCGGAAGTGCTTGTGTAAACATCTTCCTGGCTTCAGTCTATATATACTTGTATGATTATGGTATACATGCATGGCAATTCTCCTATGATTATATCCTATTGGATGAAACGCGTCAGGTACATTATTCTGCCATCTCCTCACTACATGCGTTGCTTTACATGATGACATTGTTGGGAAATCCGGGCGTTCCATTGCTGACCACCCTATCCATCCTGGCATGTACATTGGACAACTGTATGCTGAGAGAGAGGACGTATTACCATAATCTGCTTTAATGACCCATATTCTATACGGAATTTTGGGTCCATTACTTCTGGTGAGCGCATTTGTATTACCTTGTGGGTGTTGGATTCTATCACAACTATCACCAGTATTTATTTCAAAGTCACCTTTTCACTTGGGACTCTATTTCTACAATCCTATATGGACATTTCTTTATGGACATTTTCTCACAAAGATTTCAACTCTTTATATGAGGTTTTATTTGTCATATTATTTTTAATCTTTCTTCATTCATTTGAAGGTGATTTATGATTTCATGTATATATATCTTTTTAGCGCTGCACTTAATTTATCTATGTTTGATGACCACTACTTATGTCTAGTTGAAGTGCTGGCAGCTTCTTTGATCACAGAGTCAGTGCGGTTTGATCCAGTATCTACCAGTCTAGCTGAATGATCAGGCACCCCTGAGAAGCAGACAGGGCCACAATTTGCTTTTCCTAGCACCTACCTAGGAGGATGCTACACTTACAATTGCCACAATACCCTGGACACACTGGGATTTAGTGTCCAGGGCCCTGTGTTGACAATAAAAAAAGGGCTCTGTACCCTCTAACTATAGCAGTATGGACTTACAGAAAAGGAAGGCCAGTCCTGGGTTTGTGCACCCAAACAAATTTGCCAAGTTGGGTGAAGATGTGGAGATTGCAAACTCAGAGGTGGCAGCCCTAGATGCCACTGCTACCCCTAACAGCAAGGAAAGCAGTCCATCTAGTAGGGGTGGTGAGGCTAGTGCAAGAAGGCCTAGGCAGGTGGTGGTAATAGGGGATTCTAAAATCAGAAGGACTGATAGAATAATTGGGAGCCAGGATAACCTCAACTGGATAGTTTGCGGTCTCGTTAATGCTAGGGTTCGGCATGAGGTGGACCAGGTTGATAAATTACTGGGAGTGGCTGGGCATGTCCCAGCTGCCTTGGTCTATGTTGGAACCCTTGACAGAATACATGGAAGATGGAGGCTCCTTAGAAATCAACTGCAAGTTGAAGCTTAGAACCTTCAGAGTAGGAGATGATATTCTCTGGAATACTGCCTGTGCCCAGCACAACTCCAGAAAGATAGGGGGAGATTAGAAAAAAAACACCTGGTGTAGCAGGGATGGATTTTTGCTTCTAGAGCACTGGGCTGACTTTTTATTGTGATACAAACTATATGCTAAAGATAGCTTGCACTTACATGGAAGCGGTCTGCTGTGCTTGGAAAGAGGTTTACGGGAAGGCTGGACAGGTCTTAAAACTAGGAATGAGGAGTGAGGGTGAATTAGAATATAAAGGGGCAGACAGGGATCAGACCCTAATGGTGGGTGGAATGGAGGAAGATGGGGGAAGGGTTGTAGCAGGTAAAAACTTTGACTATTTGCAGCATTTCAGGCTTCAAACATAAAGATATAAAACTGTATTTTTTGGTGAAGAATCAACAACAAGTGGGACACAATCATGAAGTGGAACGAAATTTATTGGATATTTCAAACTTTTTTAACAAATAAAAAACTGAAAAATTGGGCGTGCAAAATTATTCAGCCCCCTTAAGTTGGATGGAGAGCGTTTGTGAACAGCAGTTTTCAGTTCTTTCCACAGATTCTCGATTGGATTCAGGTCTGGACTTTGACTTGGCCATTCTAACACCTGGGTATGTTTATTTGTGAACCATTCCATTGTAGATTTAGCTTTATGTTTTGGATCATTGTCTTGTTGGAAGACAAATCTCCGTCCCAGTCTCAGGTCTTTTGCAGACTCCATCAGGTTTTCTTCCTGTATTTGGCTCCATCCATCTTCCCATCAATTTTAACCATCTTCCCTGTCCCTGCTGAAGAAAAGCAGGCCCAAACCATGATGCTGCCACCACCATGTTTGACAGTGGGGATGGTGTGTTCAGGGTGATGAGCTGTGTTGCTTTTACGCCAAACATAACATTTTGCATTGTTGCCAAAAAGTTCGATTTTGGTTTTACCTGACCAGAGCACCTTCTTCCACATGTTTGGTGTGTCTCCCAGGTGGCTTGTGGCAAACTTTAAACAACAATTTTTATGGATATCTTTAAGAAATGGTTTTCTTCTTGCCACTCTTCCATAAAGGCCAGATTTGTGCAGTATACGACTGATAGTTGTCCTATGGACAAAGTCTCCCACCTCAGCTGTAGATCTCTGCAGTTCATCCAGAGTGATCATGGGCCTCTTGGCTGCATCTCTGATCAGTCTTCTCCTTGTATGAGCTGAAAGTTTAGAGGGACGGCCAGGTCTTCGTAGATTTTCAGTGGTCTGATACTACTTCCATTTCAATATTATCGCTTGCACAGTGCTCCTTGGGATGTTTAAAGCTTGGGAAATATTTTTGTATCCAAATCCGGCTTTAAACTTCTCCACAACAGTATCTCGGACCTGCCTGGTGTGTTCCTTGTTCTTCATGATGCTCTCTGCGCTTTAAATGGAACTCTGAGACTATCACAGTGCAGGTGCATTTATACGGAGACTTGATTACACACAGGTGGATTCTATTTATTAGTCATTTAGGTCAACATTGGATCATTCAGAGATCCTCACTGAACTTCTGGATAGAGTTTGCTGCACTGAAAGTAAAGGGGCTGAATAATTTTGCACGCCCAATTTTTCAGTTTTTTATTTGTTAACAAAGTTTGAAATATCCAATAAATTTCGTTCCAATTCATGATTGCACATGCTCAACGTCATATCCAGAGGTTGTCTTTGGGAAATGGATGTATGAGTGCTGCCAGCATTACTGCAGAGGTTGAAGGGATGGGGGGTCAGCCTGTCAGTGTTCAGACCATACACTGCAGAAGGAAGCCTCTTCTAAAGATGATGCATAAGAAAGCCCGCAAACTGTTTGCTGAAGACAAGCAGACTGAAGGCCCGTACACACGTGCAGATTGTCGGCCGAAAAGATTCGGCCGACGACCGATCGGCCGATTTTAGGCTTGTTAGTATGATGCTTCCGACAGCCGACAGCGCACTTTCGGCCGAAAAGAATCTGTCGTGCAAGCATTAAAATTTTTGTATGCCGACACCAGAGCGGCCGATTGTTCGCCAGTCAATACAGAATTTGGCCGACAGACAGCAGATTTGCAAGACTGGGCATGCTCAGAAAAGAAAAAACACAGGGAAAGTTAACCATCACATGACATCACTTCTGCAGTCGGCTGTAGTCGGCGGACAAAATTCTTGTGCAGTCTTTTGCACTTTTCAACAGACACGACAGCCCTGGACAAAAGACGGCCGATCGTTCGGCCGACGATCTGCATGTGTGTACGGGGCATAAGGACATGGATTACTGGAACCATGTCCTGTGGTCTGACAACCAGGTAAAGAGTACAAAGACAAGTGTGTCTTGCCTACAGACGAGCATAGTTGTGGGAGTGCCATGGTCTGGGGCTGCATGCGTGCTGCCTGCACTGAGGAGCTACAGTTCATTGAGGGAACCTTGAATGCCAACATGTACTGTGACATACTGAAGCAGAACATGATCCCCTCCCTTCGTTGACTGGGCCGCAGGGCAGTATTTCAACATGACAACGACCCTAAACACACCTCCAAGACACCACCTGCCTTGCTAAAGAAGCTGAGGGTAAAGGTGATGGACTGGCCAAGCATGTCTTCAGACCTAAACCCTATTGAGCATTTGTGGGACATCCTCAAATGGAAGGTGGAGAAGCGCAAGATCTCTAACAACCACCAGCTCCGTGATGTTGTCACTCCTAATGGCAACCTGTGAAGCTCTGGTGAACTCCATGCCCAAGAGGGTTAAAGCAGTGCTGGAAAATAATGGTGGCCACACAAAATATTGACACTTTGAGCCACATTTTGACATGTTTATTGAGGGGTGTACTCACTTTTGTTTCCAGCGGCTTAGACATTTATGGCTGTGTGTTGAGTTATTTTGAGAGGACAGCAAATTTACACTGTTATACAAGCTGTACACTCACTACTACATTGTAGCAAAGTGTAATTTTTTCAGTGTTGTTACATGAAAAGATATAATAAAATATTTACAAAAATGTGAGGGGTGTACTCACTTTTATGAGATACTGTATGTATACTTTGTATATATACACACACACACACACACACACACACACCTAGAAATGTCTGACAGCATGACAGCAGTGCAAATCTGGAAACATGTTAGGAACGTACCAGTAAACATGCTACGATCATCTTCAGAGCTGATTTCATTTAAACACTGGCGGTTGGAACATCGCACTGTCCCAACAACACAAGAACAAATATTGCAGTCCACCTTGAAAGATGTTCCGTGATCTGTGGTAAAAAATGTCAAATTTATGATAAATGTAGCACTTGGAACAAAAAAGCAAGTATAAGACAAATAAATTTTGTTTTCGGTATGGTCAAGTTTAATTCCTTTTCTGTATATTTAGTATTGCTGTAGTTTCCATGTCTGCAGTCTGTGTGGCTTGTGCTCAAAATAGTTGTTGTTTATATTATTTAAATTATGAGAATATATAAAAATGTAAAATATACAAAGTACACATTTGTTTTAACACATCTTGTCTGTTATAAGAGCAATATGTAATTTGTGGGTTAATATTGGCAAACGTAATGTTTATAGAAAAATCAACGACAATACTGATCTCTCTCTCATTAAATTAGTATAGAGGAATAATGCTTTCTAAAGGTTCAGGTCATTAAAGTGATACTAAACAAACACAGTTTTACAGTATCCCTTCTTTTTCTGTATATGAATGATGGCATTATAATTATGTTAATTAGAAAAAAAAATGTCCAAGTACCTTCTTTCGATATACAGCTGTCACATGACCCAGGCAATAACATGGTGTGGGCAGATTTCTGTCAGTCACAGGCTGTGTCACACCCCTCCTGCCTGCATCTTAGAATAACAGGGCAGTAAAGCCACCATCAATCTACATGTCAGTCACAGGCTGTGTCACACCCCTCCAGCCAGCAGGGACCTTCTGCTGCCAGCACTGGTTGTTAGGAGCCGGCACCCACCGGCATCCTAACAACCACAGGCCAGGAAACCTTAATAAAAATAAAAAAAACAAGAGGTGAAAAAAATGCACTGGAATGCTTAAAAATGCATGTAAATGTGCATGCAGAAACACATCTGGAACACATCTGGACTGCGTTTTTTGTGGTGTAAACCAGTCCCTTAGGAGCTGGGAATTGCCAAAAAGGTCGAGGGTGCAGCAGAAGGACCAAAGCAATCAACAGGATACGCACCTGTGTACTTGGAAAAAGTTTTTAAAGTACACCCAGTGCCTTTAACTAGTTAAAGAAATTCAAATTCACAGTGGATTGCCTTTCAGAGGATGTTTGCCACCTAACTTCCAGTTTTAACACTGTAAAGCCCACAACACCATGCCACAGCCCCATTCACTTTAAAGGGTTGTGTTTTGTCATAGTATGCTGAAAGTGAAAAAGGGTATGATTTTTGCTACAGCAGCAAAACAAAGCATTGCAGCCATAGCATGCGTTGCAACCCTTCGGGCTGCTATGTTGAGTAAACGAAGGCTAAGAATATACATGCATCATACATACTAGGGGGAGTACAACTGGGGGAATCAATGGTGGAGAAGGATCTTGGTGTCTTGGTAGATCATAAGTTTAATAATAGCATGCAATGCCAAGCTGCAGATTCTAAAGCAAGCAAACCTTTTTTCTTGTACTAAAGGAGTTGTAAAGTCAGAAGGTTTTTTATCTTAATGGATTCTATGCATTAGGATAAAAAAGCCTTCTGTATGCAGAAGCCTCCCCAGACCCCCTAATACTTATCTGATCCCATCTCTCACCAGCAATGTCCACGAGTGTCTCGGCCATCTGATTGGCTGAGACACAGCAATGGCACCATTGGCTCTCGCTGCAGTAAATCAAAGTTAGTCAGCCAATTAGGAGAGAGAGGGGGCAGGGCTGGACCACAGAGCCGTGTCTGAGAACTATGTGCCAAGGTGATCACCTAATGCAGGAATCAGTGCCCAAAGCAAACATTACACGCCAAGCCCACATTGTCTGGAAACTGCAGCAACCAGTCAAATATTGATAGAAGCTTCATTGAAAAAATTAAATGGTAAAAAGAAAAAAATACTTCTTCAGAGGAAACATATCCATCACTCAAGGACACTAGAATAAAACTGGAGTCTCACTGAATGAATGGGGTTAAACGAGTACACTCCGAGGCAACCCTAACAAGTTTTTTTTTGCCAGGATCCAATAATCTGATGGTAGCCTGCATACAACCATGGTCTATAAATACAAGTCCTGTGTCCTGTATTGTATGACTAAGATACTGCAGTTACCATTAGACATGTGCAATTCGCTTTGGTCCAGAATATAAATTCAGAATAATTTTTGGTTATATGGAGATTCGGATGGATCTGAATCCCTGGATTAAATGGTAACAAATTTCATTGACATTCCTTTAATTTCCTTTCGTATATTTGTTTTCTAACAAATTCCAAATTTTCGGAATGATTCAAATTCAGATCGATCAAAAAAATGATAGACTGATTCAAATTCTGTGTAAAGAATAGCTGGTTGTTAAGAAGCGGGCCGGGAAGTTGTCTGCCACGCTCTTAACCGATGACTCAATAGCTGTTAGCGGGCTTCCCCACTGATGAATGTAAATAAAAGGATGCCGGCAATGAAAAATGCAGAAAAAAGACAGTGTGGGCCCCCCCCCCCCCATCTATACCAGGCCCTTAGGGTCTGGAGTGGATTTTAAGGGAAACCATTTAAAAATTAAAGCGAGCCCCCCCGAACCATATCAGGCCACATGCCCTCAACATGGGAGGGTGCTTTATGGCAAAGCACCTTGTCCCATGTTGATAGGGACATGGGCCTCTTCCCCACAACCCTGGCTGGTGGTTGGGGGGGTCTGCAAAAAAGGGGTTTATCAGAATCTGAAAACCCCCTTTAACAAGGGGGCCCCCAGATCCAGCCCCCCTCCCTATCCGAATCAGTATAGGGTACATTGTACTTTACTTACCAAAAAAAGTATAAAAAGTAAGTAAAAAACACAACACAAGTTTTTGACAAGTCCTTTATTAAAAAAAATAAATAAAAAAAGTTGCCCAGTGTAGATCCATTGTCAATCACGATGCCGCCCTTAAACCCGCTGGTCTCAACGAAGATCCCACCCCCTTGTGATATCATCGACTGGGTGTGCTTAGTTGATGACGTCACAAGGGGGCCCTGCCCCTTAGTTATTAAATAACTGTCAGGCAGCAGAGCTGGCAGATGGCGGAAGGCTTTGTCAGGTGCAGAGCTTTTTTCGTGACTGATGATGGACATTTTTTTTTTTTTTAAATAAAGGACTTGTCAAAGCTCTCTCTGTGTTTTTATTTACTTTTTACATATTTTTGGTGAATAAGTAGGGTTACTATGTACCCCATACTCAATCACATGCCGGGGAGGGATCTGGGGGCCCCCTTCTTAAAGGGGCTTCCAGATTCCGATAAGTCATCCCCACACCCTCACAAACACCGTGTCAAGGTTGTGTCGAAAAGGCCGTTGTCCTTATCAACATGGGGACAAAGTGCTTTGAGGGGAAGCAGAGCCCTCCTTCTGCCACAAAGCACCCCTGCATGTTGAGGGCATGTGGCCCGGTATGGTTCAGGAGGAAGGGGGCCCCCCTTCAAATCGTTCCAAAAATAAGGAAGTTGTCTGAAAATAACAAAACAGAATAAAGAGCCTGGTATAGATTGTGGGGGGGGACCCCAAGCTGTTTTTTTTTTTTCAAACATTTTTTTTATTTACCTTTTGATGAGTCATGTTTATTAACTACTTCGATACAGGGCACTTTTACCCCCTTCCTGCCCAGACCAATTTTCATCTTTCAGTGCTCTCACACTTTGAATAAAAAATACTCAGTCATGCTACAGTGTACCCAGACAAAATTTTTATAATTTTTTTTCACAAAAAAAGTGCAAAGTTCAAAAAGAAAAACATTTTTTTAGTTTCAATTATAAAATTTTGCAAATAAGTAATTTTTCTTCAAAAATTCAAGCCAAAATGTATACTGCTACATATCTTTGGTAAAAATAACCCAAATTAGTGTATATTATTTAGTCTGTGTGAAAGTTAGAGACTCTACAAGCTATGCTACGTATCATTAAAAATTGATCAATCCTGATGTACTGATAAATCAATATTGCTGCGCCAAGTGATTAAAAATCAATAAAGGTAAATTAATAAAAATCATATAAATCAATAAAAGTTGTGTGTAAACATAAATCACCATATACGGATATACTGGAATGCTCCAATATAAATGCCAAAGTGCAAATGCAACTAAACCAGTGCAAATATAAAAATGTCCAAGTGCTATATTAAGGTGATCAAAAAAAGGAAAAGTCCCAAACGCAATCTTAATCAAAAGAAAAATAGTTAGGATATCTCCATCCGTGATCCAATGTGTTACAGGTGCAATCGTGCTCCAAACACTTCAACCAAGTGCTCCCAGTGATTGATGCGAGATTAGCAGCTCACCTCAAGGTTAGACTCCAAGGAGTGTTGCAAGCATTAGGATAATTTAATGTTCCTTCCACACCTTCCACTTCTCCTTCACTGGTACTCAGAGTGCAATGAAAACTCAGCAAAAAATAAAGGAAGAGGGATCTAGTGCTCTCAGTTTGGATACTTTATTAAATTATCAAAAAGGAAACACACTTACATTTGCCGGCACTTCAGGCAGTGCGGGCTACGAACAGCCGATAGTAACTCCGTGGCAGAACCTCCCTGGGTCTGACGTTCACCTAGTAGGCTCCTCCCCCATACGCGTTACGTCAGATGACTTTGTCAGCGAGGTGGAGCCTGAATCGAGGGTACGTCCTATGTAGTACAGTGAAGAGATTGCCCGCCCTGCTCCTGGCAACATTACTTCCATGTACCGCGCCATGCCCTTAATCCCTAGTCGCACTCTACAAGATCGCACGGCAATAACTGTACGCAGCTCGGCGGGTACAATTGCAATACAACCTCCATATTAATGGCTTATTCATACTCTGCACATCTTATTGGGGAGTTCCAAATCATACTGAATACATAAATAAATTAACCACTTGCCACCCGCCCGCCCGCCGTCAATTGACGGCGGGACGATGCGGCCATTGTTCTGGGAAGACGTCATATGACGTGATCCCAGAAAACAGGGCAGGCGCGCGATCGTGTGCGCGCCGCCCTGCACTGCCGGTGTCGGCGTGTCCCCGGGACACCCCCCGTCACCGGTAGGGGGGAAACAGCCAATGGGCATGGCTGTTTCCCACGTGATCAGCTGTGTTCCAATGACACAGCCAATCACAATGGAGTAGCCCGGAAGATGACCGCGCATGCGCGATCGGGAGCGCGCAGCGCGGTCATGTCGGTGGCACTGTGTTCCGTAGGAACACAGCTGTCACCGGCAGTAGTAAACAGTCACTGACAGTGACTGTTTACTAAGTGATCGGCTGTGAATCCATTCACAGCCGATCACAAAATGTAAACAAAGAGCAGTAACTCACTGTTACTAGCTCTTCTCCCCTCACACAGTTTCCAGTGTGAGGGGAGCAGAGCTAAAAACAGTTAGTTACTGCTCTGTACACCTGTAAAAGTAAAAATCACAAAAATAAATGTCCCCACACAGGCCTCAGCCCCCCCCCCCCCAATTTCACCTGTCACCCAACAGTCACCTCATCAGTGCCCAGAAATTGACACCCATAAGGCTACGTTCACATTTGAGCGTAGCGATCGCGGGCAGAATCACCGCGATTCTGCCCGCGATCCGGAAATCATTGCAAATTGCGGGACGCCTGTGCGTTGCCCGTGATTTGCAATAGCACCCCAAACGCTGTGCAATGCCGCGATTTCCACCTGCCGAATCGCGGTAACATCGCGCAAACAACGCATGACGCCCAAAAAAGGTACAAGAGCTTCTTTGGGGCGTCATGCGTTGTTTGCGTGATGTTACCTCGATTCGGCAGACGGAAATCGCAGCAACATCGCACAGCGTTTGGGGTGCTATTGCAAATCACGGGCAACGCACAGGCGTCCCGCCATTTGCAATGATTTCTGGATCGCAGGCAGAATCGCAGTGATTCTGCCCATGATCGCTACGTTCACATGTGAACGTAGCCTAAAGTTCACTGGTCACCAGAGACTGCCATCAGTACCGCCGTGCACCATCGCCCGTCACCTGTCACCCATCAGTGACTATCGCCCGTTACCTGTCACCCCATCAATCACTGTCACCTGTCACCCCATCAGTCATCGTCATCTGTCACCCTATCAATCATCGTCACTTGTCACCCCATCAGTGATCGTCACTTGTCACCCCATCAATCATCGTCACTTGTCACCCCATCAGTGATTGTCATCTGTCACCCCATCAATCATCGTCACTTGTCACCTCATCAATCATCGTCACCTGTCACCTCATCAATCATCGTCACCTGTCACCCCATCAGTCATCGTCATCTGTCACCCCATCAGTCATCGTCACCTGTCACCCCATCAGTCATTGTCACCTGTCACCCCATCAGTCATCGTCACCTGTTTGCCATATACATGCAATCACTTACTGACCGCCTAACGACTATATGCGTCAGCCATTAAAAGCGAAATACTGGGGTTATGGCAGCAGATAGCTGCCATAACACTGGTATTTTTTGAAACGGCGGGCGGTCGGCTTTCAGATAAGGGTGGCCCCAGTGGCGGATTCGCTGCGGAATTACCCTTACGGTGCAGGGGAAGAGGTGCCCCCCCCCCCCCGCCGCGTCCCAGACGTTTTCCCAGCTTACCGGACCCGCCGGCAGAGGGGAAAACTATCTGGTCCCGGATCCTCAGAGACAGGAAGTCGAGGGCAAGATGGCCCTCACTCGACTCTATGGTCTTGGAGGACCGGAGCTACGTCAAAAGACGTTGCCTAGCAACCGGTTTAAAGGGCTGCTTTTTTTTTTTTTTTCTTTTTCAACAATTTTTTTTTTCTTTTTTAGTGTAGTTGTGAGGTGTGAGGTCTTTTTGACCCCAGATCTCACAATAAAGAGGACCTGTCATGCCTATTTCTATTATTATTTAATAGGAATGAAAATGATCAAAACATTTTTTTTTTAAACTGTGTAAAAATAAAAAAATAATAAATAATATAAATAGGAAAAAAAAATTAAAGCGCCCTGTCCCCGTTAGCTCGCGCGCAGAAGCAAACGCATACGCAAGTCCCGCCCACATATGTAAACGGTGTTCAAACCATACATGTGAGGTATCTCCGCGATCGTTAGAGTGAGAGCAATAATTTAAGCCCTATACCTTTTCTGGAAACTCTAAGCTAGTAACCTGCAGAAATTTTTAAAATGTTGCCTATGGGGATTTTTAAGTACCAATGTTTGGCGCCATTCTGTGAGCATGCGCAATTTTGAAGCATGACATGTTGGGTATCTAATTACTCGGCGTAACATTATCTTTCACATTATGGAAAAAAATTGGGCTAAATTCACTGTTTTATTATTTTTTAGTTCAAAAAAGTGAATTTTTTTCAAAAAAAATCGCATTTGGAAGACTGCTGCGCAAATATGGTGTGATAAAAAATATTGCAACGATCTCCATTTTATTCTCTAGGGTCTCTGCTAAAAAATATATATATAATGTTTGGGGGTTCTAAGTAGTTTTCTAGCAAAAAAAATTATTTTAGCTTGTAAACACCAAGTGTCAAAAATAGGCCCAGTCTTAAAGTGGATAAATGGACAACTTTGTGAAAAGTGCTACTTGAATGTTAGGCGTCTGTATGTGGCCAGGCTGTGAAAAAGTGTTACACATGTGGTATCGCCATACTCAGGAGGAATAGCAGAATGTATTTTGGGGTGCAATTTTTGCTATGTACATGCTATGTGTTAGAAATATTGCATAAATGGACAGCTTTGTGTAAAAAAAATGTGTTTTCATTTTCTTTCCACATTTTCCAAAAACTTGTGGAAAAAAATGACACGTTCAAAAGACTCATTATGCCTCAAAAATTATACGTTGGGGTGTTTGCTTTCCAAAATGGGGTCATTTTATGGGGGTTTCCATTGTCCTGGTGCTCCAGGGCCTTCAAAAGTGCGATAGGTTGTCAGGAAATTATATGTGTAATTTGTGCTCCTAGAATGCGGGACGGTGCTACTTGGATGTTAGGCCTCTGTATGTGGCCAGGCTGTGAAAAAGTCTCACACATGTGGTATCGCCATACTCAGGAGGAGTAGTAGAATGGGTTTTGGGGTGTAGTTGCAAGTATACATATGCTGTGTGAGAGAAATAACCTGTTAATACGTCAATTTGTAAAAAAAAAAAAAATATCTTCATTTTGCAAAGAGTTGTGGGAAAAAATGACAACTTCAAAAAACTCACCATGCCCCTTATTAAATACCTTGGAATGTCTACTTTCCAAAAAGGGGTAATTTGGGGGGTATTTGTACTTTCCTGACTTTTTAGTGTCTCAAGAAATGAGATAGGCCTTCAGTACATCAGGTGTGGTCAAGTGTGATCAATTTTCAATGATTAGCACCATAACTTGTGGACTCTATAACTTTCACAAAGACCAAATAATATACACTTATTTGGGTTATTTTTACCAAAGATAAGTAGCAGTATAAATTTTGGCCAAAATTTGTGAAGAAAAATTATTCATTTGCTAAATTTTATGACAGAAACAAAGAAAAATGCGTTTTTTCACAATATTTTCAGTCTTTTTTTATTTATAGCACAAAAAATAAAAAACCCAGTAGTGATTAAATACCATCAAAAGAAAGCTCTATTTGTGTGAAAAAAAGGACACAAATTTTTTATGGGTACAGTGTTGCATGACTGAGTATTTGTCATTCAAAGTGTGAGAGCGCTGAAAGCTGAAAATCAGTCTGGGCAGGAAGGGGGTGAAAGTGCACTGTAGGCAAGTGGTTAATGAAATCCCGGGAGCCTACTCACATCAGATCCCTGGAGATTCTGCTATATCCATCATTAATTCATTCTTTACCTTCTCTAATACAATCCAAAACTTTTAAATCTCACATTCTAGCATATAGATATTCTGATACATATAAATACACGATCATAATTCTATTATACATAAAAAACCTGCTCATATTTAGTTTAACAATCTTAAAATGAATATTAAACATCAATATTATACCAGAATCATATATAAAACATACCATTTTTTAAAATGATAAAATCAGATAAAATCTACTAAAATTATCAGAACGTATTTTAAAACCAAATATTATTAAAAAGATATATTAAAATAATATATTAAAATACTAAAATAAGCAAGGATACCCTTTTACTCTGAAATGTCCTTACTATATTAAAATGATAAAATTACTCCAGAATTCTCTAAAAACAAGCGGCCTATTTGTCACTGATAAAGCAATTTAGGTTGAATTCGATGTTTAACCCTCTAGGTGTCAGAACTTTGGTCTCATAGATCCAGTAAGACGCTCTTTTGCTAAATTGTCGAATGTAGTTACCACCACGCCAATGTTTAATCACTCGTTTGATTCCCCCGGAATTTCAGAGAGCTGGGATTTCTATCATGAACTAATTGGAAGTGTTTAGAGACGTTGTGTGTTAGGGTGCCTTTTTTAATATTTTTAACGTGTTCACCAATTCTTACACTGAGGCTTCTAGATGTACATCCTATATACTGAAGCACACAGCCACACTCCAGCATATAGATCACCCCTATAGTTCCACACGTTATCAAGTCTTTTATAGGATATTTTCTGCCTGTACTTTTAGACACAAATCAGAAGAAGAATAAGAAAGAATATGTGTCTAAAGCCTCGTACACACGAGTAGAAATTTGGCCGGGAAATTTCGTCCGACTACCGATCTGCCGATTTTCGGCTTGTTAGTATGGTGCTTCCGACAACCGACTCCGACTTTTTCGGCCGAAAAAATCCTGGTGTGCAGGCTATATAATTTTTGTCGACCGTCAAAACACGTCCGATTTTCGTCTCATTAGTACAGATTTCGATGGGGAAAAATCTTATGAGCAAGACTAGGCATGCTCAGAGATGAAAGAACACAAAGAAAGCAATCCAACACATGACATCACTTCTGAAGTAGAATTCTGTCGTGCGGGAGAATTTGTGTGCAGTCTAGAGCACATTCCAACCAACAGACACCACTCTGGACAAAAGACGGACGACCGGTCGGCGGAAATTCGTTGCGTGTGTACGAGGCTTAAAAGTCATTTCTTGTTGTTGTAATTTTTTTCCCACAATTCTTGGGTAAAAAAAGAAGAAATACATTTTTTTCTTTTTTTTACACAAACTGTCATAATACCAAGTTATTTCTCACACACGGCATTGGCAAACCTGCAATTACACCCCAAAACACATTGTGCTACTCCTCCTGAGTATGGGGATATCATATGTCAGATTTTTACACAACCTGGCCACAGAGAGAGGCCCAACATCCAAGTAACACCTTCAGGCCTTCTAGGAGCATAAATTAGACATCTAATTTCCTGACCACCTATTACACTTCCTGGAGCACCAGGACAATGGAAATGTTCACAAAATGATCCTTTTTGGAAAGCAAACACCCCTTTACCACCACTGCCACTGATGTCATCCCTATCCCTGACATCAGTGGCAGTGGAGTGGTAGGGATTACATCAATGGCAGTGGTGGTGGGGATAGGGATGACATTAATGGTAGTGGAGGGATAGGAATGACATCGGTAGCAGGGATGATGGGGGATAGGAATGACATCAGTGGTGGTGGGGATGGAGGGATAGGGATGACATCAGTGGCAGTGGTGATGGGGGGATAGGGATGAACATCTGTGGTGGTAGTGATAGGGATGACATCAGTGGAGGTGGTGATGGAGGGATAGGGATGACATCAGTGGAGGTAATGATGGAGGGATAGGGATGACATCAGTAACAGTGGTGATGGAGGGATAGGGATGACATCCGTGGTGGTGGTAATAGAGGGATAGGGATGACATCAATGGCTGTGGTGATGGAGGGATAGGGATAGCATCAGTGGCTGTGGCAATGGAGGCATAGGGATGCCCATCAGTGACGGTGGTGATGGAGGAATAGGGATGACATCAGTGGCAGTGGAGGGATAGGGATGACATTAGCGGTGGTGGTGATGGGGGGGATAGGGATGACATCGGTGGCAGTGGGGATAGGGATGACATCAGTGGCAGTGGTGATGGAGGTATAGGGATGACATCAGTGGAGGTGGTGATAGGGGGATAGGGATGACATGAGTGGAGGTGGTGATAGGGGGATAGGGATAACATCAGTGGAGGTGGTGATGGAGGGATAGGGATTACATCTGTGACAGTGGTGATGGAGGGATAGGGATGACATTAGTGGTGGTGGTATTGGAGGGATAGGGATGACATTAGTGGTGGTGGTATTGGAGGGATAGGGATGACATCAGTGGCTGTGGTGATAGAGAGAAAGGGATAACATCAGTTTTGGGGGAAGTGATGGAGGGACAGGGATGAATCTCAGTGACGGTGGTGATAGAGGAATAGGGATGACATCAGTGGCAGTGGTGGTGGGGATAGGGATGACCTCAGTGGCAGTGGTTGTGGAGGGATAAGGATGACATCAGTGGCAGTGGAGGGATTGGGATGACATCAGTAGTGGTGTTGATGGGGAGGATAGGGATGACATTAGTGGCAGTGGTGATGGGGGGGGGGGGGGAAAGGGATGACATCAGTAGCGGTGGTGATGGATGGATAGGGATGACATCAGTCCACTGCCAATGTCATCCCTATCCCCACCACCACTGATGTCATCCCTATTCCTCCATCACCACTGATGTCATCCCTATCCCTTCATCACCACTGCCACTGATGTCATCCCTATCCCTCCATCACCACCTCCACTGAAGTCATCCCTATCACTCTATCACCACCACCACTGATGTCATCCCCAAACCCTCACCACCACTGATGTCATCCCTATTCCTTCATCACCACCACCACTGATGTCATCCCAATCCCTTCATCACCACTGCCACTGATATCATCCCTATGCCCCCATCACCACTGCCACTGATGTCCTCCCTATCACCCATCACCAATGCCACTGATATCATCCCTATGCCCCCATCACCATAGTTACATAGTTAGTGAGGTCGAAAAAAGACATCAGTCCATCCAGTTCAACCTATGATGTGCGTGTGTGTTTGCTGTTAACCGTACATTGTATACCCCTGTATGTTGTGGTCTTTAAGGTGCCCATCTAATAGTTTTTTTGAAACTATCGATGCTCCCTGCTGATACGACTGCTTGTGGAAGAGAATTCCACATCCTTACTGCTCTTACAGTGAAGAACCCCCTACGTATTTTAAGGTTAAACCGTTTTTCCTCTAGTTTTAGTGAGTGGCCATGTGTCTTATTGTATTCCCTTTCTCTGAATAGTTTGTTCTTTATGCTAGGGTCGCCAGTACAGTATTTGTACATTGATATCATATCCCCCCTCAATCGTCTCTTCTCCAGAGAGTATAAGTTCAGTGCTTGTAGTCTTTCCTCATAGCTGATGTCCTCCATTCCCCTAATTATTTTTGTTGCCCTTCTCTGGACTCTCTCCAGTTCCAGCACATCCTTCCTGAGGACCGGTGCCCAGAACTGGACAGCATACTCCAGATGTGGCCGGACCAGAGTCTTGTAGAGAGGGAGAATGATCTCTTTATTTCTGGAGTGAATCCCCTTTTTTTATGCATCCCAGTATTCTGTTGGCTTTGCTTGCAGCGGCTTGGCATTGCATGCCACTGCCAAGCCTGTTGTCCACCAGTACCCCCAGGTCCTTTTCCATCCTAGACTCACCCAGAGGTTCCCCCCCTAGTGAGTAGCTTGCTTTCTGGTTTCTGGCACCCAAGTGCATTACTTTACATTTTTCAACATTAAACTTCATCTGCCATGTAGTTGCCCACCCCATTATTTTGTTCAGATCCGCTTGTAAGGTTTCCACATCCTGCATAGAAGATATTGGCATGCTTAGTTTAGTATCATCCGCAAATACTGAGATTGTACTAGATATCCCCTCCTCTAGATCATTTATGAATAAATTAAACAGGATTGGCCCCAGGACAGAACTTTGGGAGACCCCACTTTCCACACCCACCCAATCCAAGTACTCCCCATTAATCACCACCCTTTGCACTCTCCCCTGGAGCCAGTTCTCTATCCAGGTACTAACCTTATGATCCATACCTACCTTCCTTAGTTTGAACAGTAAGCGTTTGTGGGGAACGGTGTCAAAGGCCTTTGCAAAGTCCAGATACACCACATCCACACCACATCCACAGGCTTACCTTTATCTAGGTGGCAGCTCACTTCATCATAGAAGGTCAATAGATTGGTTTGGCAAGAACGATTTTTCATGAATCCATGCTGATTACTACTAATAATACCATTTTCATTACTAAAGTCTTGTATATGGTCCCTTAACATCCCCTCCAAAATCTTGCAGACTACTGATGTTAGGCTGACCGGCCTATAGTTACCCGTGATATATCTCGGCCCTTTTTTAAATATTGGTACCCTATCCCTCCACCACCACTGGCACTGATGTCATCCCTATCCCTTGACCACCACTGCCACTGATGTCAACCCTATCCCCCCATCACCACTGCCACTGATGTCATCCCTATCCCTAGACTACCACTGATGTCAATCCTATCCCCCCATCACCACTGCCGCTGATGTCATTCCTATCCCTATCCCTCCACCACCACTACCACTGATGTCATCCCTATCCCTCCGCCACCACTGCCACTGATGTCATCCCTGTCTCTCCATCACCACTGCCACTGATGTATGACGTAATCCCTATCTCTCAATCACCACCGCCACTGATATCATCCCTATCCCTCCACCACCCCCACCACTGATGTCATCCCTATCCCCACCCCCACTGCCACTAATGTCATCCCTATCCCCCCTCACCACAGCCGATGATGTCACCCCTATCCCTCCACCACCACTACCACTGGGGTAATCCCTATCCCTCTACCACCACTGCCATTGATGTTATCCCTATCCCCTGTACTACTAGCAGTGTGAAACCAGCCTAAGCATTAGGGATGATCGAACGGTTCGGGTCGACCATTGGATCGACCCGAACATTGGGTGTTTGAAATTCGGCCGAATTCCGAACTTTTTGCAGTAAAAGTTCGGAATTCGGTCACCAGAACCGCCCAAAATGCAATGGGACAGGAAGTGGACTTTAAAAGCCTGTGATTGGCCCAGAAACGTCAGTAAAAGCCAATGAGGGGGCAGGAGTCTGCTAGGAACGTGATTGGAGTGACTACAGGGACCAGAGGCCAATGAGGAGTGAATACGCCCCCCAGTATATAACATAGAAGAAATCAAAACATTGTCCCTGGGGAATTTAGTTGGACAGGCTGGGAGGAGTAGTATAATAAAGAGGTAAGAAAGTAGATAAAAAGTAACATTTATTATTCCATCTTAAAATATATAGACATATAGTGACAAGACCACATATTATAATAAAAAGCTAAGGAACATGATCACATGGGCATGTTCAAATAATGTTACATATATCCGGGTGTGGGAGTGTGGATCATAGGTTCTTGATATAGACGTGTATATCCAACATGTTTCGGAATCTGAAAATTCCTTCTTCAGGGAAATGTACACAGACCATATAATCACCACATCAACATCTAAAAGATATATAAAGCAAATATGAGTTCACAATGAAATGTACACGTGTGCTAGGCCATCTTTCCATCCATATAGCAAAAGATCATAGCAGTTTGAGAAAATATATATATGTGTATGTGTATATATGCAAATGCATTAACTTACCACAACGGCAGGATGCATATGCATGAATCATTGGGCCAGTAAGCCAAAGAGGGGGCAAACGTATATACAACCACTCAGCCAAAGTGGTCGGTCTAGACATCTTATATTGCACTGATGAAACAAGGAGATACAAAAAGAGCCACTTTGTGTGATACACAGTATAAAGGGAGCATAAGCCCCCACACACATAAGTGACCCTAATAACACCCGCTGTTGGTTGCTTCTTCCCCAGGGGCCGTGTCCCAGCAGTGGTCACAAGGAGCGCAAAGAAGGAAACGGATAGGCACCTAAGGTGTAATGGTAAAAGGAAGAATCGTAAATGCATGGGATCAGATAGGGCTCATCCAGTTCAATAGAAGAAGAGGCAGTGCTTGTAGACTTACCCAGTAAGAGGAATAGAATCTTCTATAAACAGCACAGGTTCAGCATCAACTGCAATGACCCAACAATAATGGGGCATGCCCCTCCGAGTGCATTTATATGCTGCTCAGAGCGATACTCACCTAAATAGAAAGGTGAAAACACCTGTGTGGGGAAGGTGATTGTATGTGGGTGGGCGTATCCCCTATCCGTGTCCCCATGGGTCCTAAATCAGGTAAAATCCTGTTGAGGTACCAAGGTGTATTCCCCTTTCAAAGGATAGGGGGAGAGAAGGTGGATCCGTTCCTGGCGCGCTCCCCCGGTCAATGCGGTGTCCATATAACATAGCCCCGCCTAACCTCTAGCACTGTAATACAGAGGCTTTGGAAGAGAGTGGAAGCATTTGTGTTTCTCCTGCTGTGTTAAACAACGTTGCTGCATAGCCGATTGCTTGTAAAGCTCCATATCAGCAGAAGAGCAGTCAGCTTACAGAAAGATTGTCAGTGTAGTTAGAAATACAGCGATTGTGCTGTTTGAGTTAGAAAAAAAAAAAAAATTAAAGGGACAGTGTCAGTTAGAAATTATCTTCTGCTGTATGGAGCTGTTCTTTTAGTGTGAGGAAAGGGATATGCAGTGTAGTTAGGGTACTATATACCACTATAGTTAGATTCAATAATCTAGTTTTTGTAGGGATACATTTAAGTGTCAGGGTTCCGTCTAGTGAGCATGTTGCACTGCTGATATATCTACAGCAGGTATACGTGCTTGCTAGTCAGCTATTGTGCAAAATATATTTCAGCGATACACACATCTGCTGTATTTAGCGACAACTTTGGGTCGCATAGCAGTGTGCGTTTTGCAGGTGAATTTCACCACGCAGAGTTGCCAAAGCCTCAGTGACAACTATACATAAATTAAAATTCATCACAAAAAAAACAGATTATTTTTCTTAGAATTTAAGTAGCGCAGGGATGGTGTTACCCTCCTTTCATAAAGTGCAAATAAATAAAGTGCATAAATTGCATAAATAATCCAAAACATCCAACTAAGCAAGAACAGAGTTCTTCAAAAGTCTTTGTTTATGCAGTGCCAGAGCTGGTTAACTGGCTAAAAGGGCATGTCTAAAGGGTGGTAGTAAACAGCGCATACTCAGACTGGTCTGAGGTAGTAAGCGGGGTCCCCCAGGGCTCTGTCCTGGGACCAACCTTGTTCAATTTATTCATAAACAGCATTGAGGACGGGATCAGTAGTTTAATATCAGTTTTTGCAGATGACACAAAATTGGGCAGGGCAATAGCTGCACGGCATGAAGCAGATATCCTACAGAATGACCTGGACAAAATAACGGTGTGGGCAACGACATGGCAAATGAGGTTTAATGTGGAGAAGTATAGGGGGAAAGTTTCCGCGCTATTGGAGAAAATTAAGTAAATAAATGACTGCAGCCTACCTCAAAAATATAGATAACTATATTTGGTAAATGTGAGGAAAGGGGAGGTAATGTGGCGCTGTCAGGCTAATTAATAGGAAAAAATAAATAAATATGTCTTAAAGTGCACTGGTGATAGGTGAATAAGAACCAGAATATATAAAACTTCATATGATGAATCCTTAAAAAGTGTAAATAAGTTTGAATAAATTGGTAAAAAAATGTGTATCTATATAATGATAAATAGATAGAAAAATTTAAGATATAGGTGATACAAAATCAATGTGTAATCTTAAAAATATATGTATAACTATATAAAAGATTTAAAGTGATGTTATAAATATCTTCCATATATACTTAAAGTGCTAATTAATCAATCGGATATATATTGTGCTAATGGGCCAAACAGTAAATAACTTTGTATAAATCTGTGCACATAAAAATCATAAATAGTGTCCAACAAATTAGATAGCATAAATAAATAAATAAATATAAAACAAATGTATAGGAAAAATGTCCATATAAATAGCCAAATATTAAATGATGTTACAAATATAATTGAGTCCCAAAAAGGGTGATGAAGTAGGGATTTGACAGGATAAAATGGATTACAGGACTTCCAGACTGATGGGGGTGCTCAATACAGGAATCAGTGCTCCCCTCCTATTGTTCCCGCACTCACCAGATGGTGGTACCCCCACAGGGGTAATCAGCGTTTGGGGTGACTCTTGGAGGTCCCTCCGAAGGTTGGCTAGTAATCCACTTAAACCCGACTTCGTATCCTACTCCAGGGAAATTTGATGAAAAATCCCTCCTCTTAGAGTACTCCAAAAAAGTTTGAGAGATCCGGATGAGGAAAGAAAGAAGGGCTCCAATAGTGAAGTATTGTAAAAAATTGGTGCTTTATTAATATAAAATAACAATACTCACATTAAAATAGAAAAAACAGTGCATGTATGTCCTAGGGACCGCAACACCCTCGTGTGGCGGTAGTTCCGGGACGCGGTGCGTTCCACCGGCCGGATGTGCGTCTCAGTCAACAGGAAGCGGAACTGACGTAACCACGCTCTACGCGTTTCGTCATCAATGACGTCATCAGGAGCAGCGTATGGTCACGTCAGGTCCGCCTAGTGTTATACTTCCTAGTTGCCAGGCAACGTTAATTGCAAATACATGACCGCCAATAGGAAAAAACCTCTTCGGCGCGTCATGAGTTGCCGGGCAAGGACATGTTTGAACATTTAGAGAAAAAAAGGATTAAAACAGACATAAATTCTATTGGTTAAAAAATAAATAAAGCATCATCTGTTACTAAGTGGAATTGAAGTGTCTAACAATGGTAAAATAGGATACGATGTATAAGTGTCGACGTTCCACTTAGTAACAGATGATGCTTTATTTATTTTTTAACCAATAGAATTTATGTCTGTTTTAATCCTTTTTTTCTCTAAATGTTCAAACATGTCCTTGCCCGGCAACTCATGACGCGCCGAAGAGGTTTTTTCCTATTGGCGGTCATGTATTTGCAATTAACGTTGCCTGGCAACTAGGAAGTATAACACTAGGCGGACCTGACGTGACCATACGCTGCTCCTGATGACGTCATTGATGACGAAACGCGTAGAGCGTGGTTACGTCAGTTCCGCTTCCTGTTGACTGAGACGCACATCCGGCCGGTGGAACGCACCGCGTCCCGGAACTACCGCCACACGAGGGTGTTGCGGTCCCTAGGACATACATGCACTGTTTTTTCTATTTTAATGTGAGTATTGTTATTTTATATTAATAAAGCACCAATTTTTTACAATACTTCACTATTGGAGCCCTTCTTTCTTTCCTCATCCGGATCTCTCAAACTTTTTTGGAGTACTCTAAGAGGAGGGATTTTTCATCAAATTTCCCTGGAGTAGGATACGAAGTCGGGTTTAAGTGGATTACTAGCCAACCTTCGGAGGGACCTCCAAGAGTCACCCCAAACGCTGATTACCCCTGTGGGGGTACCACCATCTGGTGAGTGCGGGAACAATAGGAGGGGAGCACTGATTCCTGTATTGAGCACCCCCATCAGTCTGGAAGTCCTGTAATCCATTTTATCCTGTCAAATCCCTACTTCATCACCCTTTTTGGGACTCAATTATATTTGTAACATCATTTAATATTTGGCTATTTATATGGACATTTTTCCTATACATTTGTTTTATATTTATTTATTTATTTATGCTATCTAATTTGTTGGACACTATTTATGATTTTTATGTGCACAGATTTATACAAAGTTATTTACTGTTTGGCCCATTAGCACAATATATATCCGATTGATTAATTAGCACTTTAAGTATATATGGAAGATATTTATAACATCACTTTAAATCTTTTATATAGTTATACATATATTTTTAAGATTACACATTGATTTTGTATCACCTATATCTTAAATTTTTCTATCTATTTATCATTATATAGATACACATTTTTTTACCAATTTATTCAAACTTATTTACACTTTTTAAGGATTCATCATATGAAGTTTTATATATTCTGGTTCTTATTCACCTATCACCAGTGCACTTTAAGACATATTTATTTATTTTTTCCTATTAATTAGCCTGACAGCGCCACATTACCTCCCCTTTCCTCACATTAATGTGGAGAAGTGTAAGGTTTTGCACTTGGGGACTAAAAACTTAAAAGCACAATACACGTTAGGAGGGGAACCCTTGGGGGAATCAAAAATGGAGAAAGATCTGGGAGTCTTGGTTGATGATAGATTAGGCAATAGCATGCAATGTCAAGCAGCAGCTGCCAAAGCCAGCAGAATATTAGCATGCATAAAGAAAGGGATGTATTCCAGAGATAAGACTATAATCCTTCCACTCTATAAAACTCTGGTCCGACCGCATCTGGAGTATTCTGTCCAGTTCTGGTCGCCACTCCTCAGGAGGGACGTGTTGGAGCTGGAGAGAGTCCAGAGAAGGGCAACTAAACTGATTAGGGGATTGGAGGACCTTAATTATGAAGAGCGTCTGCAATCGCTTGATTTATTCTCCCTGGAGAAGAGACGCCTGAGGGGGGACATGATAGCAATTTATAAATATCTCAATGGGGATCTAAGATTAGAAAAAAAGCTATTCAGTCGAAGGGAATGCATGAGGACTTGAGGGCATACATTGCGATTAGAGGAGAAACGTTTTAACCTCAGGCAACGTGGGGGGTTCTTTACTGTTAGGGCTACAAGATTGTGGAATTCTCTACCACAAGAGGTGGTTTCTGCGGGAAGTATGGTGGCTTTCAAAAGACTCTTAGACGTACATCTCAAGGATCAGAACATTCAGGGCTATGTGAGATCATTACAGCCACACACACCTACACAGGTTGAACTGGATGGACTATTGTCTTTATTCAACCTCACCTACTATTTAACTATGTAACTATGGTGGTGGTGACATTGTACGGTGGTTCCTATAACTGACACCAATGACCCTGCATTAAAGGCACTGTGTATTGCTCTGGCACTACATAAACAAAGACTTTTGAAGGACTCTGTTCTTGCTTAGTTGGATGTTTTGGATTATTTATGCAATTTATGCACTTTATTTATTTGCACTTTATGAAAGGAGGGTAACACCATCCCTGCGCTACTGAAATTCTAAGAAAAATAATCTTTTTTTTGTGATTAATTTTAATTTATGTATAGTTGTCACTGAGGCTTTATCAACTGTGCAATGTGAAAATCACCTGCAAGACGCACACTGCTATGCGACCCAAAGTTGTCGATAAATAAAGCAGATGTGTGTGACGCAGAGTAGCAAAGCCTTTCGCAGTGGACTTAAAGCCTCAGTGACAAGTTAACACCTGTTCTTGCTGTAAGCGTTAAGTCCACTGCAAAAGGCGTCACACACGAAAGGTGCGGTTAAGCAAAAAAGTCATTTTTGAAGGTTTGGCATGCTATAATTCTGGTTCTGGACATGCTACAGTGCTGAAACTTCACAGGTACACTTTTTAGACCCCCCAGACACTAAATCCAAAGAAATCTCATTTTTTTTTTCAATCATTTTTTAATAATTGGCTCTCTATCAAAAACGACAATTTTTTAGAACTTTTTTTTGCCTGATTCATAGTCCCTGGGGCATGACCTAGAATCCTAGGCACTTTTTAGGGGCATTTATTAGGTTTTAGGGCTTCAAAATGGTGTTTTTTGATTCCCGAAGTTCGCGTCCCATTGATTTCAATGGGGTTTGGGAATCCGAACCGAACTTTCGGGAAATTCGGGTGTTCTGGTCGAACCAAACTTTTCAAAAGTTCGATCATCCCTACTAAGCATATGTGCATGGAAAGCTGCATGGAAGGCTCAAACACATCTGAATATTCAATAAAGAACAATCTGAATAGTCAATAAAATGATAAAATCACAATATGTGCTCTATGTTTTATTACAGTAAATGTAGGTAATGCAGACAAAAGCAGTGTTGTATTTTACTTTACAAATGTATTCCTTGCATTATAATTTTACTAGGAAAGTAGAATATAACACACAACGCACTGCCAGTGACTTTTACAGTCACTGAAGTCTGCTGCTTGGTAGTGGTGGTAAACCCACTTTGTTGACATTTACCTATAGGTAAACCTATATTAAGGAGATATTTACAGTGCATGAAGCCGATGACGTCATCGGCGCATGCGCTCTGAAGGAACAGCCACACATGCTCATTATGCCTTTGTCTTTACAGGTTTTCTTTTTCTCCTTTTTTTTTTAGGGTTTACTTCCTCTTCAATGTTTGCTTAGCTTGTTCTGTCTGCAACATGGGGGGGGGGGGGGGGGAAATCAGCTCTGTGTGTTGTGGGAAGTCAAGGGGGGCAGATGCAGACTCTGATTGTCGGTAGGACATTTCAAAAAGTCTGTAGAACCACCCACAGGTAATTAAGTCTATTTGAACAGAAACGGTGCACTTCTTAGAGTGCAGGAAAGATTGGTAGGTGCTAGCAACTCAGGAGGATTGGGATTAAGCAAAAAAAAAAAAAAGGTAATCCATACCTCTCTTTTAACAGGCAGAGGTCAGTGCACGTGAAAGGCAGAAACGTTGATTAGAAACAATCCGGAGGGCAGGCAGAGGCATCTTCGGTAAACAGGCCAGGGGCGGTTAACGTGGAAGGTAGAAACGTGGTCAATCAAGGCAGCAGGCAAATGATCCGCACAGGTATTTGAAACAGGGAAATGGCAGGGTGTTAAAAATAGGTGAAACTAATATCTTAGGGATGTGGGATAATGTCTGAAGCATTCCTTGAGGCATAGGCCAGATTGGGAGGGACATTGGGGACAATGAAAAGTGTTCCCCTTCTAACTCCTCCTCTGTTGCATACACGACATTTCTTTTGGGGTCGTCTTACTGATTCTGTGGGGGGAACGTTTTTGGGAAAATGTTGCTCATGAAGTCGACTAATTCAGACCGAATGCTTACTGGGGGGGATCATTGCTGGTAGATCAGGGCAGTGACAATTTCATCAAAAATGTGAGGAAGGTGCTGGGTCTTTCTCTTGAGTTTTGATAGGTGACGTATGCATTATACATGGTGTAGCAGAGTGTCCCAGAGACAGCCGGGAAAAGTGCTGTTTGGAGTTTATACAAGTCCGATTCCAAAAAAGTTGGGACACTTTACATATTGTGAATAAAAACAGAATGCAATTATGTGGAAGCTTCAAATTTTAATATTTTATTCAGAATACAACATAGATGGCATATCAGATGTTTAAACTGAGAAAATGTATAATTGTAAGGGAAAAATAAGTTGATTTTAAATCTCATGGCATCAACACATCTCAAAAAAGTTGGGACAAGGCCATGTTTACCACTGTGTGGCATCCCCTCTTCTTTTTAGAACAGTTTGAAAACGTATGGGGACTGTGGAGACAAGTTGCTCAAGTTTAGGAATAGGAATGTTGTCCCATTCTTGTCTAATACAGGTTTCTAGTTGCTCAACTGTCTTAGGTCTTCTTTGTCTCATCTTCCTCTTTATGATGCGCGAAATGTTTTCTATGGGTGAAAGATCTGGCCTGCAGGCTGGCCATTTCAGTCCCTGGATCATTCTTTTACGCAGCCATGATATTGTAATTGATGCAGAATATGGTCTGGCATTGTCATGTTGGAAAATGCAAGGTCTTCCCTGAAAGAGACGACATCTGGATGGGAGCATATGTTGTTCTAGAACTTGGATATACCTTTCGGCATTGATGGTGCCTTTCCAGATGTGTAAGCTGCCCATGCCACACGCACTCATGCAACCCCATACAATCAGAGATGCAGGCTTCTGAACTGAGTGCTGATAACAACTTGGGTTGTCCTTGTCCTCTTTAGTCCAAATAACATGGCGTCCCAGTTTTCCAAAAAGAACTTCAAATTTTGATTCGTCTGACCACAGAACAGTTTTCCACTTTGCCACAGTAAATTTTAACCACTTGACCACCAGAGGATTTTCCTGCTTTACGTCCAGGCCACTTTTTGCAACTTGGCACTGCGCAACTTTAACTGACAATTGCACGGTCATGCAACCTTGTACCCAAACGAAGTTTACGTCCTTTTTTTCCCACAAACAGAGTTTCCTTTTGGTGGTATTTGATCACCTCTGCACTTTTCATTTTTTGCGATATTAATAAAAAAAGAGCGAAAATTTTGCGAAAAAATTGACATTTTCTACTTTGACAGTTAAACAATATCCAATATATTCAATTTTTGTCATATATTTAGGCCAAATTTTATTTAGCTACATGTCTTTGACAAAAAAATCCTCAATGAGCGTATTTTTAACCGCTTTAAGACCGGAAGATTTTACCCCATTCCTGACCAGGCTATATTTTGCGATTCGGCACTGCGTTGTTTTAACGGACAATTGCGCGGTCATGCAACGCTGTACCCAAAATAAATGTATGTCCTTTTTTTCCCCACAAATGGAGCTTTCTTTTGGTGGTATTTGATCACCTGTGTGATTTTTCATTCTTGAAAAAAAGAGCGACAATTTTTTTTAAAAAAACAATATTTTTTACATTCTGATATATAACATTCCCAAAAAAAATTTAAAAATCAAAATGTTTTAACATTTTAGGCCAATTTGTTTTCTGCTACATATTTTTGGTAAAAAAAAATCACAATAAGCGTATTTTGATTGGTTTGCGCAAAAGTTATCGCGTTTACTAACTACGGAAAAGATTTGTCATTTTTATTGTTTATTTTTTTTTTACTAGTAATAGGGGCGATTTGCGATTTTTTTTGCGGGACTGCGACATTGTGGCGGACAGATCAGACCCCTAACTGACATTTTTGGGGGTACCAGTAACATTACTACAGTAATCAGTGCTATAAATATGCACTGTTACTGTAATAATGACACTGGCAGGGAAGGGGTTAACTTTATTGGTGATCAAGGGGTTAAATGTATGCCTCATGCTTACTGACGTGTGTGGGGGGAGGGGATTGTGTGACACAGATCGCAGGTTCAGCTATGCTGAATCTGTAATCTGTCCTTGTCTGTCACATAGGATATCCGTCCACTTTGTTTACACAAGTGGGCGGATTTCCTCACTCGATCCCCCCCCCCCCCCCGATCCCCGCCTATCCTCCCCTGGCCCGACTCCCGCTCTGTCTGAATACAGCGGGAGCGAGCCTCGGCGGTGGGATCCAGCGACGTAGGTCTAGGATAACAAGCCGCTTTGCCGCAGTACCAGCTCAGTGAGCAGCTCAGTGAGCAGTCGGCAAGTGGCTAAATGAGCCTAGGCCCAGAGAAAACGCCTGCGCTTCTGTATCATATTTAGATATGACTTCTTTTTTGGCCTATAGAGTTTTAGCCGGCAACGGCAAATGGCACGGTGGATTGTGTTCACCGACAATTTTTTCTGGAAGTATTC
Source organism: Pelophylax lessonae (assembly GCF_965119305.1). Classification (NCBI taxonomy): domain Eukaryota; kingdom Metazoa; phylum Chordata; class Amphibia; order Anura; family Ranidae; genus Pelophylax; species Pelophylax lessonae. Next base: position 240,030,521 of record NC_138772.1, read on the forward strand.
CTGAGCTCATGTTGTGATTTCCATTACAGTAGCATTACTGTATGTGATGCAGTGCTGTCTAAGGGCCCGAAGATCACGGGCATCCAGTATGGTTTTCCGGCCTTGACAATTATGCATAGAGATTGTTCCAGATTCTCTGAATCTTTGGATTATGCACTGTAGATGATGATAACTTCAAACTCTTTGCAATTTTTCTCTGAGAAACTCCTTTGTGATATTGCTCCACTATTTTTCGACGCGGCATTGGGCGAATTAGTGATCCTCTGCCCATCTTGACTTCTGAGAGACACTGCCACTCTGAGAGGCTCTTTTTATACCCAATCATGTTGCCAATTGACCTAAAAAGTTGCAAATTGGTCCTCCAGCTGTTCCTTATATGTATATTTAACTTTTTCAGCCTCTTATTGCTACCTGTCCCAACTTTTTTGGAATGTGTAGCTCTCATGAAATCCAAAAATGAGCCAATATTTGGCATGACATTTCAAAATGTCTCACTTTCAACATTTGATATGTTATCTATATTATATTGTGCATAAAATATAAGTTTATGAGATTTGCAAATTAGTCCATTCCTTTTTTACTCACAATTACAATTTACTCACAATTTGTACAACTTTCTTGGAATTGGGTTGTACATCTCCCAGGCTCCTCTCAAACACATTCAGGGATCTCTGCTTCACGATCCAGTTTGGATTTTGGTCTTCTTACCCAGGCCAATTTATACTCACTGGAGACAGACAGCCAGTGCTCTCGGCCTGGGAAAACAGACAACTCCTGTCTGCGGGAGAAAGAGGTTGGTAAAAGCTAACAAGTTGTATATGTGGAAGCTTGTTCCTGTTTGTTTTCTGAGACACTGTACAGCACCTGTATACACTATAGACTTATAAATAAACAAATAAACACTGCATTGTTTTGTCAATACCTTAGTGGATTTGGTATCTGTGCCTGAGAAAGAGCTTATCCCAGGGAGCTTTGTACCTGCTACCTGTTCCCCAGCTTACAATGGTCATATGAAAAAGGTAAATTATTATTTTTTTTACCAGTATAGGGACTTTGTAATTGGTAAATAGGGCTGTAGCATCTGGTCAATTTAATCCACTGCCCCCCCCCCCCACACACCCATGAATAGATTATAATTGTGGACACATTTAGGCTTTACAATGGGACCGCGTCTTCCAGGAATCTCCACCAAGGTGTCATTGTGGATGGTGGACAGGATGTAAACATCTCACTTGTCCCTCCACGTCATGGCCTACACTTCCTCATTCCTCAGACTTGCTGATTCCCTCCTTTGTAGCCTTGTTGTCACCAAGTTTTGTGGGAAGCCCTTCCTGTTTTCTCTGAAGGCATCAAAGGCCAATGTTTTTTTCACAGTACAGGTGGCAGAAAATGGGAAAACTGGTAGAATAGTGGTCTAGGTAAATATGATAGGATCTTTTTGAACAGGGGGTATGCCAGATCCCAAACAATTTATTTGCTGGTTTGGATGTACATTGGGCACTGGGAGTCTTTACCTTCATACACGTGGAAGGGATGCATATATCCTGTGGCTCTTTTGCATAGTTTATTCAGTTTTAATCTGTATCAGTTGTCCTTACTGTCCTTATTCCTGATCTTTAAGGATAGTCTACAGACCGGTATGGTGCCAGCTGATTGGAAAAAAGCCAACATGGTACCAATATTTAAAAAAGGGCCGAGATATATCCGGGTAACTATAGGCCGGTCAGCCTAACATCATTAGTCTGCAAGATTTTGGAGGGGATGTTAAGGGACCATATAGAAGACTTTAGCAATGAAAATGGTATTTTTAGTAGAAATCAGTATGGATTCATGAAAAATTGTTCTTGCCAAACCAATCTATTAACCTTCTACGATGAAGTGAGCTGCCACCTAGATAAAGGTAAGCCTGTGGATGTGGTGTATCTGGACTTTGCAAAGGCCTTTGACACCGTTCCCCACAAACGCTTACTGTACAAACTAAGGAATGTAGGTATGGACCATAGGGTAAGTACCTGGATAGAGAACTGGCTCCAGGGGAGAGTCCAGAGGGTGGGGATAAATGGGGAGTACTCGGATTGGGCGGGTGTGGAAAGTGAGGTCCCCCAAGGTTCCGTCCTGGGACCAATCTTGTTTAATTTATTCATAAATTATCTAGAGGAGGGGATATCTAGCACAATCTCGGTATTTGCGGATGATACTAAACTAAGCATGCCAATATCTTCTATGCAGGATGTGGAAATCTTACAAGCAGACCTGAAAAAAATAATGGGGTGGGCAACTACATGGCAGATGAGGTTTAATGTTGAAAAATGTAAAGTAATGCACTTGGGCGTCAGAAACACGAAAGCCAGCTACTCACTAGGGGGGAAACCTCTGGGTGAATCTAAGATGGAAAAGGACCTGGGGGTCCTAGTGGACAACAGGCTTGGCAGTGGCATGCAATGCCAAGCCACTGCAAGCAAAGCCAACAGAATACTAGCATGTATAAAAAAGGGGATTCACTCCAGAAATAAAGAGATTATTCTTCCACTCTACAAGACTCTGGTCCGGCCACATCTGGAGTATGCTGTCCAGTTCTGGGCACCGGTGCTCAGGAAGGATGTGCTGGAACTGGAGAAAGTCCAGAGAAGGGCAACAAAAATAATTAGGGGAATGGTGGGCATCGGCTATGAGGAAAGACTAAAGGCATTGAACTTATTCTCTCTGGAGAAGAGACACTTGAGGGGGGATATGTGTAAGATTCTGGTACCTCTGGTACCCTTATTTTCCACTTTTCTTTCAAATATGCGTCCCACCTTTCTAATTAGGTGGTACGCATACACCTTTAAGACGGATGACGTCATCGCCGAGCGCCGCAGAGCGGCTATTTCAACCGCCGGCGTTCTCTCTCACATCGTTCGTTAAACCTGCCGTGTCTCCACATGCTTACAAGCTTACCTTGCTACCGGAACCTCCAGCTATTCCCTTTTTCTTGGAAACAGACCGGAGCCTCTCTACCGATCCCTGTATCTCGCTACTGGATCACTCCCTTACTACTGGACCCTGCTACTACTAACTTACTAGTGATAAGTACCCCACAGGGGAATCCTCCATAACCTTACTTACACTATCTACCTCTGCACATAAGGACTGTTACTATCTATGCATACTAATTCTATCATCTGGACTGTTACATAGATTGCTAGCTCTTGAGTCTACTACCATCTATCCTTGCACTGGGTTAGTCTATCCTGTATTTGTCATCTGCTGTCCTTACCACCTGTTAGCATACTGGATTACTAACCTATCTGCATTCTACCTAATACCATCTAATACTCTCCTGAACATTTCTATCAAGTGCTTGCCATCTCTGTCACTGTTCACACCTGTCCCTTCAGCACATTATCTTCATACTGTTATATACATCCTATCACTCCAGGAACATCTTATTGAGTGTGTATATCTGTATGCTGAAGCTGACAAGCCCACAGTGATGAGTCTGGAGAGTTGGATCTGGTTATTCAACACATCTCTACATGACTACTGAGTGGAGATTCTGTAGCTGCAAATCCAGCCTACTACAAAAACGCAGGAGCGTTACAGATTGAACGAACCACAAAAAATGGATTCAGCAGAATTACCCACTCAAGTGACACAATTAATAAAACAAGTAAATGCATTAATGCTTGCTCTTACTGAAGTAAAAGAAGAAAATCAGACTCTGATACAGCAGGTAACCCATCTTTCACGGCTCACTGCTGCTCAACCCCCTGAACCTAAAATAAACCCTCCCCTAGTGTTTACAGGTGATCGTAAAAATTTTCGTGAATTCAAAAACGCATGTCATTTGCTTTTTTTGTTAAAACCTCGTACATACCCTACTGATCAAATTAAAGTCTGTACCGTTATCTCATACTTAACGGGTGATCCACGGGCCTGGGCAGACTCTCTCTTTGAGAAAAATTATCAGCTTCTCAACTCCTATTCTTTATTCCTAGCGGAACTCGCTAGTTTATATGATGACCCCAACAGGCAGAGTACTGCTGATATTCAATTGAGGGCTTTAAAACAAGGAAGGAGACCTGTAGAATATTTTGTAGCTGAGTTCAAAAGATGGACCCTTGATTCAGGGTGGAATGACACATCTCTGCGAACTCAATTCAGACTCGGGTTGTCAGAAGCTGTTAAAGACGAGCTCGCCCGAGCGGATTTACCTGGCACCTTAGATGCCTTAATACAACTCAGTATCAACATCGACAGGCGACTGCGTGAAAGAAGGGCTGAAAAAATGGGAATGCCATTGTCTAGTCCTTCTCGGATTTCGGCCGTTGACCCTACTCCCATGGAGGTAGGAATCATACGCCCACCTTTATCAACTACTGAACGAGCCAGAAGAAGATCCAGAAACCTCTGCATGTACTGCGCATCCCCGGATCATTTGATAAGCGTCTGTCCCCTTGTCCGCACAAAAGAGGGTGAGTGTTCACATGTCTTGCTAGGAGGATTAACGACTTCCTTTTCTAACCCCTATCTTTTTGTTCATTTGACATTGCAGTGGGACCAGACTAGGATTACCACCAAGGCTATGATCGACACCGGATCTTGTGGAAACTATATTGATACATGTTTTGTTACCTTAAATAAAATACCTATTATTTCAAAACCTAAACCTGTTTCTGTTAGTTTCATTAACGGTATTCCACTATCTTCTGGTCCAATCACCAACCAGACACAAGCACTCCTTGTCACTACTAACGAGTCTCATATGGAGACCACCACTTTTGATATACTATCATCACCCCATTTTTCTATTATTTTGGGACTCCCCTGGTTACACACACATCAACCATTCATAGATTGGAAAAGACGGACTTTGTCTTTCCCTTCTCACTATTGCGAGATTACGTGTAACCTCCCATCTTTTGGAAAGATCCTGTCTGTGGTGTCAGATGAGATTGCACCACTATGCTATCAGGACCTGTCCGAAGTATTCCTTGAAAAAAATGCTCAAATGTTGCCTCCCCATAGGGATTATGATTGCACTATCGATCTACTCCCCAACAGCAAATTGCCTTTCGGTCATGTTTATCCTCTTTCTCAGGATGAACTTTCTCATCTCAAGGAATACTTGGATGAGAATTTAAAAAAAGGTTTCATCAGACCCTCTACTTCTTCCACAGCTGCAGGACTTTTCTTTGTCCGCAATAAGGATTCAAGTCTTAGGCCTATTATCGATTATAGGCAATTAAATACGATTGCAATAAAGGATCGCTATCCTTTACCGCTCATCCCTGAACTCATTGAACAAGTGCGTGGGGCTACTGTAACGCTCCTGCGTTTCATGTATGGTGTGGATTTTCAGCTGCAGAAATATTCCACTTCAGTAGTCATGTAAGAGAGATGCTGAGATACCATTCCCAACCTCAATGACTCATCATGTGTGGAAGGTCTTAATTCAGCTAGTAAATACACACACTCAACAAGCTGGTTCCTAGAGTGACTTTATGTATGTAGTAACACAGTGATGAAGATTTAAGAGACAGGTTGAGTGGAGGTGGTAGGTGACAGACACTTGAAGGTAAGACAGTAGCAGATGGATGCAGGTAGGTTTAGCAATCATGTATGGTAGCAGATGACAGAGTAGCAGGTGGACATACAAGAGAGATCAACCCAGTGCAGGAATAAGTAGCAGTAGTCTTAAGAGCTAGCAATCTAGATATGCAGATGTGATAAATAGTCTTTACTATGCAGAGCTAGATAGTGTAAGCTTAGTATAAGTTTATAGAGGGTTCCCCTGCGGGGTACTTAGCACTAATAGCAATACAGCCGAAGGTTGGTTCAGGAGGAGCGGATGATCCGGAAGCGGGATACAGGGATCAGCGCAGCGAGGTTCCGTCAGCGAGGTATGCTTGCAAGCACGAAAGCTTCAAGCCAAGTTAGCATCCAGGTAAGGGTGTTTGAACGAACACATGTGAGGAGAAGAGGAAATCAGGAACAGCTGTGTGTTTACAGTTGTGACCATCTATATGTGGACACACTCAATCACATGGTAAACAGCCAAATCAGCGGCGCATCTTGAGGGATGTCATACAACGTCCACTCAGGATGGGAAACACGCGCGAGCGCCCCCCCTCCCGACCATTTACAAGTCTTCAGCATGAGGGGGTGCTTCGAATCTGTACCCCCCACCCCAAAGAACATTATCCCCATGTTGATGGGGCAAGTGCTTCTTCCCCACAACACTGGCCCTCTGGTTGTGGGGGTCTGTGGGCAGGAGAGCTTATCAGAATCTAAAGCCCCCTTTAACAAGGGGGCCCCCAGGACCTGGCTCCCCATGAGAATGAGTATGGGGTACATTGTACCCCTACTCACTCAACAAAAAGTGTCAAAAAGAAATAAAAACGCAGACAGTTTGTTATATTCTCCATGTTGTGAGAGACACAGGACTGTGATCTGGAACAATGGATGTTTATTCAAAGGACTCACTGTACACTCCAACATGCATTACAGGACAGCTCTGTATATCAATGCATCCCTTACATGTCTCTAAGATGGCCACTCTGCCCCTTGACCCTTGTCATCACTCCTGGGTGGAGCCAGCCTTAAAGTAACAGTACATGTGAAACCCTTCAGGTATAACACCTTCCATCCATCTCCCTAAAAAAAAGAAGAACAACAACAAAAAAAAACCACAACAAAAGGAGAACAGGCATAAAACAGTAACTAATAATTGTCCAATACAGTCCTCCAACTCAGGAGATTTACATGGCTTCTTCCGCGTCCGGATGTGAGAACAACTTCCAGGGACGCTACGGGGAGAACATGACAGCGGATCACTTTCGGCGGGCCCGTCGAAAGTCTAGTAACCGGTCTTGCAGCTGAAACCGGTCAGGAGGGCGACAGCGTCGTTGAGGACAGGCACCCAGTGACTCGGGGCCGGAGGAAGCAGGGCTGGCTGGAATGGACAGCGGCGGGGCCAAGAGGGGATCCCCTAGCTCAGAGGTTGAACAGACCTCTGGACCAGGGCTGGAGGGCTCTGTTGGAGCTGAGTTCAAAAGTTCAGAGTCTCCCCAGGCATCAGTCTCAATGCATCCTGATCCGGTAGGAGCAGATCCTTGAGACACTGGAGGTGCAGCCAATGTCAGGGATTCGGGCAGCTGAGAACGAGGACGCAATAAGTCCGCATGCTGTCTGCAAATGGAACCATCTTCCAGGCAGACCCTATACATTTTGGGTCCCAAAGTCTCTGCGACGATAGCAGGAAGCCAACGAGTGTTGGAAGCGCCATAAGATCGAGCCCATACCTTTTGCTAGGCTGTAAACTGGGGAATCTCGTCGTGTTCGACCCTCTTGTCTTGGGACTGCCGTACATGTTCCTGGACCGTTTGAGGGCGGAGCTTGTCCAAAACAGTCCATGGCTGCCGACCCAAAGGAAGTTCAGCTGGAGTTTTCCCAGTGGTTGCATGTGGTGTGTTTCAGTAAGCAGAAAGGAAGGAGTCCAGCTGCTGGGGTGACAGGGACTGTTGTTTACTTGTAGCCACAGTAGCTTTGAAATAGCGTTTGAAGGTCTGTACAAACGTTTCTACTTGACCATTTGTAGCCGGTTTGGTAAGGTGCGGTCAACTTGTGTTTGATGTTGTGGGCAGTCAGGAAACTCTGAAACTCCTGGCTTGTGAAATGTGCACCGTTGTCGGTGACAATTTCTCTGTGGTATCCAAATGTAGCAGCGAGATGTAACAGTATGGAAATCGTCGCCTTAGTCGTCGGCTGGGTAACAGGAATGACCTCAGGCCACTTTGAATGGGCATCAATAATGATCAATAGTTGGTGTAGCGCGTTTAAAAAGTGATAGTAAAGGTGAACCACACAGTCCATTAATCCTTATAAAGTCCACACATGTCCACTAAGATGTTAACAATCCTTCGGAAATATAATGTGTGATCCCAAAAGTGTACAGACACTCCAAACTCCAATAGCCCAGTGCAGAGATGCCACCACCAAGGGAATAAGATTGGCCTCTTACCGCAAAACAATGATCCTCATTACAGGGATCGTATTCAGCATATATGAGATCCAAAGCCACAACCAGGTCCTACACCGGCTTTCGTGATGATCGTACCCGCTCCTCTCAAGAAAAGTATATATGGAAAAGAAGGGGGACAACTTCCATAGCGTAATACTGTCAGGAGACTTTATTGGTGAAAAGCAGCAAAATGGCAACTCACATGTATGCTGGAGTAATAAGCGTGTATCGCGGAGTGTCCCAGACTCGGTATCCTGCCGAGAAAATGGCCGCCGCGTTCCCTCGTTGGTTATAGCATGACGTGCCGCAGGCTCCTCCTACGCGTTTCCTCAGGAGGTGTGGCCTGCAGCGATCACTCTCCTTATATATGCTGATAAAGCGGACGGGCGGGGCACATCGTTCTTAACCCGGAACCAGGAAGTAAGACACTTGCGTGCCAATGACCGGAACGGGCGGAACATAATATTAACGATCCGGAACTTGGATGCAATCCACTTGCGTGTCAACATCGGGAACCGCATGTTAACCTAATTCTGAACATAGGACAATCAAGCCCAGACGTTAATATCCATAGCAGTACTCAAGTACATACATTGGATTAGAGTTTAAATAATTAACTCCAAAAAAACGGCAACATTTGATATTAACCCAATGGGGCCCACTTTAAAATTGGCAGTATAATATGTTTACACACTAATTGGCACTATCACGAATGACTTTCCTGGGGCACGGCGCCACTTCCTAGCAGGCAACTAGATAGTCAGGGGAACTCCAATCACACTACCAATTCATACATCCAGCTACATAAAACATTACACAGATCCATGGAATAAAAACATACAATATTAAAACATTATTAATATACATCCATTTAAAATGCATTTTAAATTAGTACAATTCAATGCGTCTCTCCATACCTCTTAAATTAAAAAACCCTATATCTATTCTTACTCTGGTAACCTATATGGCATCCTTCCCGGGCGGTCTAACATCAATTCTTATGCCAATTAGGAGTTATTAATAAAGGAATTGATATCCCAATTGATGTTTAACCCGTGGCGATAAATCCAACTAGTCTCCAACTGTGAGACTCCCCTTGTCAGATTACTGCCCCTCCAATTCCCCGGGAATTTGCCTATTCCCAAAAAGACAGTGCCACTGGGATCTCTCCCGTGGCAGAGATCATAGTGTCATGAGACACTATGTTTGGGAAAGCCTTTTATTATGTTTGCCACATGTTCTTTTAAACGCACATGCAACATGCGTATCATGCGACCCACGTATTCAAGGCCACAAGGGCAACGTAAAAGGTAGACGACATGTCGAGTGGTGCATGTGATAAACGGCTTAATTTTACACTCATGCTGCGTGTTGTTTGAAAAAAAGGATTCAACCCTTCTAGTCCTACAGGCATTCACCTTACAGATAGCACATCTCCTACAGGGGTGAAAGCCCCCCTTTGTTGGAAAAAGGAAACAGTCCTTGGGGGATCCACAATATTTGGAGCTACTTATAGCCTCAAAGGAGGCACACCCCTAAAAATAACCGTTGGGGACTCCGGTAATACCGCCCCCAAAAGGTTATCACTTTTTAAGATGTGCCAATGCCTCCGAATGATTTTCTTCACTGAAAAATGTTGAATGGAGTACGAAGAAAAGAACGCATGCTGAAAATCATCGCCCTTCTCTCGTACTCGCAGTTGTAAAAGGTCATCCCTGTTGCGATTGTCGGCCTGTATTAGGGCCTTCTCAATCTTCCCCTCTTTGTATCCCTTTTCCAAAAATTTGGATTTCAAGGAGGCAGCCTCCTGCAAAAAGTCTGATCTATTGGTGCAATTCCTTTTCAATCTAAGGAATTGACTGACAGGAACGGATTTTAGCCAAGCCACGTGATGGCAGCTAGATGTATCAATAAATCCGCTCCTGTCAGTCTCCTTAAAAAATGTAGAGGTCTCTAGGGTACGACCCACCACTTTGATCTTAAGATCCAAAAAGTGGATCTCAGACTTACTGCTCTCATGTTGCAGTCTGATGCCTCTGTCATTATCGTTCAACGTTGATATGAACGTCTCAAGAGCTTCAGAGTCGCCATGTCATCAATGTACCTCCGCCAGAGCACAATGTCCGGTTTTGGAATGTCATCGATGACATCCTCCTCCCACCTCCCACTTGGCCATGAACAAATTGGCCATACTTGGCGCAAATTTTGCGCCCATGGCCACACCTCTATTCTGTCTGTAATAGGTTCCCCCAAACCAGAAATAGTTGTGGGCCATGGCATAATCCAACAAAGACAGGATGAACTGGCTCTGAAAATTCAATAATGAGCTCTGTCCGAGGTAGTGTTTGACAGCCTCCCTACCGTGCTGATGCGAGATCACCGTATACAAGGATGAAACATCCGCAGTGATTAGAATGTAGCGGCCTTTCCATTCTATGTCTATAAGAATGTTGATGACCTGCATGGAGTCCCTCAAAAATGAGGGAGTCTTAGTTACCAAAGGTTGCAAAAAGGAGTCAATATACTTACCCACCCGGAAAGTGACCGAATTAATACCGCTAATAATTGGTCGCCCGGGTGGGTTCATCGCATCCTTATGCACCTTGGGCAAATAATACATAATTGGCACCCTCGGTGCTGATGGAACTAAGAAGGATTTCTCCTTCTTGGTCAAGAGCTTCCGCTGGAACCCATCATCCACCAACTCAATTAGCTTCTTCTTATAAGCTATGGTAGGGTTGCCTCCAAGAGGAATATATGTATCTTGATCAGACAGAAGTCTGTTCATTTCCCTATTGTAGGATGAAGTATCAAGAATGACAATCCCCCCCCCCCCCCTTTTCGGCCGGCCTCAGGATAATGTCCTTACGTTCTTTAAGGGAATGCATTCCCTGTTCGAACATACGTTTTTGATGTACCTTCTTAAGGGTCAGCCGATCCAAATCTTTGGCCACCAAATCTCGAAAGACAGACAGAGTGGGGGCCATGGGGCCTGGGGGGTTAAAAAGCGAGGCATTTGAAAAGGGGGTATATTCTATCCTAGAAGAAATGGGATTACCAATCATGTGCCTTAATGCTCATCTTACGTACATATTTTTGTAAATCTATGAACGTTTCAAACTTATTTAGAGGGGGAGGGGGGGCATATTTGAGTCCATGATTCAACACATATTTCTCCTCGTTGGAAAGGGGAGCAGAACTCAAATTAAACAGGCCCCTGTCCTTTAATGCCGACTTCTTTTTATTGCGGACCCTCCTCCCCCCTCTAGTCCCTCTCTTCCATCTTTTTGCCTCTTGGTTTTCGGAGTGCCCCCGTGAAAAGGGGTATTGAATTGGTTTTGGGGTCCTTGTCCATTGTAGTGATTGGGATAAGTTGGTTGGGGGTTATGATAGCCCCTTGTATTTTGGGTCCACTGATTCCCTCTATTTTGTTGATAATAAGGTCCGCTAGGCTGTAAGGGGGGTACATGATCTCTTTCATAAGGATGAGAGGTGATGTACTGCGCAGAATCCTCAAACTCCTCCTGCAATGGCAAGAATCTATTTTCAGATGCTAGATGATTACCTCCTTGACGTGAAGGAGGTCGCCCCCTACCCCTACCGCGCCCTCTACCCCACCTGGGCTGTACCCAGGTATTGGGTGTTGTATAAGAAGGATGGAATTGACCACTCTGTTCGATACCTTCCATTGGGGTACTAGGAGGGGGTACAGACAGGGGATTCTGCACTGTGGTCGAAACCGGACCAGTTGGCCCCTTATTCTTTTGCCATTTAAAAACCAACTGATTTTTATAATCACCAACATCCCTAAGATATTTCTTTCTTTTTTTGTTTTTCTGTTCAACATCCTCCTTTTCTAGATGCTTTTTTAAAAGATCTGACTTTTGTTTATAAAGGTCCTTGGTTTTGAACTCCTCAAGTTTTCCTTTTATAACATTAATCTCTTCATCTAATTTCTTTAATTCTGCCGTTTTTTGGTTACCATAAATCTTAAAAGCTCAAGCCCTGCCTTATTGAAATATTGATACCATTCACTGGTATCCAGGATATCCCTCTGTGGTGAAACCTCCCAGCGTAATATGGTACCCAGGAGTTTACGCTGGGAGGTTTCACCACAGAGCGATATCCTAATATTATGTTTCGCCCGTTCCGGTCATTGGCACGCAAGTGTCTTACTTCCTGGTTCAGGGTTAAGAACGATGTGCCCAGCCCGTCCGCTTTATCAGCATATATAAGGAGAGTGATCTCTGCAGGCCACACCCCCTGACGACATCAGTTCCTGACGAAACACGTAGGAGGAGCCTGCGGCACGTCACGCTGTGACCAACGAGGGGACGCGGCGGCCATTTTCTCGGCAGGATACCGAGTCTGGGACACTCCGCGATACACGCTTATTACTCCAGCATACATGTGAGTTGCCATTTTGCTGCTTTTCACCAATAAAGTCTCCTGACAGTATTACGCTATGGAAGTTGTCCCCCTTCTTTTCCATATATACTTTTCTTGAGAGAAGCGGGTACGATCAGCACGAAAGTCGGTGTAGGACCTGGTTGTGGCTTTGGATCTCATATATGCTGAATACGATCCCTGTAATGAGGATCATTGTTTTGCGGTAAGAGGCCAATCTTATTCCCTTGGTGGTGGCATCTCTGCACTGGGCTATTGGAGTTTGGAGTGTCTGTACGCTTTTGGGATCACACATTATATTTCCGAAGGATTGTTAACATCTTAGTCGTGATATGTGTGGACTTTATAAGGATTAATGGACTGTGTGGTTCACCTTTACTATCACTTTTTAAGCACTACACCAACTATTGCTATATACTATCCGTGATCTGTTTCTCTGATTCAGGGTCAGGTGTTGGCAGCTATACTCAGTTTTTAAGTTATTTATATTTATATACTTTTATATGTAATTTGTATTCATATACATGTACAATTTTATCTCTATTTATGCGCAGCAATTCTCCCATTTTTTTATCAATAAATGATCAAAAAGGTGTGTCCTCTGATTGGGCCTGCAAAGTCCAAGTGTAGGTGAAACCAGGGAACCGTGGGCCAAGACCAGGGCTGGACGCACCCTCGAGGAGGGTCTCTTGCAGTTTGTGCACATCCAGCACACGCATTCACATATGTTGTGATATCTGAGTCTAGGTTCGGCAACCACACATAGCCTCGGGCCTTTTGTTTCATACGTGTGCCCCCCGGATGACCAGTATGTAGCAAGTCCAGAATGTGTCTCTGCAGGGTCTGTGGAACGATCACTCGATCTCCCCATAAAACACAGTTGCCAGCCACAGTTAATTCCAGACGCCTACGGAAGTAAGGTTCATAATCCTGTGTGACAGTTGCACGCCAACTGTACCGTACCCAGGAGAGTATTGTCTTAAGGAAGGTATCCTTGGCTGTATGGGCTGCTACCTCCCCAGAAGACAGAAAGCACAGGCTGGTGTAACGACAACTCTTGACTGGTGGAGAAGAGTCTGTTAATGTCCTTGTCAGACGGGACATGGCGTCCGCATTAGCATTGGCATCATGGCTGCGATACTGGATTTTGTAGCTATATTCTCCCAAGAATAGGGCATAGCGTTGAAGACGGGCCGCAGTCATCTGGGAGATGCCTTTGTCAGGGCTAAAGATCTGAAGGAGTGGTTTATGATCAGTCAGTATGGTGAATTCCCTACCATACAGGTAAAGATGAAACTTCTTAATTGCCCATATGAGCGCTAGAGCCTCTTTGTCAATGTGAGAGTAATTGCTTTCTGCTTTTGTCAAGGACCTGGAGGCGAATGCCACTGGTTTCTCTGACCCATCTGGTAAAACGTGAGATAGCACAGCCCCTAGACCATAGGGTGAGGCACCACAAGCCAAGGTGAGAGGCCTTTGGAGGTCATAGTGCACGAGCATGCGTGACGCCAACAGTTTTCGCTTAGAAACTTCAAAAGCACGTTGGCATGCAGCCGACCAGTTCCATCTGGAGTGTTTCTCCAAAAGCTTGTTCAACGGGAACAAAATGTGTGCTAGATCTGGCAGGGATTTGTGGTAATAGTTCAGCAAGCCCAGGTATGATCGCAGCTGTTGGACGTTGGTTGGGGCTGGAGCTTTTACTAAAGCATCAACTTTGGCTTCCGTGGTGTGTATACCCTCTGCATCCACAAGATGGCCACAAAACTCCAATTTAGGTACCATGAATTGGCATTTCGCCAAGTTCACTTTTAGACCCTGCTCTTGGAGTCTCGCCAACACAAGCTCCACGTTACACTTGTGTTCCTGGTCCGTCAGGCCCGTGATGAGCATGTCATCTAACAGGCACTGTGTGAAAGGAATGTCCGCCAAAATCTCATCCATTTTGCGTTGCCAAATGGCGGGGGCGGAGGCTACACCAAACACCATCCGATTGTATTCATACAGTCCCTTGTGAGTGTTGATGGTTAGAAACTTGCGGGACGAAGGGTGGACCTCAAACTGTAAATAAGCTTGCCTGAGATCAAGCTTGGTGAACTTTTGACCTCCTGCAAGAGAGGCAAAAACGTCATCTACTCTGGGTAGGGGATACTGGTCTATCTCCAGTTGAGAATTTAGTGCCATGCGGAAATCGCCACAAATGCTTAAGTCCCCATTCGTTTTCTTTACTGGTACAACTGGTGATGCCCACTCGCCGTGCTCTACCTTTGAGATGACACCTTGTTCCTCCAGCCGGCTTAGTTCAGCTTCCACACCTGCTCGGAGTGTGAAAGGTACTGTCCAAGCTTTGAAAAACCTAGGCTGGGCATTGGGTTTCAGCCTGAGTCTCACACAGTCATGCTTTATTTTCCCCAAATGGTTATCAAAGACTTGTGGGAATCGCTGTTTCAGGGATTCCACCCATCCCTCTTTATCTCCTGATGGGATGGTCACGGTGTTGCAGGGGTTTATGGCGATGTCTGGCATGCCAAAGTGAGCAATCCAGTCTCTCCCAAAGAGAGGGGGTCCCCCATGTTCTAGGATATATAATGGCATTCTCTTCGTCTGACCCTTGTAGGATACCTGTACTTTCACGTACCCCAGTGGATGGAGTATCTGCTTTCAGTATGTCTGCAGTTTGATTGGTGTTGGACGGACAGTTGTTCGGATCAGAATTTTTCTCCATTGTTTCTGGGTGATAACTGAAACTGCTGCTCCTGTGTCTACATTCATCTTGAGTTTCTTTCCTTCCACGGTTACCTCTACAGTCATTGCAGAGGGTGCTGAAATCATAGAAACATAGAAACATAGAATGTGTCGGCAGATAAGAACCATTTGGCCCATCTAGTCTGCCCAATATATCTGAATCCTATGAATAGTCCTTGGCCCTATCTTGTATGAAGGATAGCCTTATGCCTATCCCATGCATGCTTAAACTCCTTCACTGTATTTGCAGCTACCACTTCTGCAGGAAGGTTATTCCATGCATCCACTACTCTCTCAGTAAAGTAATACTTCCTCATATTACTTTTAAACCTTTGCCCCTCTAATTTAAAACAGTGTCCTCTTGTGGTAGTTTTTCTTCTTTTAAATATGCTCTCCTCCTTTACCGAGTTGATTCCCTTTATGTATTTAAAAGTTTCTATCATATCCCCTCTTCTTCTTTCTTCCAAGCTATACATGTTAAGGTCCTTTAACCTTTCCTGGTAATTTTTTTCCTGCAATCCATGTACTAGTTTAGTAGCTCTTCTCTGGACTCTCTCTAGAGTATCTATATCCTTCTGGAGATATGGCCTCCAGTACTGCGCACAATACTCCAAGTGAGGTCTCACCAGTGTTCTGTACAGCGGCATAAGCACTTCTCTCTTTCTACTGCTTATACCTCTCCCTATACATCCAAGCATTCTGCTGGCATTTTGTGCTGCTCTATTACATTGTCTTCCCACCTTTAAGTCTTCTGAAATAATTACTCCTAAATCCCTTTCCTCAGATACTGAGGTCAGGACTGTGTCAAATATTCTATATTCTGCCCTTGGGTTTTTACGCCCCAGGTGCATTATCTTGCACTTATCCACATTAAATTTCAGTTGCCAGAGTTCTGACCATTCTTCTAGTTTTCCTAAATCCTTTTCCATTTGGCGTTTCCCTCCAGGAACATCAACCCTGTTACATATCTTTGTGTCATCAGCAAAAAGACAAACCTTACCTTCGAGGCTTTTTGCAATATCACTTATGAAGATATTAAACAAAATTGGTCCCAGTACAGATCCCTGAGGTACCCCACTGGTAACATGACCTTGTTCTGAATGTTCTCCATTGACTACAACCCTCTGTTGTCTGTCACTCAGCCACTGCCTAATCCACTCAACAATATGGGAGTCCATGCTCAATGACTGCAGTTTATTGATAAGTCTTCTATGTGGGACAGTGTCAAAAGCCTTTTGATGTATGTCTAATCTGTGGAGCACTTCCTCATCCTCTGATTCAGATGACGATGTATATCTTCCCACCATATATGCCTTTGTCCTGGTGTTCAGCGGTTGTTTATTTCGCACCTTCTTTCTACGGCAGACTAGTTTCAGATGGCCTGCCTTACCACAATTATGACAGAACTGATCCTTAAACCGGCAGGCTTTGTGATCATGGTCTGTATTCCCACAACGGTAGCAAGCCGACTCCTGGCTTGGTGAGGGTCTATATTTCCAGTTTGCTGCTGTTGGCTTGACTGCTGTTCTGAAAACTTCCTCTTTAACCTCTTCCCTTCTGCTCTGGGGGCTCAATGCCTCTGTATCTTTCACAGCCATTTCCATCACTGAAGCTATCTCAATTGCCTTTGTAAGGGTAAGGTCTTTCTCTGTTAACAGTCTCTTTTGGCTAGACTCACTATTTAGCCCCATGACAAACTTATCCCTCAGTGCAGTCGGTAAATACTCCCCAAAGAAACAGGTTGAGGCTAGTCTGCGAAGGGCGAGCACATAAGCCTTAATATCTTCTCCCGACTGTTGCTGCCGCTGATAGAACCTGAATCTCTCTGCAATCTCTAGTGGTTTAGGCTGGAAGTGATTCCCTAACAGTGTCAGGAGCTCTGCCAAAGTCTTAGTTGCTGGTTTTTCAGGGAAAAGGAGATCCCTAAGAGTGTCATATGTCCTAGCACCAACCACTGTCAGAAATACTGCTACTTGCCTGTCGCCTGGGATGGCATTTGCACAAAAATACTGTTCCAGTCTCTCAATCCAGGAACTCCAGCATGTCTGTTCTCCATCAAATTCACTTAATGTCCCGATCAATGACATTTTCCTGCTGGGCTCTGTGGGTGTTTGTATCCAGCTGAGTTTTTTTTCTTCTTTTCTTTTCTCACACGGATAGTAACCTTGTAAATCCCATCCTCGTCGCCACTGTTATATTCTCCGTGTTGTGAGAGACACAGGACTCTGATCTGGAACAACGGATGTTTATTCAGGACTCACTGTACACTCCAACATGCATTACAGGACAGCTCTGTATATCCATGCATCCCTTAGATGTCTCTAAGATGGCCACTCTGCCCCTTGACATCACTCCTGGGTGGAGCCAGCCTTAAAGTAACAGTACATGTGAAACCCTTCAGGTATAAATGTCCCCAGAAGTAGATCCAACATCAATCAAGGTTCCCCTCCGCTACCGCCAACTCTGAAAAAAAGGCAGAGCCCCCCTCGTGCCCCAAAGCATCCCCCCATGTGTTGTGGAAATTTTATTTGGACTAGTGTGGACATCTTTCAGGATGTGTTTTATTTAGATTGTCATTATGGCTCCTGTTGTCAGTTTGCTTGCAATACCCTAATTAGGCAGAGCCAGAGCTATAGCTAGTGAAGGTTGGAATCCTTTTAGGGCTTTGGGAAGTTTTGGGGATTTCTTTTTATCCATGGGATCTTGGTTGAAGGAAATAGGAGTATATATACTTATCTTGTTTTTGTTTCTATTCTTTCTATACGTCGTGGTGAGATTTTCCTGTTGCCTGATCGATCGAGTCACCAAAGCCAAAGCAGACGACCACATCCTTTTTGCTGAGACAAGACTCCCTGAAATCCAACCCATGCACCAGATCTTGAGAATTCCAAACGACTGACGATCAATACGACCCACCACCTTATGTCCTCCCTCTGAGTCACCTACCAAAGAACGGAACCTACATGTGAACATTTGTTTTCTTTTGAGTTTATGTGTCAACACTGATTCCATTACCTTTCTTTTTAACTTTTTAAAATGGATTGTTTTTATGTATGAGAAGAGCTGTTCTGTTTATTTGGAAGAAGAAGATGAAGATTCATTGAGGGACACTTGGGAGCATATGACAAAAATGAGGGGCTGTTGTGGAATTTTTTTAGGACTAGTGTCGACATCCTTCAGGATGTGTTTTATTTAGATTGTCATTATGGCTCCTGTTGTCGGATTGCTTGCAATACCCTCATTAGAGCGTGTATGGGTGAACCGGCATTTGGGTAAGAACACTGGCAGTGAAAACTTCCCTTAGATGTGTAGACATGTTCGCTCTACATAGAGATTTCTGCCGGCGAACACTCCATGCGCTATGTGCAGATCTGTTTGCCAGTATAGATCTATGTGTTTTTTGTCAATATCATTTTGATATCTATCTGTCTTTATGAAGGGATACACGCTCATGTCTTTCTACTGTGCTTGATCACCATAGTGGAAACCGCATGGCTCTTTCCCTGCAGATAGCCTCACGTCTATGGGAACAATGGTTTATTCTGTTAGACATTGTTCTCTGAAGCTTTGCTAAATGGGATTCACACCAGTAGTAGTGGTGGGAACACATTCACGAGTTTGATTAGAGCACCGTTCACGGTTCGACATGCTGGTTTCATAGTGTAGTTTTAGGTGGGAAGCCGTGCACACTTGTCTGCTCATTCACGATCGTGTACTCCCTCTTTCTATTGTACATTTGAATGTAAACAAGTTTGTTGTTGGCTGATTCTATGTGAGTAACGTGTCATGTGACTGTACATTTGGAATTGATTGGCTGATTTAGTATAGTCATCACATCCTGTTGATGTCCCTTTGTCCCATAAATAAATGGAGCTCCCTGTCTTAGACAGCACATTCTTGTGAGTATCCAAGGTGATAGCAGCCTTTGTCTGTTTTCCTGGGTAGTGCTGAGCATGCTCAACTCTTTTGTATAAGAGCTGAGAACTGATCTTTTTAGCACAACGGGATTGATTGCGCTTGGCGTATATTAATATCCAAAAGTGCACTTATTAGCACAACAAAGTTATTTGTGCATCAAGCGTACATCAATTTCCAAGACAGATGGGGAGCCTAGATAATTTAAGGAGCCAACAGAATTTCCTTTACAGCTGACCGAGAGGGGGAAGCCGAATTCAGGTCCAATACAACAAAAAGGCTGGCAGTTTGGTAAGACAAACTTTATTTCAGCTTTTGACATTTTTTGTTTCCTTGAGACCAGGATTCGTTTTCTCTGTCCGCTGTGTAAGGTAAACTCTGCTCAGCAAAAGAACCTTCTTTTTCATTCTCCTCTTTTTGTATATGTACGGGGTTTATTTTATGCTTTTAATATTTTTAATTTGGGGTGGGTATATTAATTGGGGGAAAAAATCTATACTGTTGTCCTCTGTAGGTTCCCAGTCAATATAGCCTAAAGGGTTTTTGTACGGGGCTGCAGTATAAGTTAAACATTTTTGTCAGTGTTTTAAGTTTTGCATGGAGCAATGTAAGTTTCCTAATAAAAGAATATTGGTCCATGTAGGTTTTGGTGGTATAATAGTATACCGGGTGGAACTATTCTATTGTTAGACTGAGCTTCATCCCTGACTGGAAATTGTTCTGTTTTTGGGTTGAAAATCAGTTTGTGTAGCAAAATTGATCCGGTTTAGATTTTTTTGCACTGAAACTTAGTTTTAGTACAGATGTCCTGGTTTTGTGCTAAATTTCGGTTCTAAGTGGCGTTATTCCGCTTTTAGACTGAAGTTCAGTATTCAGTGAAGATATCTTGTCTACACTGAATTTCAATTCCAGCTGACCATCATTTTCAGTTTTTGCTGGTTTTCAGTGCCACCATTTTGTTTTTTTCACTGAAACCCATGTGGCTGTTCCACCATTTTGTTTTTGTTCTGCCCCCATTTTGTTTTTGTAGTACATTTATATTATAACTATTTCTGTGTTTTTGTAATGAAAGGCAACTTTTAGTACAACTATTGCGGGTTTTCTGTATTGAATTTCAGTTTGGTAGAGTTATTCCACTTTTAACGGCAATCCGGTATTTAGTAATATTATGACTGGTTTGCAGCAGTTTTTGGCAGGAAATCCAGTTTTCGGTAGAACGGATTCATTTGAATTGAATTTCAGTGTTTACTGAAGCCTATCTGTTTTTGTGTTTAACTTTTGTTGGTCGGGTGAAGTTAATTTTGTTTTCATTTAGCATTTTCGATTTTTTGTTTTATATAATTCATTTGTATTTGGAGGTGGAATTCAGTGTTGAGTGTAACTAATTTGTTTATGCACTGGATTCAGTTTTTCAAGTAGAATCATTTTAGTTTGTGCTGATTTGCGGCTATTTTGTGGAGATAGTACTTTCTGTGCTGGAATTTGGGTTTTGGGTAGAGACATTGTACGTTCGGTGAGTGGATGGTAACTGGCATCCCAATAGTTGTTGTTCCATCTAGTAATAGATAGAAGTCACAAGGGTTTGTATACGGGATCATTTCATAGTACTCTCGGGGGTTGTTTGGTAACACAGAGTAGGTTAAAATGAACGTGTGTGCTTTGGGCCAGACCGATTGAAATGGGAGATTGAGACACGTCTGTTTTAGCATACAACATGAAGGAGTAGATTCTAAACCCACCCACGTATGGCCGTGTAAGATAATCGGAGTTGGGGAGTGTGGTCACTAAGGTGCTGTATAGCTGTAAACATACTGCCAGTTTGTAGTTTCTAGCTGACCAGTGTGACGGACACGGGTATCAGATCCCTGCCCTTTTCACTAACTCGTGACAAAGGATCAGCCAATCTCACACTGTGCTGTCACTTACGTAACAATGCCACTCTCAGCTGCACCCTGCACAAAGATTTTCCAGCTTGTGGGACCACAATCTAGGTACCAGCAGGCCGAGAGCGATTTTCACTGGGCTAATTAAGCAATTAACCCTTTCAATGCCCCCACCTCCGTTCAGAGCGGGAGGAAGCTCGTGATTTTAGAAATACCAATTATGATTTTAGAATAATCGTCTGTATGTAACACACACTGTCACCACAGACAGGTATGTTCATAGGATTTATTCTATACAGTATCACTCTTCAAGAGACAGGTTCTTTTTGAGCTTCCATTAAGAGCTTAGAGGCAAGGTTACAGTTTTCAAAATATGGTTTTAATAATGAAAAGTTTAAAGTTGGTGCAAATAAAATATTTACAGAAAAAGGTGTTTCAAAGAAATAGAGACATTTCAGCAATTAGAAAAATAAGGTAGAATTGAGGAGGAAGAATACTTGCAGTCAAAGTCCTGGGTATTATCAGAGTTCAAGCGATGGGCCAGGTGTGATCGGTTCTCAAACTTGATAGATGTTCCTTCTTTTATGTTACCATGAGAACTGATCACTGGTTAGGGGTCTCCCTTTTTCTCTGGGATCAAAGGGGTGTTGACAGATGCCCCTGACCAATTAAAATGGAGCGACCAGACTGTGCATTGCTGGTTTCTGTGTGGCTTGTACTCCGTACGTAGATAAGATCTCATCATGTCGTCTGATGAGGGAAAGCTTTTTGTTGGCGGTCTGAGCTTTGATACCAATGAGCAGAGTCTGGAAGGTGTATTCGGTAAATACGGACACATATCTGAAGTGGCTGTGGTGAAAGATCGGGAGACCAAGAGATCACGTGGCTTTGGTTTTGTTACATTTGAAAATGCTGAAGATGCAATAGATGCCATGGTGGGGATGAATGGGAGGTCTGTGGATGGTCGTGAGATTCGAGTTGATCAGGCTGGAAAGTCTTCTGGCGACATGAGAGGAGGCTACAGAGGTGGCTCATCTGGAGGAGGAAGAGGGTTCTTCCGTGGAGATAGAGGCCGTGGTGGAGTGGTGGAGGATATGTAAGCAGGCGGTTTGATAACAGAAGTGGAGGCTATTGTGGTGGATCCCGGGATTATTATAGCAGTGGCAGAAGTCAAAGTTATGGGGATTGCTCAAGAGGAAGCTCCTACAAAGACGTTATGACATCTATGCCTCAAACGAGTAAAATACCTTCCTGACTCAAGATCGTCTTTCCAGTGGCTGTATTTATAAAGATTTTTGGAGTTTCGCTGAATCAATAATGTGTAGTATGTAAACCTGTGTTCACTTTTTTTATATAAATTTGGTTAATCTTGACAGCCTCACTGATAAAATGTGAACAGCTGTTCAGAGGGTGTTATTCTTGGGGTACGCTTGCATTTACTTTTTTGTTTTTCATACTGCTGTTCTTCTGTTGAGGCTGCAGATATGTGAAGCTCTTCTTTGTAAATGAGCAGATTCATGCTGCAGGAAATGGCTTTGCTCAGCAAATGGAGTGATGCTTCTGCATTCTGTGACAGGAAGTTAGGTAAATCTGTGGATGTTGTCACAGACAGGAGATACACTTGGGTTAGACAATTCACCGATTACTATAGGGTGTTGGCTGCAAAGGCAGCAGGAAGGCTTAAGGAAGTTGAAAGGCCTTCAGCTGTTCAGAATGAAGAAGTTAAGGCCTCTATAATTTGTCCAAAGGAAGTCTATTGATTGCTCTTCACATAGAGAATGTCCCTTTTCTCTTCACACAGCACATGTTCATTGGACTTTCCTTTCACATAGAAAACATTCATTGTTTTTTCTCTTCACACTCTTCACAGAGAAATAGTTAATTTTCTCACCTTGAGAAGTCTTCACACTTTTTACCCTCCTCAGCGCACATCGCTCCAGGAGGTCTTCCCCATGCTCACACAGCTTCAGGGGGAATTCCTTCTCCCATGCTCACACAGCGTCGGGAGGCACACATCTGACTGTCCTCCTCTCCCCAGCTCACACAGCGTCAGGAGGCAGCAATCAATAGACTTCCTTTGGACAAATTATAGAGGCCTTAACTTCCTCATTCTGAACAGCTGAAGGCCTTTCAACTTCCTTAAGCCTTTCTGCTGCCTTTGCAGCCGACACCCTATAGTAATTGGTGAATTGTCTAACCCAAGCAGAAGTGTATCTCCTGTCTGTGACAACATCCACAGATTTACCTGACTTCCTGTCACAATTCACTTACCTGTAAATGGGTATGCCTCCTACAGAATGGTCTTACTAGATCTCTTGCTGTTATGTAAATAGTCATAGGATTGAAACTGAGCTTCTTTTAAGCTCTTATTATTTTGAAAATACTATTTTAGTGTGGTGAGGTAGTGCAGAGCCTGGGTGCACTGCAAACAGCTGTACCACCTTGATAAAACTAAAGTAAACACATGGATCTGTCACAAGACGTTTTAAAATGTTTGTTTGTATTGTCCTTTTTTTTTTTTTATAAAAATAGTTAATTTGAAAACTGTACTGAGTGATTATAGAATTGTATTTACTTTCTTTTTGGCTTCACAAAGCCTATTAAAAGATAGTCTGAAAGAAAAAAATATGGAGTGACCATGGGCTGTCCTGGGGGTTATGACCGAATCAGGACCCTCCTCTTTGGACAGTTTTATACCACTATTCATATCTTGAAATATGTATTGGTTACATTCTTTAAACTGATAGTTTATCATTCAGCGTGTAATTTTGCATCAAGGGACACCAAACACAGAATATCTCAGATAAACTTGGCACCCAGGGAATATCTAACAGCTACCTTCTATTCTATATGTGATAGGGTGGTCACGCATGGTCTTAATTCGTTCAGTATGACATTTCTTATCCAAATATATACTTATTGTTAATGTGTCATGTTCCTGTCTGCATTTATGAATCTTGTGTGTATTTGTTAAGTTTTGAATTGGCAGGCTCCATAATTGCCTTATACGACCCCCTTAGCGGTTTATCGCTCTGCACAGGCTTAAGTTGAGATAAGGCTCTTTTAAAGTGTAAAACCTATGCATTCCATGAATTACATGAGGTGGGGAGGGAGATAATATTGCTGTGTGTATAACTGTTCTGCAAGACTGTCATGGTTGACCTATAATGACTGAACAACATGGCCCCTCACCACAGCTCCACGCATGTCCAGTGCGGAATATCATTACAACCAGTGCATGGCCATGTAAAATAATCAGATTCCGGAAGCAAGCCGGTAGTGTGAGAATAGTCACCAGGCGGTACTGCTCCTAAAAGGTTGGTGCAAGGGTGCCCCTGGATGCAGCGCCACAGTATTAAAAGCTGATTCGATTCGCCATGGGCAATGGGCCGTCTATTTTAGGGAGGGAAAAAGAGGCCTCCCACCCTGCCAAACAGCTTCGCATTACATGAGGTCTGAGTTTGGGGCTCGGGCCATGAGACCCCTTAAAGAGTGGCAAAATGTACCTTCGATACCAGGAGATGGGAGAAACTTCTCACCGAGTTTCGAACCAGGCTCCAGGCAACAAAGATGTTGGATATAGCACAATTGTAGCTTCAAAGGTCTACAATGGTAAATTGGCAAGGTTTACAGAAGGTGGTTTCAATCCGGAAGAACCGCATTATGTATACTTGGCCCGAGGGGATAGCCGAGTTTGGTAATCCGGTAAGGGAAGCGGAGGAAGCTCTCTCTTGGTTAACTCTGCTGAGACAAAAAGGATCAGCTAATACTGTAACTACCACTGTCTCTCCTGAATCTCCTATTATCGATAGTTCCACTATCGCTACTCCTCTTACTCCAGCTCCTTCATCTAAGAGCACAAACATTGATTCTACTGTTAATTCATCTGCTCACACTGTCTCTCTCTCCCTCAATGAACAGTCAGCTAAAGAAAAAAAGGCAACATTTTATGCAGCAACTGAAAGGGCTAAAAATGGAGGTGGCTTTATTTACGCAAAGATACCACACTGGGGTGCACCACTCTTTTGATAATAACCCTTATAGGGTTGAATGTGTGGTACGTGTTTGTCTGTTTAACCACTTCAAGACAGAGCCTATTTTTGACACTTTTTGTTTACAAGTTAAAATCAGTATTTTTTGCTAGAAAACTACTTAGAACCCCCAAACATTATATATATATATATATTTTTTAGCAAACACTCGGAGAATGAAATGGCAGTCATTGCAATATTTTTTGTCACGCAGTAATTGCGTAGTGGCCTTTAAAACGCCATTTTTTTGGAAAAATTACGAAAAATCACATTTCACTACATTTAAAAAAAACTAAACAGTAAAGTTAGCCCATTTTTTTAATATTTTGTGAAAGATGATGTCACGCCGAGGTAAATAGATAGAACATGTTATGGTTTAAAATTGCGCACACCCGTGGAATGGCGACAAACTACGATCAATAAAAATCTCCATAGGCAACTTTTTAAAAATTTTTAACAGTTTACCATTTTAGAGTTAGAGTGTATCTCTTTTTTTTAAATTATTTCTCATGCTCTGGCAATCGCGGCGATACCTCACATGTGTGGTTTGAACAGCGATTTCATTCACAGCGCGACTTCCATATACCTTTTTTTTCATGCGCAAATTCACGGAGCTCACCCAGGTAAAAGACCCCTAAGAGAAAAAAAAAAACATTCCCTAATAAAACAGCAGCCTGCAAAACCTTGCAGCCAAAAGATGCATCTGAAAATGGCGAAAAATCTACCTTGTAGAATTTAATAAAAGTATGCACAGACGACCAAGTCGCTGCTTTACAAACTTGTAGAACAAAGGCCTGATGGCAAAAAGCTCAAGAGGGACTCAGCGCTCTAGTAGAATGCGCCTTCAAAGGGAAAGGAGG
This sequence comes from Pelophylax lessonae, assembly GCF_965119305.1. NCBI lineage: Eukaryota > Metazoa > Chordata > Amphibia > Anura > Ranidae > Pelophylax > Pelophylax lessonae. Next base: position 240,056,361 of record NC_138772.1, read on the forward strand.
AACCTGACCCTTGATGGAATAAGCCAGAACAAACGTCTGCCTGATCCATCTTGATATTGTTACAGCAGAAGCAGCCAAACCTTTGCAAGGGCCTTCCGTAAGAACAAAGAGAGAGTCTGTTTTTCTAAAGGACTCAGTAACTGTCAGATAAACTCTTATCACCCGGTCCACATCCAGGGAATGCAAGGCAATTTCCTTAGGATGCTTAGGCTTAGGAAATAAGGAAGACAGCACGATGTCTTCATTACGGTGAAAATCCAACACCACCTTAGGGGGAAAAGCCAGGTTAGGTCGGAGGACCACTTTATCCCTGTGGACCACCAAATAAGGCAAACGTCAGGACAGCACCGCCAACTCAGATACTCTGCGAGCAGAAGTAATAGGCAAAAATAAGGCAACCTTCTGTGACAAGGAAAGCAGAGGAATCTCTATAATGTTCTCAAAAGGAGGCTTTTTGAAGAACAAACACCAGATTGAGGTCCCATGGAGGTAACAGATATCTCCTCGGAGGAGCCAGATGACACACCCCTTGAATAAAAGTGCGAATCAAGCTATTGGTAGCCAATGAACGTTGGAAGTAAATGGCCAAGGCAGATACCTGACCCTTGATAGTGCCCAACGCCAAGTGCTACTCAACCCCTTTTTGTAAAAAGGCCAAAACCTTAGCTATAGGTGGGGAGTTTCTGGTGCCTCAAACCAAGAGTGGGTGGGACTTTTTAGGCAAAGATTTAAGATAGATTGTATATAAATAAAACAAATTTATTCATACAATTTGTTAAAACAATACACATATGTGTGTAGGCCTTAGGCCCTGTGGTGTGGAGAGGTGATAAAGTATAGAATTTTCAGTGAAAAGTAGTGACTTTGGTGAATTTATGAATGTTTTTCTCTGTTCTCTGGACTTGGTTTCAAGTTTCTGGGACAGAGAGAACATCCGCAAAACCTACGCGTTTCGGCTTTGCAGCCTTTTTCAAGGATATCACCGTATCTGTAGATGTGACAGAAAAATATATTATATTTTAGTACACCTACACGTCCAAGGGAAAGTTTTTTTCCATTTGGGGTGGTGTTTACATTTGACTTACATTTTTTCTAAGTTGCCTTTCCAAGCATGGAGACCTTTTCCTCCTATCCTATTTTCTTCAACAGGAACTGGGGTCGCTGTTTCTATGATTGATGTGTAAAAAAGAGGGTTACCAGGTATAATTTGTGGAGAAACATCATGTTTATTTAAATTAAATATTTTACTCACTGGCTTTAAGCCGCAAGTCGAAGTGTTTCTGCAAGTTTTCCAAGAATCAAGGGTATTTTGATCCGGTTGGTGTGTGCTGGTATAGAAGAGAAAAAGTATGTGTATACACAAAAATCGATGTATCCAAATTTGTGAAACCGCAATGGCTGTTCCTTTTACAATATGTTTTGCAAAGTGCTTTTACTTTGTGAAGTTTCAGGGGAAAACAACTTACATTTTGTAGGCAGCTTTGGGTCCCAAGCAGCGCTCCGCAGGTCTGTCTGTCTCGTCCTGGAGGAGATTGACATGCTGCTCAGTTCCCCGGTGTTTTATACAGTCCGCGCATGCGCAGTACTGCGTATCGGGACATGTGATGTTCTGGCCGTTGACGTGTCTCTTATCCTACTGCGCATGCGCGGGCAGTGCTGCGTGCACATCTAGGCAGAGACCCGGCCGTATTATATGTATAAAAGCGCCGCCGACACGTTTTTTTTTTTCCGGAGCGGGATGCATCTAGGCGCCCATAGGGGGGATAGCAGATGTGAGTTATCCTCCTTTTTGCTCCAGTATGCCCCAGTGTCTGGAAAACTGGGGCTTTTTGTGCCGGGTGCAGAAAAAACGGGACAGAGCTTGAGGAAGGATATTTCCTTGCATTTTGGAAAGGCTTGTTAAACATACAGAGTATATATAAGAAGTATTAAATCAATTTATAAAAATAATAATAAAATGAGGTAACATCTAGGGTAGATATTGATCGGCGATGCGAGGTGTCACACTGACTCCCTGCATCTCTGATCTCGGTAAAGAGCCTACTGACGTAGGCTCTTTACCATGTGACCAGCCGTGTCCAAACACGGCTGGTCACATTGTAAACAGGAAGAGCCGTTGATCGGCTTTCCTCAGTATGTGCCTGACAGGCACGAGTAAAGGAGTGCCGATCGGCGGCTCCTCTGACAGGGGGGGGGGGTCGGCACTGGTAATCAGATCATTGATTACCAGTGCAGACCCTCGGGGGGTGCCACTAGAACCACCAGGGATGCCCACGTATGACCCCAGGGATGCCCACTATGGCCACCAGGGATGGCAATCAGGGCTCAGGGAGCCCCCCATTGCCCTCCCCATCAGTGATGCCCACCAGTGCCCTCCCCATCAGTGGTGCCCATCATTGCCATCTATCAGTGCCACCCACCAGTGCCCATTATTGCCCACCAGTGCCGCCTATCAGTGCCCATTAGTGCCCATAAGTGCTGCCCATCAGTGCCGATCAGTGCCGCCTATCAGTGCCCATTAGTGCCCATCAGTGCCACCTATCAATGCCCATCAGTGCCACCTATCAGTGCCCAGCAGTGCCGCCTACCAGTGCCCACCAATGTTGCATATTAGTGCTACCTATCAGTGCCACATATCAGTGCCTATCAGTGCCACCTATCAGTGCCGCCTATCAGTGCCACCCATCAGTGCCACCCCATCAGTGCCTCCTCATCAGTGCCTGTCAGTGCAGCCTCATCAGTGCAGGAAAAAACGTATTTATTTACAAAATTGTATAACAAAAAAACTTTTTTTTTTTCAAACTTTTCGGTCTTTTTATTATTTGTTTAGCAAAAAATAAAAAACCTTGCGGTGATCAAATACCACCAAAAGAAAGCTCTATTTGTGGGGGGAAAATGACATAAATTTGGTTTAGGTACAGTGTTGCATGACCGTGCAACAGCGCTCAAAGCTGAAAATTGGCCTGGGCAGGAAGGGGGTGAAAGTGCCGTGTATTGAAGTGGTTAAATAAACATGATGTTTCTCCACAAATTACACCTGCTAACCCTCTTATATACACATCAATCATAGAAACAGCGACCCCAGTTCCTATTGCAGAAAATAGGACAGGAGGAAAAGGTCTCCATGCTTGGAAAGGCAACTTAGAAAAAATGTAAGTCAAATGTAAACACCACCCCAAATGGAAAAAACTTTCCCTTGGACGTGTAGGTGTACTAAAATATCATATATTTTTCTGTCACAACTACAGATACAGTGATATCCTTGAAAAAGGCTGCAAAGCCGAAACACGTAGGATATTGCGGGTGTTCTCTCTGTCCCAGAAACTTGAAACCAAGTCCAGAGAACAGAGAAAAACATTCATAAATTCACCAAAGTCACTACTTTTCACTGAAAATTCTATACTTTATCACCTCTCCACACCACAGGGCCTATAGCCCTACACACATATGTGTATTGTTTTAACAAATTATACGAATAAATTTGTTTTATTTATATACAATCTATCTTAAATCTTTGCCTAAAAAGTCCCACCCACTCTTGGTTTGAGGCACCAGAAACTCCCCACATATAACTTGAAGGGATGTTGGCAAACGTGTGTATCTAAAAGCATTGAGAAACCTAACAAACCCACAAACCCTAGCTATAGAAAACAAGTGAGGGTGCAGCTGCAGCGATTCACACCATGAAATGTACGATTTCCAATAACAATGATAGATCTTTCTAGATGTCTATTTCCTGGCCTTCAAAAGGGTAGGAATCACAGAGTCGGAAAGACCTCTATCCCTCAACACCTTGCTTAAACCAGCCAGGCCATTAAAGCCAGCGATCGTAAAGCAGGATGGAAGATCGGTCCTTGAGACAGCAGATCTTTCCGTAGAGGAAGTCGCCATGGAAGATTTGCGACCAGTTGTACCAGTTCTGCCTACCAACCAGAATGGCCGGAACGCCTTCCACCACCACCCGGCAAAGAAACCTACGCAGGAGTATGAGTGGAGGGAAGGCATAAACCAGGCTATATCTGCTCCAAGGACCCACTAGAGCGTCTGTGGCATCATTCAGAGGATCCCGAGACCTGGCCACAAACCACTGAACTTACCTGTTGAGACGGGATGCAACCAGAACCACCTCCGTAGTCCCCCATCGGGCACACAGGAGGTGAATCACTTCCGGATGAAGGGAACATTCCCCTTAATCCAACACCTGACGACTCAAATAGCCTGCTTGCCAATTCTCCACACCCAGAATGTGGACTGCAGAAAGAGCTGGAACATTGTCTTCTTCTCCAAAGAAGAATCTCGGCCACCTCCTTGGCTGCCAGGGCCCTCTTGGTGCCCCCTTGATGATTGATGTAAGCCACAGCCGTGGCATTGTCTGACTGTATCCAAACCGGAGAGCCATAAAGTCGACTCATCCAATGGAGCAGGCATAGCTTGATTGCTCTTAGCTCCAGAATATTGATTGGCAAGGAAGACTCCTCTGCTGCCTAGGTCCCCTGAGCACAAAGTTTCCCTAGCACTCCACCCCAGCCCAACAGGCTGGCGTCTGTGGTCACCACCGTCCAGAACAACGGCGGGAAAGACTTGCCCTGGCACAGAACAGGTGATTGGATCCACCAGGAAAGAGCCGACTTTGTGAGATGGCTCAAACGAATCTTCTGGTCTAATTACGGAGGATCCCTGTTCCACTTTTCCAGAATCTCCTTCTGCAAAGGTCTCGAGTGAAACTGAGCAAACGGGACTGCTTCGAAGGTCGACACCGTCAGGCCCAGAGCCCTCATGCAAGTCCGCAAAGAAGTCTGATTGGTTTCCATCAGCAACCTGATCGCCCTTTGCAGTTACTGAAGCTGGTCTAAGGGAAGAAAGACCCTTGCCAGAGCAGAGTCGAGAGTCAGCCCCAGATAAGTGACCCATACGGATAGCGTCAGGGCAGATTTCTGGAAATTGACCGTCCATCCGAAGTCCTGAAGGGTCTGAACCGTAATGGAGATGTTGCCCAACAGATCCGAATAAGAGACTGCTCACAACAGGAGATCGTCCAGATATCCCACAATCAAGATACCTCGCTGACGTAACAAGTCCAGCACAGGGGCCAGGACCTTGGTAAAGACTTTGGGAGCGGAGGCGAGACCAAAAGGTAACGCCACAAATTGATAATGCTCCTCTGCCACACAAAGCGCAGGAATAGCTGATGTCCCTCGAAGATAGGGATGTGGAGATACGCATCCTTGATATTTATGGAGGCCATAAAATCCCCTTGGCTCAAGGATGTCACCATTGATCGAATGGACTCCATTCGAAACTTCTGCATCTGCACAAAGCAGTTCAGAGCCTTGAGATCCAGGATGGGACATTCCTTGCCCTCCTTTCTGGGTACCGTGAACAGGTTTGAATAGAAACCCTGAGAGCGTTCCTGCGCCGGAACTGGCACAATCACCCCTTGAGCCAGGAGATCCTGCACATCTGCCTAAAGATCCTTCAAACACTCTGGAGACAGGTGAAGATTTGACTGAAAAAAACCCGGCCAGGACCAAAACTCTATCTTGTACCTGGAACAAACCAGCTCGCGAACCCAATTGTCCTGAATGAAGGAATCCCAGGGGTCCCGAAAGAAGAGCAGACGTCCCCCCACCCCAGAGACAGGTGAGGGCGCCCCTTCATGCTGAAGAGGACTTGTCTTCAGCACCAGATTGACTGACTTTGGGCTTGCTCCAATGCTTTCTAGCCCCTCCAGAAGCTCTGAACGGCTTACCCTTTTCTTGCGCCTCGGAGGCGCAAAAAAAACGTCTGTGAGCAGTAAAGGAACGACCCCACTTAATATAGGGTGTTTTACCTTTGGAGGATTGAGAAAGAAGAGTACTCTTCCTGCCCATCAGACATTTGATCAGCTCATCCAAAGAGTCACCAAACAAACGTTCTCCCAGAAAAGGGAGATACGTTAGGGCTTTCTTGGAAGCTTGGTCAGCCGACCAGCACTTCAGCCAAACCATGTGTTGTAAGGCAATCCCTATAGCCGAAACTCTGGCCACCAGGGGAGCCGCATCCAGGGATGCATCACACAGGAACACCAGGGCCTGGGCCACCTGGTCCAAAAGTTCCAGCTGTTCCGGAGGAACTATTTGAGGGTCCAAAGACCCCTTCAGGGCCCTAATCCATTCCGTAAACATCTGTGAAACCAAAATAGACACAAAAACCTGTTTCAAAATGGAACCCACCAACAGGTGTAGGAGGCCGGGAAAGGGATTCAACCCACCTGTCCACCGGATCCGTAAAAACTGGGGAATCTTCCACAGACACAATAGTAGATTTATTCAATCTGAAAACAGGGTGATCCCCTTTAGGTGGCACCGTCCAAAGGTTGGAAACCGTATCAGCAAAAGGATACCGGCGTTTAAAGCGTTTTGGCACCACTAACACGTGCTTACCGCACTGCCATTGCTCATTCACAATATCATGAAAGGTGTCAGGACAAGGGAAAACCTTGCCAGATTTTTGAGTCTTGCAGGAGCCATAAGCCACCCGCGTCCCTGCCGGCATGGGCTCATCAGCCAATTTTAAAGTTTCCCGCACTGAAATCATCAGGTCTTCACCAAAGAGCATTCCCGCACTGCAGCTGAAGAAGACAGTTTGCACACCCACTGGTCGAGCTGTCCGTCTGAGTCTGATCCTTAAGCGCGGGTGACTGACGTTATCACCTGCGCCGCCACTGTCTTCACCAGCCACCCGTAGATGCACATTGCATCGTTACATCTTTCTGGAAGGACTGCGCATCCACCGCCTGAAATATCATTCCCGCTGGAGCCCGGATGTCTGCTCACAAGGTTACGGCTATAGAAGATCTGATACACTGGGGCAATTACATGGGCTCAGTATGACACCTTTAAAAGTGCAAGTTATCATTAACATTGTGTTAACATCAACAAGTGTTTCTCCTTTCTTGTTGCTATCTACAGGTCCCATTATCCCCAGGAGAGGGCCCACATCCCCCCAAGGCCACCAGGGGCAAGAGGAGTCACATTTACTCACCATACTATGGACCGGGTGGGCTCCGCTCTGGGCAGATCTCCTCCCACTGGAAGTTGGGGTGCTGCCAGCTGAGGGGTACGCTGCGACTTAGGGAGTTCCAGGTCGTCATGTCCCGGCAAGGCATCCACTCGCAGGCTTGTCCCCATCCGGGAAGGAGCACCGTCATGGCAGGGCCTAGTGCAAGACTATAACCTGCTCACGCTCGTAGGCCAGGCTCAGGGGACCATAAGGATCTTTATTATCCAGTGCGAAGCCCCAGCCGGCATTGCTTGTAGATCACCAGGAGAAATCCCCTGACACTAGCTAGCAAGTGAGTAAAGAGAAATAAAATAAAAATATTCTGAAAAGAATGAAAAAACTGAGACTGGAGTCCCAGCAGGAAACCTAGGTCCTATTCCTTCTCTAGGCAGAAACAAACTGGTTGCTGAGCTAAGTGTGGGGGGGTATGCCTGCGTACATGTTACATTTTTGTACTGCCTAGACTACTCCTGCAGGGGGCAGCATAACCCATTCAGCTGATGAAGATCAGGCTGCGTCTGTCAATGGACGATAGAGAAAATAAATTCCAAATTCTTTTTGTAGTGTGTATAGTGTTAGCCCACTTGAAAGAGCATTGCTGGGTAAAGCCTAAACTAGCAACTGAAACTATTTTTGTTTTTAGTTAGAGTTGCCATTGACATACTAACGTCAAGGGAGGGGGATTGCTAGCAAACCCAACCATAGGTGTAAACGAAAAAGGGAACCTATTTGCCAAAATTGTGAGTGTGGTTTGAGCAATGTTTGGGGTTTCTCTTATGGTTTTTTTTTGTATTTTTATTATCAGGTCAAATTGGCAACATATTTAATTAATTAAACAGACTGTATGCTCCTTGCTTTTCCTGATTAAAGTAGAAGAAAAAAGTAGAAGTGTGAAAGCAGCATTCAGTCCAGTTTTTGTTTTTTAGTAACATAACATTCAGAAGGATCTTTGCTTAAATAAATAAGTGTTTTTGAAACATGTTGCCAGTGGCTAAAAAGACAGCCAAAGTCTAGGAAACAACTTACCGATTGGTACATGATTTAAGGGCTCTAAACAAGATCATTACAGTTATGCAAGGAGAAGGTTACATTGCACCCAGAGAGTAGAGACCTTGAAAGACAACCTTGAAAGACATCCAGAGACCTCGGAACCCTCAGCAATTGTGAGCCCTTCTCTGACTTTTCAATAATTCCAGTCCCTAATCTATCATCCAAACTGGGACCCCTTTATGAATTAAAATCACAAACACCTTTCTGCTGCAAGAGTGACTAAGTACGAAGTGGCTCTCCTAACACCTACTAACCTGACACTAAGACGATGCACCATCTTGAAACCAGCATCTCTTCTTCCTGTTATTGAGGCGAGGGGGGGGGGGGGGGTGGCAGAGATAATGGTGTGAAAAATGACAATTTTCATGACTTTCAAACTAACAATACTAATCTCTGGACCTCCAATCAATTTTCCAACCTAGTGGGACAACACATTGAGGAGCAACATTACTGCTTTCTTTGATCGAATGGGAATCAGCGGCTGTCAGTCCAGCGAAGGAGACTCCCATCCCACACACTAAGAACCTTTTTGTCGATGGTTCCACGTATTTCACCCCAGATGGTAAGTTGCTGGGTTCTACCTGAAACGACTGAGTCGGATCACGGCTCCCACTTCACCGGTCAGACCTCTGCAGAGGTATGGAAGGCTCTTCACATCAGTCAGGGATTACATACCCCTTATCTCCAAAGTAGCGGTAAGGTTGAACGGCTAAATGGGATCATTAAGAACAGAATCTCAAAAATTATGGCTGATATTGGAAAACCATGGCCTGAATGTCTCCCCATAGCTCTCTACTCCATCAGGAATGCCCCTAGACAGCCCCTTGGGTTACCACCCTACAAGGTTTTGTTTGAGAGCCAACCAAAGACTGGATTTTACTTTCCTCAGCAGCTGTCATCTTTACATTCTCAGCTGATGTGGTATGTACAGTCCTTGCAAAGGGAGCTCCAAAAGATCCATCATAGGGTTCGGGAGTCTCTTCCGAACCCTGACATGATAACCGGTGTACATTCTTTTTACCCAGGTGCCTGAGTCGTTGTGCGGAAACATCAAAGGATGGGACTAGAACCGAGATACACCGGGCCATTCCACGTTCAACTGACAAGGCTGACTTTCTTAAAGCTTGAGGGACGCGACAACTGGGTGCACGCCAGCTAGTGTTGGACGAACATCGGCCGGGGCGGTTCGCGAACACCAGCCGCAAATTTTCTCAAGAGTCTGCGAACCGCGAGTTTGCGGCGGGCCCCATTGACGTTAATGGGAGGCGAACTTTAACAACCTTTAGGTCATATTTGCAGCCACAAAAAATGTACTAGCTGTGCACAAATAATCCCAGCACATGGACAATGTCATAACAGAAGTATTGCAATTGAAAAGTTGCCCTAAATCTTTTTATTTTTTTTTTACAGCAAAAAAAAAATATTTTTTTTCATAAATCAGCCAGAACTGACAGCAGCCGGTAAATACATTGTGTAATACATATAGGGTCCATTCACACATCTGTAAAATGGGTCCGCATCCATTCCACAATTTGGCGGAACCTTTACAGACCCATTGTTTTTCATTTCCAGTCTGAAAAATTAGGCATTCACAGGATAAAGAAGTAAGTGTCGGCCATTCCAGGCCCCAAAAATTAACCCACATGCGTTTACCTGACAGCTAAGAATGTAGTATTCTGTGGCTGAAGGTACATTAGGCATTCGCAGGATACAGAAGTAAGTGTCGCCCATTCCAGGCCCCAAACATTAGCCCACATGGGTTTACCTGACAGCTAAGTACGTAGTATTCTGTGGCTGAAGGTACATTAGGTATTTACACAGTATACAGAAGTAAGTGTCGACCTGTATAGGCTCCAAAAATAAGCTCACATGGTTTGAACTGACAGCAAAAAACATAGTTTTTGATGGCTAGAGGTACGGTAGGCGTTTGCAGTACACAGAACCGTAAGTGTCGGCCTGTATAGGCTCCAAAAATTAGCTCACATGGTTTGAACTGACAGCAAAGAACTTAGTATTTGGTGGCTGTAGGTACATTAGGCATTCACAGAAAAAATAATTGTCGGCCCTGAAAGGCCCCAAAAATTTGCCTTTCAATGGACATGAAATGCCTTTTATGCCGCTGTATGTAGTGAAGCCAAGGACCAGGAATTGTTGTGGGTGGAGGAATTTTCAATGAAACCTGGTTTCACATGTGTTGAATTCCTCAGAGATCCATGCCTCATTCATGTTTATAAATGTAAGGTAGTCTACACTGTCATGAGCTAGGCGAGTGCGCTTATCGGTCACGATCCTGCTGCGCTGAACATCCTTTCGGACAGGACACTGGATGGGGGCAAGCCAAAATTTCCATTGCAAATTGTGCAAGCTCTGGCCAGAGGTCAAGCCTGCCCACCCAGTAGTCCAGGGGTTCATCACTCCTCAGAGCGTCCACATCGGCTGTTAACCCGATGTAGTTGGACACCTGTCGGTCTAGGCGTTCCCTCATGCTGGATCGGGAGTACAGCTGTCAATGGTTCGGCTGAAAGAAGGATCTCATATCTGCAGTGACCAAGACATTTTCCAACCGCCCTCTTCTTGCAGGTGCTGTTGGATTGCTACCCGCAACTGTCTCTCTGTGACTGGAAATTCCTCTGCCAGCGCACGTAAAAGCAGAATGCAGCATTTCCCGCAGCAAGGCCTGGAAATGCTGCATTCTGACCGCCCTCTGTGATTGTGGTAACATTTCCACCATTTTATGTTTGTACCGGGGGTCTAAGTACGTTGCCACCCAGTACATGGTCCTTGGCCTTTATGCGTTTTATACGGGGGTCCCCCTTAAAACACTGCAGCATGTAGGCCCCCATTCCCACTAAACTGGAAGCGGTATAGTGGCCTGCTTCCAGCTCATCATCCAGGATAATGTTGTCCTCGTTCTCATCCCCCCATCCACGGATAACACCAGGGATCCCAGAAAGGTTTAAAGCATGCTCTTCTTGCTCCTCCTCACCCCCTAGCACCATCCTCCTCCTCTGACTCCTCTTCAGACTCCTGCTGTTGATTTGTCTCAGATGGAGTAGCACCCCCTGGGAATTCATTCAACATTGCGACTTCCCGATCTTCCTGCTCCTCGATGGCTTGATCAAAGACACGATGCAATGCACGCTCCAGAAAGAAGCCTTAAGGTATGATGTCACTTATGGCACCCTGGCCGTGACTCACCAGTTTGGTGATCTCATCGAATGGCCGCAGAAGTCTGCATGCGTCCCGCATGAGCAGCCACTGGCGAGGTGAAAAAAACCCAAGCTCCCCAGAACCTGTCCTGCCGCCGAGTTCGAAAAGGTAGTAATTAACTGCACAATTCTGCTGGAGCAGCCTATCGAGCATATGCAACGTTGAGTTCCATCGCGTCGGGCAGTCACAAATTGAGGGGCAGGTTGTGTCGCCGCTGAATGTCAGCAAGGCGAGCCATGGCTGTGTAAGATCTTCGGAAATGGCCCGAGATTTTCCTGGCCTGCCGCAAGATGTCCTGGACCCCAGGGAATTTGGCAACGAATCGCTGCACCACCAAGTTCAGGGTGTGTGCCGTGCATGGCACGTGTGTTATTTTGCCCTGTTTCAGCGCGCTCAGCAGATTGGCACCGTTGTCGCACGCCACTTTACCAACTGACAAATTCAGCTGTGTCAGCCACTGATCTGCCTGTGAACGCAAAGCTGAAAGGAGTTCAGGACCAGTGTGGCTCTTGGCTTCCAGGCACAACAGACACAGCACAGCATGGCAACGTCTCACCTGGCATGTGGAATAGGTTCTGGGGATCTTGGGCGGCGCAGGAGAAGAGACGGTAGCAGCGGAAGAGGAGGAGTCAGCCGAGGAGGAGAGGGAGGATGGAGGATGGAGGAGGAGGAGAAGAAGAGGCAGGCCTGCTTGCAATCCGTGGCGGTACAACTAAATCTACACGGGTGCCACGGGTTGCATGCTTAACGGCTGTCAGAAGGTTCACCCAGTGGGCAGTAAAAGTGATATACCTTCCCTGCCTGTGTTTGCTAGACCATGTGTCTGTGATAACACCCGCTTCAATCTGTGGTATTGGGGGGCCACAGGTTTATCACACCAGTTCTACAAATCATTGGCCAGTATCTGTTGTCAATGTGTGTAGCACAGTTAACACAGCAAAAGAGGCCACATTTTTGCAGGACTAAAATACAATCTTAGAAAAGTATACTGTTAAATAACACCCCGCTTCAATATGTGCTATTGGGGGGCCACTAGTCTATCACACCAGTTGTTCAAAAAATTGGCCAGTGAGTTTGACACTGTGTGTATCAGACTTCACTCAGCAAAAGAGGCAATATTGTTGCAGGACACAAATACACTTATGAAAGTATAGTCCGATAACACCCCACTTCAATATGTGGTATTGGGGGGCCACTGGTTTATCACACCAGTTGTTCAAAAAATTGGCCAGTGAGTTTGACACTGTGTGTATCAGACTTCACTCAGCAAAAGAGGCAATATTGTTGCAGGACACAAATACACTTGTAAAAGTATACTCAGATAGGCTCCAAAAATTAGCTCACATGGTTTGAACTGACAGCAAAGAACGTAGTATATGATTGCTAGAGGTACAGTAGGCGTTCACTGTATACACAAGTTGGTGGCGGGCTGTTTAGGCCGCAAACATGAGCTCACATGGGTTGAACTGACAGCAAAGAACGTAGTATGGCTAGAGGTACAGTAGGCGTTCACAGTATACACAAGTTACATAGTTACATAGTTACATAGTTGGTGAGGTTGAATAAAGACAAAAGTCCATCCAGTTCAACCTGTGTAGATGTGTGTGGCTGTAATCATCTTGCATACCCCTGAATGTTACTAGCCATGTGGTAGAGAATTCCACAATCTTGTAGCCCTAACAGTAAAGAACCCCCCACGTTGCCTGAGGTTAAAACGCTTCTCCTCTAATCGCATTGTATGCCCCCGAGTTCTCATGCAATCCCTTCGACTGAACAGCTTTTTTTCTAAGCCTAGATCCCCATTTAGATATTTAAAAATTGCTATCATGTCCCCCCTCAGGCGTCTCTTCTCCAGGGAGAATAAATTAAGCGATTGCAGACGCTCCTCATAATCAAGGTCCTCCAATCCCCTAATTAGTTTAGTTGCCCTTCTCTGGACTCTCTCCAGCTCCAACACATCCCTTCTGAGGACTGGTGACCAGAACTGGACCGAATACTCCAGATGAGGTCGGACCAGAGTTTTATAAAGTGGAAGGATTATAGTCTTATCTCTGGAATACATCCCTTTCTTTATGCATGCTAATATTCTGCTAGCCTTGGCAGCTGCCGCTTGACATTGCATGCTGTTGCCTAGTCTATCATGAACCAAGACTCCCAGATCCTTCTCCATTTTTGATTCTCCCAAGGGTTCCCCTCCTAACGTGTATTGTGCTTTTATGTTTCTAGTCCCCAAGTGTAAAACCTTACATTTCTCCACGTTAAACCTCATTTGCCATGTCTTTGCCCACTCCGTTATTTTGTCCAGGTCATTCTGTAGGATATCTGCTTCATGCTGTGCTGTTATTGCCCTGCCTAATTTTGTGTCATCTGCAAAAACTGATATTGAACTACTGATCCCGTCCTCAATGCTGTTTATGAATAAATTAAGTTGGTGGCGGGCTGTTTAGGCCGCAAACATGAGCTCACATGGGTTGAACGGACACCTTTTGTTACGCTCCAACATTTGAGCCACAGAAGTCTGCCTTTTTCCAGAAAAATGTTACAACGGCATTATGGAAGGTGGAATGTTGGACAACTGTGAGGAGACAGGAGAAGGGGGAGGAGAAGGAAAAGAGGCTGGACGGTGAGAGCATGGAGTGTGGCTTTGTGGGTTCTGACAGTTTTGCTCCCACTGGGCTTGGTGAAGGGATTTTCAGGTGCCTGCTTAAGGTGGTTGTCCCTAGGTGAGTGTTGGGCTTACCGCGACTTATGCGTTGACTGCAAAGGCTGCAGATGGCAACACTGGTGTCAGCAACGGACACATTAATAAAAGCCCACACTGCGGAGCCATGTGTCGGCATCCTGGGAGCACCAGATGTGACTGTACATGGTTGGTGGCTCGCTCTTGATACATTTGCAGTCTGCTTTGTACCTCTTGTGCAATGCAAGTTCTGCCTGCCTCTCCTCCCTATCTGCCGGTCCATCAGTCCGCCAGTTCTACAAATAATTGGCCAGTAACTGTTGTCACTGTGTGTAGCACTGTTTACACAGCGAGAGGCCAAATTTTTGCAGGACTAAAATACACTCGTAGAAATTTATACTGTTAACCACTTAAGCCCCGGAAGATTTTACCCCCTTCCTGACCAGGGGGTATTTTGCGATTCGGCACTGCGTGACTTTAACGGACAATTGCGCGGTCGTGCAACGCTGTATCTAAACAAATTTGGCGTCCTTTTTTTCCCACAAACAGAGCTTTCTTTTGGTGGTATTTGATCACCTGTGCGATTTTTTGATCACGCGCTATAAACAAAAAAAGAGCGTAAATTTTGCAAAAATAGCAATATTTTTCAAATTTTTTTATATGAAATTCCCCCCCAAAAAAATGTAAAAATCAAAATTTTTTAACATTTTTGGCCAATTTGTTTTATGCTACCTATGTTTGGTAAAAAAAATTGCAAAAAGTGTATTTTGATTGGTTTGCGCAAAAGTTATCGCGTTTAGTAACAAAGGGAAAGATTTTTGTCATTTTTGTTGTTTTTTTTTTTTTAACGCGTAATGGCGGCGATCTGCGATTTTTTTTGCGGTACTGCGACATTGCGGCGGACGGATCGGACCCTTGACTGACATTTTTGCCACTTTTGGGGTTACCAGTGACATTTCTACAGTAATCAGTGCTATACATATGCACTGTTACTTTAAAAATACACTGGCAGTGAAGGGGTTAACTTTTTTTTTTAAAGGGAGGGGTTTTGTGTGTCCCTAGGGGCGTGCTTTCTACTGTGATTGGCTGTGGCTTCAGATGTATGAAGAGTGATCAACGGTTCTACATAGTAGAACCGTATGATCATCCTTCATACACAGGGGAGAATGACAGGCAGTTTGTTTACACAAGCCGCCTGACTTTCTTCCTCTCCCCCACCGATCGCAGAGTGACCGGCGGACATCGGGTCTGCCGGTCACACGCGCGGGGGGGTCCGTGACCACGCGGGAGCGTGCCTCCGGCGGCGCGCGCTCGCTCTCTAGACCCTCACAAGCTAGTGACGTAGGCCTATGTCACTTTGCCTGTGAGGGGCTGACCGCCGAAGTAGATAGTCGTGCGGCGGTCGGCAAGTGGTTAAATAACACCCCACTTCAATATGTGGCATTGGGGGGGGGAGCATTGGTGTAGCACACCAGTTCAAAAAATTGGCCAGTGAGTTAGGCGCTGTGTGTACCAGACTTCACTCAGCAAACTAGGCAATATTGTTGCATGACACAAATACACTTGAAAAAGCTTACTCAGAGAACACCCCACTTCAATATGTGGCACTGGGGGGGAGCATTGGTGTAGCACACCAGTTCAAAAAATTGGCCAGTGAGTTAGGCGCTGTGTGTGCCAGACTTCACTCAGCAAACTAGGCAATATTGTTGCATAACACAAATACACTTAAAAAAAGGTTATTAAGATAACACCCCACTTTAATATTTGGCATTGGGGGGGGGGCATTGGTGTAGCACACCAGTTCAAAAAATTGCCCAGTGAGTTAGGCGCTGTGTGTACCAGACTTCACTCAGCAAACTAGGCAATATTGTTGCATGACACAAATACACTTGAAAAAGCTTACTCAGAGAACACCCCACTTCAATGAGTGGCATTGGGGGGGGGGAGCATTGGTGTAGCACACCAGTTCAAAAAGTTGGCCAGTGAGTTAGGCGCTGTGTGTACCAGACTTCACTGAGCAAACTAGGCAATATTGTTGCTTGACACAAATACACTTGAAAAGGTTTACTCAGATAACACCCCACTTCAATATGTGGCATTGGGGGGGAGCATTGGTGTAGCACACCAGTTCAAAAAATTGGCCAGTGAGTTAGGCGCTGTGTGTACCAGACTTCACTCAGCAAACTAGGCAATATTGTTGCATGACACAAATACCCCTGAAAAAGTTTACTTAGATAACACCCCACTTCAATATGTGGCATTGGGGGGGGCACAGGTTTATTACACCAGTTCTACAAATAATTGGCCAGTAACTGTTGTCACTGTGTGTAGCACTGTTTACACAGCAAGAGGCCGATTTTTTTCAGGACTAAAATACACTATTAGAAAATTATACTGTTAAATAACACCCCACTTCAATATGTGGCATTGGGGGAGCTACAGGTTTATTACACCAGTTCTACAAATAATTGGCCAGTAACTGTTGTCACTGTGTGTAGCACTGTTTACAGTGAGGCATTCAATATGTGGCATTGGGGGGGGTGGGGGCAATTGGTCTATCACACCAGTTATAATACATTATAAGTGCTTTTGTCACTGTGTGTAGTGTTGCTGCAGAAACGCTCAGTCTCACCACCACACCTGTCACAATGCTGCACAGTGCACAATAATAGTACTAATCCACTATAATATGCTTTCTACAAAGTATATTATACTGTGGATTACCCTAAAACGACATTGGAGCATTTTAAATGACTTTTGTGGACATTGACAAAGCAATTTCTGTGTGACTGCAGCCGATCTCTAACTGCCCCTAAAGCAACCACAGGATACCTCTCCCTAAGCTCAAAAGATACTAGACCTATACCGAAATACAAGCCCTGGAAAGGACTTCCACTGGATACCTGCCCCTAAGCTCAAAAGATACTAGTAGACCTATACCAAAAAATACCAGCCCTTGAAAGGACTTTTGTGGATCTTCACAACGCTATATATATGTCTAGCAAACTCTCCCTGACAAGCACAGCAGACCTCTCCCTACACTGGCAGAAAGCGGAATGTGAAATGTCCGACAGATCGGGTCTATTCATAGGGTAGGGGGACTGTCCATGTGCTGGAATGTTTCAATTGGTGTCCCGTTCCACCTGACGGCTATGTCACGGGTCAAAGTTCTCCCCAATGTAAACAAATATGGCCGCTGCAAACGACGCCATGTGTTCGCAAATTTGGCGGATAGCGAACAAGCAAAATTTGCCGCGAACCAACTGCCGGGCGAACCGCAAGGCCATCTCTAATGCCAGCCACTGCAAGAAGCTGCTCAATTACATAAAAAAATGAGCAGTATCGGTTTTATTTACTTTCTTAGCTTAGTGTATTTTAGCTAAGGTTAACAATGAAAAGCATCCCAACCTATTGTTTGAAATGCATCTCCAATATAGGTGTGCATAACCTATTGCATTAGGGTGTGCACCCTAAACCTCGAACACACATGCGTGCATATATATATATATATGCATAGTCTTATTTTAAAATGTATTAAAACAGCCAGTAGGGCAGTAGACAGTGTCAGTAGAGCAGTGGACATGTCAGGAGGACAGAGGATGGTGTGAGTAGGACAGTAGATGGTGTCAGTGAGGCAGTGGATGCTGTCAGCAGTTTTTTATTTTTTATATATTTTTAATATTATTTATTTTTTTTTTTACTATTTTTTTTTGTTCAGGAGCCCTCTTGGGAGGGTTTGGTAAAATATTCTTAACAGACCCTTGATGTCTCACTTTTGAGACAGAGAAAGGGACTGAAGACAGAGATTCCTCAATCCCCATCTCTGCAGCCTCTGCTGCACTGGACAGTAAATTAATGGGAAGTGTTCCATGCTGAGGATCTTCCTGTTCATTCACAAACTGAACCATAGTAAACACAAAGCTGCACTGCACGGGGTGATTAGGGTGTGCCCAGGCACATCTGGCACACCCTGTGTGCACACCTATGATCTCCAACTAGCTAAGGTGGCAAACAGGACCAATTGCTGGGTTTGCTATAAATCCCCACCGAGCCAATACACCTCAGCAATGGCAGCAGTTCAAAGACGACCAGGAAAACCTCATGACACATTCCTAGGGGTAACATCAGTTATAGTTTTAATAATAGCTCCGTTTCCTGTTCTTTGCCTTCTTATCCAGTATGGGTATCGGGACAACTGCGTAGTCCACAGATGTGCTTCAACCTTAGCTTTGGCAAAGGGAATAGATTTGTAGGATCTACCACTTGCGAGAAAGGTATAACAGTCAATTTTACCAATGAAACCTCTGGTGTCTTTAATGACACCAATAGACTAGATTATATCTGCTGGAAGGAAGAGTGTGATGTTCAGACTGAGGGAGCAATCCCCCAGTCTATTATATTACTACTTAGTGAGAAATTCTTCCTGTACGATTCCGACAGGTCCTTAATATATATTATGTGGTTCTGTCGCTTAAAAGGTAATTCCCTCTAATGCAAGAGGTTCATATGTTTTAGTGAAGCTTATACTGGCATCCTACATTGCAGCTGATCGTGAAAACCTGCTGGTGCAAAGAAAGGCAAGGACGTCACGGAGAGCAGGCAGGGAACTGTTCTCCAACCACGACCAGGCCTGGGTATGGCTCCCAGCTTGGAATTCGGTGGGGGATCGAGCTTATGAAGCGACTGAACAATTTCTCGTCCATTGTAAATGAGATGTTCATGTGAGACCATTGAAGCAGTAAGGGAGATTACTCAGGAATAACAACAAATGAAAACTCTTGTACTGCAGGAAAAGATGGCACTTGATTATCTGTAAGTTTCCAAGGGGGGTTTTTGTGAATTCATAGGAGAAGACTGTTGTACCTGGATAGCAGGTACTAGTGACAAGGTTCAGTCCCATATGGATAAGGTGACTTCCCTGCAGGGCAGAGCCAGAGCTATAGCTAGTGAAGGTTGAAATCCTTTTAGGGCTTAAGGAAGTTTTGGGGATTTCTTGTTCTCCATTGGATCTTGGTCGAAGGAAATATGAGTATATATACTTATGTTGTTTTTGTTTGTATTCCTTCCATACGCTGTGGTAAGATTTTCCTGTTGCCTGACCGATCGAATCACCAAAGCCCGAGCAGACGACCACATCCTTATTGCTGAGACGAGACTCCCTGAAATCCACACCAGATGCTGAGGATTCCAAACCGACTGACGATCAATACGACCCACCACCTCATGTCCTCCCTCTGAGTCACCTCCCGAAGAACGGAACCTACATGTCAACATTTGTTTTCTTTTGAGTCTACATCTCAACACTGATTCCGTTATCTTTCTTTTTAACTTTTTGAAATTTATTGTTTTTATGTATGAGAAGAGCTGTTCTGTTTATTTGGAAGAAGAAGATGAAGATTCATTGAGGGACAGATTGGAGCATATGACAAAGGGGAGGGGCTGTTGTGGAAATTTTATTAGGACTAGTGTGGACATCTTTCAGGATGTGTTTTATTTAGATTGTCATTATGGCTCCTGTTGTCGGTTTGCTTGCAATATCCTCATTAGAGCATGTACAGGCGAACTGGCAGTGAGGAAAGACTATTGGCAGTGAAAACCTTCCCTTAGATGTGTAGACGTGTTTGCTTTACATAGACATCTCTCAGGGAACACTCCATGTGCTTTGCGCTGATCTGTTTGCCGATATAGACCTATGTGCTACTATCCCTTAGCTGACAGCCAGTCAGCCAAACAGACAGAAATAGCGTTGTGTTTTAGTCCAAAACTGAATTTACTATTATCAATAGTTCTGTAAACTGCAATTCAATCAGAGAGACTTAGAGCCCATTCACATTAGCGCGACTTGTCAGGCGACTTGTCAGCCTGACAAGTTGCACTCGGTCGCGGTCCATTGATTAGTACAGGACCCGTTCTATTAGGAGCGACACAAGTCGCTCCGACTTAGAAAAAGGGTCCTGTACTACTTTGGGGCGACCTCGGAGCGACTTGCATAGACTTCCATTATGTGAAGTCTCTGCAAGTCGCGCCGAAGTCGCGGTGCACGTGACTTCACAGGTCGCCCCCCAAAGTCATGTCGCGCTAGTCTGAATGGGCTCTTAGAATTACAATTATGTATTACATGTGACACTTTGCTAATAAGCACAACATTAAACATTACTATGCAGAAAGCTTAAATTAAAATTATATATCAAACAAACAACAGTGCAGTCCAAGTGTAAAATGAACCTTGGGAAATAATAAATAGACTTACAGGCATTTGTGTATCTAGGGGCAAATATGGAGATCTTCCCTTGTCTGCATCAGAACTAAAATGGCTTCTGTATCTGAGGTAAAATTGTTATGTGGTAACCAAGGTGAAAACTTTATGTTGTTCAAAAAGAAAGTTTATTAACAAAAGGCAAGCCTTTCTGTTTCTTCCTGTGAGGAACTGAACTGCAATTGCCACAGGCTACCACCAGGTGTCCTCAAAATGAAAATATTATAGACAATTCTATAATAGACAGCACACTCCCCGCCTGGTATAAATATATACCACTACTATATAATCTATGAATTACTAAACTATTCCAACAGGTGACTCTATCTTTTGGACAAGAACAATCAAATCTGAGACAGCCCTGAGATATACTTTAAGCAATTCCTTGTTTAATGATTTTGACATCTACTTTGCGAATTCTACCATCATTGCTGGAAATGGTCTTCATGACAAGACCCATTGGCCAATCATTGCGCTTTGCTTGAGGGTCTTTCAACAACACAAGATCTCCTTCTTCAACATCTGGTTTCTCCTCTTTCCACTTTCTTCTAGTTTGGAGTGATGATAAATACTCTTGCCTCCAACGTTTCCAAAAGGTGTCAGCAAGGTTCTGAACTTGCTTCCCCTGACACTTGTAAAGATCTTTTAGGGGGAACTCACCAGCAGAAGCTGATATTTTATACGTTTTTTGAGTCAAGAGCATTGCTGACGAAAGAATTTCAGGTCTCTCAGGGTCTGTTGAAATTGAAATCAATGGTCTAGAGTTCATTATAGCTGTAACTTCAGCCATCAGGGTAGTAAGCACATCATGTGACAGTCGAATGTTTTTATTTTGCATCAACATCGAGTCTAGAATATGCCTAGCAATACCAATCATTCTCTCCCACTCTCCTCCCATATGAGATGAGTGGGGAGCATTAAAAGGTCCAAGTGTATCCCTGACCCAGTAGGTACTTTTGGATCTCTGGATCTTCTGAGTTAATTTGTAGTTCTTTGCAGGCTCCTACAAAGTTTGTCCCTTGGTCCGATCGGAATTGCATGACTGGTCCACGAAGAGACAAAAATCTTTTCAAGGCATTAATGAAACTTGAAGATGACATGGATTCAATCACCTCCAAATGAACTGCTCTAGTATTTAAACAAGTGAACATTATAGCCCATCTCTTACTCTCGGCAGGGTGTCCTCTAGTATAACGAGATAATACATTCCAAGGCCCGAAAACATTGAGCCCTACATGTGAGAATGGAGGAGCTACAGTGAGCCTGTCTGTTGGGAGATCTGACATTATCTGTTCCTGCAGCCTTCCCCTCAACCTCCTGCAGATCACACACTTATGGACATAACTGGAGATGAGCTTCTTAGCTGTAATAATCCATAAGCCTGCCGAACGTAATGTACCTTCAGTAAAGTGATGACCTTGATGTGCTACCTTCTCATGATAGTGTTTAACTAAGAGAGTGGCTATTGTGATGATTGGCTGGAATTATAAGAGGATGTTTCTCATTTTCAGTCATGTCTGCCTTAGACAAACGTCCTCCTACTCTAACCAGTCCATCTTTGTCAACTATGGGATTCAAACATTTACTTGGGCTTTGATCAGGGATTTTCTTTCCTTTTGACAAAGACTTTAACTCTTCTAGAAATGTTTCTTGTTGGACACATTTGATGATGACTGTTTCTGCTTGTACAAAATCTACTGGACAGTATAATCGTTTGCAGCAATGCCAGCCTGTACACGATTCTTTCTGTGCACTGCTGGAAAATGCTTTACTAACATGAATAAGTGTCGCTATACCTCTCACAATAGACTTCCAACTTGAGAATCTTAGAAATCTATGTGAGCCTAAATGGCATTCATACACTTCAATTGCTAAGACTGTCACTACAGGTCTGATCTCACTGTCGGAATTTGGTTCAATGAGATCAAATACTTTGTCTTCAGATTGATCACTTGTATCTGCACAATGTAAAAATTCTGGCCCTGAGAACCAGTTGGTGTATTTCAGGTGAGCTGCCTGAATTGGTCTGGTGCCGTGGTCTGCTGGATTCTGACTAGAGGTAATGTAATGCCACTGATCTGGATTAGTGGAATTTCTAATATGGGTTATTCTGTTTGAGACATATACATAAAATCTTCGGGAAATGTTATGAATATACCCTAACACAATTTTGCAGTCATTGTAATATTTAATTGTATACGGTCTATTTCTTCAGTAATTAACTCTGCAAGTTCAACTGACAAAACAGCTGCACGTAATTATTTTTTATTTTTTGGAAAGCTGCACATAATTCTAATCGTGGCACTGTGTGAGCTGGTCTTGGAGCTAGTTTAGACTTGCCCATTATAAAGCCTACATGACATTGACCATGGCTATCTATAACTCTAAGATATGCCAAAGCTGTTATCGCTACAGTAGAAGAATCAGAAAAAACATGTACCTCCCTTCGCACTGTGGAAGACAGTGACACTGGGGCATAAGATCTGGGAATACTGAGAACTTCCAATTTAGTCAAATCTTCTGTCCATGTCATCCACTGAGCTTCTCGATCTGGTGAGAGTGGGAAATCTCAGTCACACTGATCTACTGAGAGCTCCCTAACTAAGATTTTGCTTTGTATAGTGACTGGGGCTGCAAATCCAAGTGGGTCATAAAGACTGTTTACTGTGGCCAGGATACCTCTTTGCGTGAATGGCCTTACTTCTCTGGATACTTGAAAAGTAAAACTGTCAGTCTGTAGATTCCAACTCACTCCTAAGCTCCTTTGAAGTGGCAGAGGGTCAACACCTAAAACAAGTTCCTTTAGATCTTTAGCTCTGTAATCTGCTGGAAATGCTTCCATAACTGAACTTCTATTGGATGCCACTTTGTGTAGCTTTAGATTTGATTCTGCAAGCATCTCCCTGGCCCTTTGCAGAAGACTGACTGCTTCAGCTTCAGTAGGCAAGGAAGTGAGTTCATCATCTATGTAAAAATTTCTTAAGATAAACTCTTTTACATCTTCACCATACTCACACTCTCCCTGCTTAGCTATTTATCTTAGACCATAAATGGCTATGGCAGGGGAAGGGCTGTTTCCAAAGACATGCTTTTATTTTGAACTCTGTAATTTCTTTGTTACAGTCGTTTTCTCGAAACCAAAGAAACCTTAAGAATTTGCGATGATCTTCTCTAACTGTGAAACAGTAAAACATATGCTGTACATCAGTAGTAACTGCAACTTGCGCTTTGCGGAAACGCAGAAGGACACCTAACAGTGTATTATTCAAATTGGGTCCACTGAGAAGCGTGTCATTCAATGAGATGCCTTGATACTGAGCACTTGAATCATAAACTACCTTGATCTGCTCTGGTTTATGAGGGTGATAGATGCCAAAGATTGGTAGGTACCAACATTCTCACCTGTTTCCAATGGTGGGGCAGGTTCTGCTTGGTTATTGTCAAAGATCTTCTGCATAAACCTCACAAAATGTTCTTTCAACTCAGGTTTTTCTTCAAGAGAACGTTGTGGAGCCAGGA
Source organism: Pelophylax lessonae (assembly GCF_965119305.1). Taxonomy (NCBI): domain Eukaryota; kingdom Metazoa; phylum Chordata; class Amphibia; order Anura; family Ranidae; genus Pelophylax; species Pelophylax lessonae. Next base: position 240,080,117 of record NC_138772.1, read on the forward strand.
ATCTTTTTTGTGCTTGCTTTATATTGTTTGACAGTCTAGGACGTGGCCAGCGAAATAGTAGGGGTGCTACCCAGTAATTTTCTTCATCAACAAACATCTCTTTTTCAACTATGTCAAGGAACATTCTATCTTCAATAGATATAGCAGCTTTTTCATCATTTAAAGTTCTATCAAACACGTTATCACCTAAACTGTCTACACTGTTAGTTGCAGTTCCTAAATAGCATAGTGAGAGGGTGCGTGGCTGTTGTTTGCTAGCATCAAAAATATCTTTAACCTGCATATAGCTAGTGCAAGGGCTGAATAGAGAAGTGCATCCACTAGGTAGCACATTTGTCTTAAAAGAGTTCACATGAAGAGTTCATATGAATTCCTCTTAAGCAAATTTCCCCAACTATAACCCAACCTAAATCTAAACATTGTGCATAAGGTGTGTTATGGGGCCCATTAATCTGCTCACGTACCTTGTGCACCCTTAGGATATCCCTTCCTAGCAAGAGAAGAATTTGGGCTTTAGGGTCAAGTTCTGGGATCTTCTCTTTTAAGGATTTCAGATGAGAAAAATACTGTGTAACCTCAGGTGTTGGAATTTCTGACCTGTCATCAGGTGTTAGGGTGCTGGTGGTAACCTGGCGACAGAGATAGGCCCCGATGTCCGCTAGAGGGCGGAGCTTGGACGGAACCCCCAAGGTAAGTGACACAGGCTAGCCTGAGGTGCGGAGTCTAAGTATCCACCGGTTTTCGCCAGGGCCTCTAGTGGTGAGGATGGACTTCGCTGCGTGTGGATACCAGGTCGCGGTCCTCAGGGTCGCCCCACCAAGGGAGAACCGATCAAGGTCCGAAGGTGGGTAAACAGACAAGGGAGATCCGAGAGAATGGTCAAACAAGCCGGGGTCAGGACGGGCAGCAGATGAGCGGAGTCAGGAACAAGCCAAAAGGTCAACAGGAAATCAGCAGCAAACAGGTCACAGGTTCAGGAACAATGGCAGGAGGTGAAGACAAGACAGCACTGAACCTGTGTGCTGATCCAGCTTAAATAGTGCTCTTTCTTGATGAGAGGGGTGGAGCCGGAATAGCCTGTGAGTCTTAACTCATCCTCTGCCAGAGCCTTCCTGACAGGTTCCTAACATTGCCCCCCCCCCTTAAGGGCAACCTCCGGGTGCCCAACAAGCTCCTTTTTTGTGGATGAGCACGAAAAAATGCTTGGATTAGGTCCGCAGCATGGACGTTCCGTTCAGGCTCCCAGGAGTTCTCTTCCGGACCATAACCCTTCCATTTGATGAGAAACTGTAGCTGGTTGCCTCTCTTTCGACAGTCCACCACAGCCTCAACCTCATACTCCACATCTCCATCCACGATCACAGGTTCTGGGGTACCTGAACTTCTACCAGGGAAGTCATCGGGGATCACGGGCTTCAGTAAGGAAACATGAAATATGGGATGGATCCGAAGGGTATCGGGTAGGGATAGTTCATAGGACACATCATTGAGTTTCCTTTTAACTGGAAATGGACCAATAAATCTGGGAGCCAGTTTCTTGGACGGACAGGCTAGGCGGAGATTAGCCGTGGAAAGCCAGACCCGATCGTCAGGTTGAAGAATCAACTCTCCCTTCTTTCTCTTGTCGAAGATCCTTTTGGATGCAGCTTGGGCCTTGGCTAAGGTCTCCCGCAGAAGGTTATTATTCCGGGAAAAGAAGTTGACGGTGTCTTGGACTGCAGGAACTCCGGATTCACATGGAATATCTGGTAAGAAGGAGGGATGAAATCCGTAATTAGCGAAGAAGGGAGATTGGCCAGTAACAGAGTGCTTGGAATTGTTGTAGGAGAATTCTGCAAATGGTAACAGGGCTACCCAGTCGTCCTGGACAAAGGTGGTAAAGCACCGCAGGTACTGCTCCAGGGTTTGGTTTGTCCTCTCAGTTTGTCCGTTGGTCTGTGGGTGGTAGGCTGAGGACATAGACAACTCGATCTTTAACAGTTTACATAAAGCCTTCCAGAAGCGGGACGTAAATTGTACCCCTTTGTCAGAGATGATGTTCCTGGGAATCCCATGGAGTCTTATGATCTCCCTAATGAAGATCTCTGCAGTTTCCCTTGCAGAGGGAGTACCCTTGAGGGGCAAAAAATGGGCCATTTTAGAGAGTCGATCTACCACCAAAAAAATGGCAGAGCATCCCGCAGAAGGTGGAAGTTCCACAATGAAATCCATGGCAATTGTTTGCCAGGGCCGATCAGGGATGGGAAGAGGTCTGAGAAGGCCCCATGCGTTACTTCTGGCAGTTTTACACCGGGAACAGGTGGTACAGGAGAGTACATAACTCTCTTCCACTCATCGCCTTCTCGAATACGGACTAAGTTGTAGGCCCCGCGGAGATCCAACTTAGTGAACAGGACAGCAGATCTGAGCCGCTGAAAGAGCTCGGGAACCAGAGGGAGAGGGTAGCGGTTCTTAATGGTAACTTTATTCAAGTCTCTGTAATCGATACAAGGTCGAAGGGAGTGATCCTTCTTTTCTACAAAAAAGATACCTGCCCCTGCCGGAGAGGTGGAAGGAAGGATAAACCCCTTCTTCAGACTTTCGTCCACATAGTCCTTTAAAACGTCCAGCTCACGTTCAGATAGTGGGTAAATTCGGCCAAATGGGATCTCGGCTCCCGGGAGCAAGTCAATAGGGCAATCATATGAACGGTGAGGAGGTAAGGTCTCCGCTCCCCGCTTACTGAAAACATCCAGGAAGTCGTGATATGCCTTGGGTACAACAGAACGTAAATCAGGCTCAGATTCGAGACAGAACAGAGTTTGGGGGGACTTGGATGGAGAGGGTAGACAGGAGTCCCTGCAGTAAGGAGACGGGAACTGGACGGCTCCTGTGATCCAGTTGATTTGCGGGTTGTGTGCCTGCAACCATGGCAATCCCAGGATAATGGGAAAAAAGGGAGATGCGATGACATCCAAACGTATCAATTCCTTATGGCCAGATGGAGAGACCATTGGAAGAGGAAGGGTTTCTTGGGTCACGGGTCCAGACTTGATGTGGGAGCCATCGGCCAGGAAGATAGTGAGGTCCTGGGTCTTGGTCTGGAGAGGTATGCCTTGCTGCCCTGCAAAGGAACGGTCAATGAAACAACTGCAGGCTCCCGAGTCAATGATTGCTGTAACCTGGACGGGTCCTTCTGGTAGCTGCAAAGACACAGGAAAGGCTAAGTGGGAGGTAGAGGTAACTGATGCCACACAACTGGAGGGCGAGACTGGCAAAGACTTATGGTGTTTCGATGGGCAGGAGCGCACATAATGGCCAGCTTCTCCACAATACAGGCAAAGATTACCCAGCTGGCGGCGACGTCTCTCCTCCGGAGACAAGACAGGCCGCATGACCCCAAGTTGCGTGGGTTCAGGAGCATCAGGCATTGCTCCGGCAGGAGCAGGGCTGGGAGAGACTGCCCCAGTGGAAGGGAAGTGTACAGGAGGTGCTCCTCGTGGCAACATCCAGGCTGGCCGAAACTGCTGCGTTGATCGTTCCGCCCGGCGTTCTCGGAGCCGAAGGTCGATTTGAATGGCCTGGGAGATCAAATCCTCTAGTGCGTCGGGATGCCCACCCGGGCCAATTCGTCCTTCAGTGCTTCGGACAAGCCTAGATGGAACTGGTACCGGAGTGCAGCCTCGTTCCAGGAAGTGTCGGAACTCAGGCGACGGAAGTCCGTGACATAGTCTTCTACGGGTCTGCGCCCCTGCTGGAGAACGTGCAGCGCAGCTTCTGCGGTGGAAGATCGCTGTGGATCATCATAGAGTTGGGCCATAGCCTCAAAAAATGACAATAGAGAGTTCAAATGGGGACTACCCTCTTCAAGGAGCCGATGGGCCCAGGACTGGGGTCCGCATAGTAGCAATGAAATAACAAACCCCACCTTGGTGGCCTCCAGGGAGAAGGTTCGGGGTTGCAAGGAGAAGTATAGCTGGCAGGCATTGCGAAACGCTCGGAATTTACCCCGATCTCCGGAATATTTTCCAGGGGTAGGGACCCGAGGTTCTGGTGGCAGCATCACTACTGTGGGGCTGGAGGCCGGTGCTGCGGCTGCGGCAGCAGAGGAGGGAGCAGATGGCGCAGTGGAATCTGCCGGGAGGGTTACAGATCGCAATCGTCCCTCTGTGTATAGCCATCCTGAAGCATCCTCACGGCTTGAGACAGGGCTGCTAGGTGTTGGCAGATCTCCTCTAATGGTGAAGCCTCTCTTGCAGGTTCCGACATGGCTGTCTTGTACTGTTAGGGTGCTGGTGGTAACCTGGCGACAGAGATAGGCCCCGATGTCCGCTAGAGGGCGGAGCTTGGACGGAACCCCCAAGGTAAGTGACACAGGCTAGCCTGAGGTGCGGAGTCTAAGTATCCACCGGTTTTCACCAGGGCCTCTAGTGGTGAGGATGGACTTCGCTGCGTGTGGATACCAGGTCGCGGTCCTCAGGGTCGCCCCACCAAGGGAGAACCGATCAAGGTCCGAAGGCGGGTAAACAGACAAGGGAGATCTGAGAGAATGGTCAAACAAGCCGGGGTCAGGATGGGCAGCAGACGAGCGGAGTCAGGAACAAGCCAAAAGGTCAACAGGAAATCAGCAGCAAACAGGTCACAGGTTCAGGAACAATGGCAGGAGCTGAAGACAAGACAGCACCGAACCTGTGTGCTGATCCAGCTTAAATAGTGCTCTTTCTTGATGAGAGGGGTGGAGCCGGAATAGCCTGTGAGTCTTAACTCATCCTCTGCCAGAACCTTCCGGACAGGTTCCTAACATCAGGTATCATGTCACATTCAATGAGTGTGGGAAGTTCTATGTGTATTTGCCTATCAATAGACGGAACAGTGAAGTTGGATGCCATACGTCCTGTTTTTTCCATAATGCCTGAACATGTTTTTAGAGTGTAGGAAAGTGTTTCACCACTAATGTTAAACATATCAAAGAACTCTGATTTGGCTAATGACCGAATACTTTGATCATCTAACACTGCATACATTTTCACTGCACACTCAGGTTTGTTAGAGGGATACACAGTCACTAAACAAATCTTGGAACATGATCTGGGCCTTGTCCCTTGCGCGCATACCTCTGTACTCTTGGATACAATAGTGGATGGGGTAGCTTCAGCTTTCTCCCCGCCTTGCTCTTTTCCAGTTATAAGAGTCTCTGCTGCCCAGAGGGCTGGACCTGGATGCAATGCTGAGATATGCTGGTCACTGTTACATTCTCTGCATCTTATGTTAGCTTTGCAATCTTTAGCAAAATGTTTGGTGGATGCACAGCATTTGAAGCACATACCATTTTCTTTCAGGTAAGCTTTCCGTTCATCAATGTGCTTGCTTCTCAACCCACTGCACTTTGACAGTGGGTGTGGTTTATTATGAATTGGACATGGAGTGTCTGGTTCCATGGATTTCTTTTCATGGCTGCTTACTTGTGGAGTCGAATTAGTGGATGACACCTCCGTCTTTCTGACTGACACTGATGGTCTGTTGTCGTACCTTGCTCCGGTCTTCCCTGTATTTGCTGTAATTTGGTTTCTGCGTGTTGAGAATGTGAAGCTCAAATCAATTCTAGTCTTGGCTTGGTTGACAATAAATCCAGTGAAGAAACTGAATGGTGGGAAAGAGACATGATGATCTTTATACTTGGAGCCTTTTCTTGCAAACTATATGGGAGCATTTCAATTATTGGTTTAATCCCACGAGCTGTGTCCAGGTATGCCAGTCCCGGCAAGTAGCCTCCAGACTTGGCTGCATCTACTTCCAACAACATGTCACCAAGTTCTCTTAACTTTAGATTGTCTTTGTTAGAGATTCTGGGGAAATTTTCTAGTTTCTTTAACAGAGCATTTTCAATGACTTCAGGGCTGCCATAACAGTCTTCTAATCTCTGCCATACCATTTAAACTCATGCAATTGGATTTTTAACAGACCTGAACTGATCTGATTCTTTTGGCCTGTTGAGATGACTCTGGCCCAAGCCACTTTGTCAGCAAATCTAGCTCTTCTCTGCATGTAAGATTGAGATCTCTGGTTATGCCCTGGAATGATGTTTTCCATGCCCAATAGTTCTCTGGGTGATCATCAAATGTTAGCAGCCCTGTACTCACTAACTCTCGACGAATAAGGTGCTTTGCTAGATCAGTGGTCTCTGAAGTTCCTAATGTGCCATCTCTAAAAGAGGATGCACGATAATCCATGTTATGGGATGGATGTTGTACATTTGCATAATCTCTGCTTTCTTGGATGCGCACCTTGGTGCTGGGACATTGTCAGTATAGGTGTGCAATTCAGGCACATTTGGAGTGGATTGAAGCTTTGGAGTTGTGCTGGAGATAGGAACAAACTCTGTTATATTTTGTTCCAGAGCATGATTGTGAACATACTCATAAGTCCTTTGTACTGGATCATAAGTAACTATCTCTGCAAACTCTTGAAGCGAGTCCTCTTGTAAAACAGCTGCAGTTTCATATACTGCAGCTTATGCAGATGCTGCTACTGCTGCCCTTTGACTCTGTAGCACATGCATATTAGCTTCCAACTCTGCTTTCTGCTTCATCAACTCTGCTTCTTTTTCTGCATAATAGACTTCTGCTCGCGCTGCTTCTGCCTTTGCTCTTGCTCTTAGCGCTGCAGAACTCACTGACGATCTGCTGGAGCACACAGAATCTCTGGAGCCAGAAACCTGAGATCTGGTCTTCAAGGTTAAAGGAGTAATTTTAATACTCTTATCTGAATTCATGGTGATAAATTTAAAGTGGATCGGAATCGGACACAGCTAGTTCACCTTGGGGGTGTCCATTCCTGGGGTGCCTCGTCTAGATATATTTTTGCATCCTCCCCACTGCCCCTTTCACAAGCTTATAGGTAGTTTGTACAGGGTACATCCCCCCTCTTTGTTACGTTTCTCTCTATACCCCACTTAAGAGGGCTTCTGCTCCGTGTGGAAGCCCTCTTATACATACCACTTACTCGTTTTGGCTAATATAGCTTGGGCACATGCCTGTGTTACTTTTGTACACCATTGTACTGTACCTTTCATTTGATATGGTTTAGTTCCCCCTGTTCTAATTTTGCATATTATGTTTATTTTAATTGTTTTACTGACAACGGGATATGGGTGCAATGTACGATGCTTTCTGTTGTGCAATGTTGTATCACCTTGTATCATTTCACCTTGCCATCTCGCTGCTTGTTGTTGTTGTTCTCTTTCTATTTTTCAATAAAACGTTTAAAAAAAAAAAAAATTTAAAGTGGATGCCTTAACTTCAAATGTAGCTCTTCTGACTTTGCCTGTTATACGTATGCCTTTTACTGTGCTGTCCTACTATCCCTTAGCGGACAGCCAGTTATCAAAACAGACAGAAATAGCGTTGTGTTTTATTCCAAAACTGAATTTACTTCTATCAATAGTTCTGTAAAAGGCATTTGTGTATCTAGGGGCAAATATGGAGATCTTCACTTGTCTGCATCAGAACTAAAATGGCTTCTGTATCTGAGGTAAAATCGTTATGTGGTAACCAAGGTGAAAACTTTATGTTGTTCAAAAAGAAACTTTATTAACAAAAGGCAAGCCTTTCTGTTTCTTCCTGTGAGGAACTGAACTGCAATTGCAACAGGCTACCACCAGGTGTTCTCAAAATGAAAATATAATAGACAATTCTATAATAGACAGCACAACCTATGTGTATTGCGGTGCGGAGTCAATATCATTTTGATATCTGTCTTTATGAAGTGATACACGCTCATGTCTTTCTACTGTGCTTGATCACCATAGTGGAAACCACATGGCTTTTTCCCTGCAGCTAGCCTCATGGGGGAAAAGTAGTATAATCCAATTCGGCATTGTTCTCTGAAGCTTTGCAAAATGGGATTCATGCCAGTAGTTGTGGTGGGAACAAATGAAGTTTGATCAGAGCAACGTTCACGGTTCTACACGCTGGTTTCATTGTGTAGTTTTAGGCGGGAAGTTTTGCACACTGTTCTGCTCATTCACGATCGTGTACTCCCCTTTCTATTGTACATTTGAATGTATACAAGTGTGTCATTGGCTGATTCTTTGTAACTTGTGCCATGTGACAGTACATTTAGAACTGATTGGCTGATGTAGTATAGCCATCACTTCCTTTTGAGTGTCCCTTTGTCTCATAAATAAATGGAGCTCCCTGTCTTAGACAGCACATTCTTGTGAGCATCTAAGGTGATAGCAGCCTTTGTCTGTATTCCTGGGTACTGCTCTATTACCTTATACAAAAAAGCTGAGAGCTTTTTAGCACAACGGGATTAATTGCGCTTGGCGTACATTCATATCTAAAAGTGCACTTATTAGCGCAACAAGTTATTTGTGCATCAAGTGTACATTCATTTCCAAGACACATTTTAGGGAATGTAGCATGATAAGGTTCGGGGGGGGGGGCTCTCACTGATCCCCCCCCTTTCCTGGTCTGCTAGGCTGCATGCTCATATAAGGATCAGGTACGGATTTGGGGAAGACCCCACGACCTTTTTTTTTTACATTTTGGCCTGGGGCTCCCCTTAAAATCTATACCAGACCTGAAGGTCCTGGTATAAATTGGGGGGGAACCCACACTCTATGAATTGATGTATTGTTTCATTTTGTATTTATTTATTTTTGTTCATTCGTTTTTTCACAAACACACATTACTATGTATTTTCAATAACACACAGTCACACTTTGGATTGGATATACTCTGAACACATCTGTGGGATGGATATATTGTTTTACATTGGGCTTATTCTATTTTCCCTACACATTTTTGGTCATTTATGAATTCTTCACATAGCACAACTTTTCTTAAGACAATTCTTTTGTCTACATTTAGCACCTTAACAACCAGCTATTCTTTACACGGAATTCATAATTTTTCAACCAATCCGAATCGCTCCAAAAATTTAGAATTAGTTAGAAAATTTACAAACAAAATGAAATTCAACGAAAAAAAAAAAACACATGTCTAGTTACCATTTACTGCCCCTAACATTCTGTTACTGTACTGTAAACAACTAGCAGTTCTGTTACTCTGTAGAGTACATTTATTTGTTACAATGCGTCTATACTTTTCACTATATCTGTTGCTGCTTTATTGGATTAATATATATATATATATATATATATATATATATATACACACACACAATATACACACACACACACACACACAGTATATACAAATAGATATATACACACACAGTAAATTAGCCAAGAGTTTGTCAATTGGCTGTATATACACATACTTTTGCTCTGTCCTCCAACAATGCATGACTTCTGTAGGTCGACACAATGCAGTTCCATACAGTTTTCAAGAGTTCCACTTTGCCCACAAGTACATATTTTATAACAGCCTACTTCTCCTGATGGTACTTGAATGAGAGTTCCCTGCCGTACAAGAAAGTCAGATGCTTCTCCCAGTTTGCAGCCTATTGTAATTAGAGATACAAAAAAAACAAACACAATTTTATATAGGTAAATATATTTGTGAAAAAGTAGGCATATATGACATTTTTATTTTGCAGTTCATAAATGTATTCCAGTGGCTTTCAGTCCTATCACAAGTTCTTGGGTTTGCAGACTGCAAACCCACCCAATATTAACGATAATACTTCCTCCAAATACAATCAACATAAATAAATGATAAAACACAATAATACAATACATGGCATGAAATGGGCGTGGCACTTTATTGGTTTATTTATAAATATTAACAAAACAAGAAATAATTTTCTTATTGAAAACACATCTCCATAAATTAGATGTATATAAACCATGTTTGCTCAGTTGACAGAACTCAAGCATAAATATTCTTATCAGAATTTACAAAACGTTCCCCCCTAGAAATCCAAGGTTACAAAAACCACATAAAGTACCTGCGACAGTGTGGGAGGAAGGGAAACTCTTCTCCCAGAAGCTGACCGAGTGCCAAATTACGATTTTGATTATGAAATTATGATAGGCGGCACTGATAGGCACTGATATGTGGCGCTGATAGGTAGCACAGATATGCAGCATTGGTGGGCACTGATAGGCGGCACTGCTGGGCACTGATAGGCGGCACTGACGGGCACAGATAGGTGGCACTGACGGGCACAGATAGGTGGCACTGACGGGCACAGATAGGTGGCACTGATTGGCACTAATGGGCACTGATAGGCGGCACTGGTGGGCACTGACGGGCGGCGCTGATGGGCACTAATGGGCACTGATAGGCGGCACTGGTGGGCAATAATGGGCACTGATGGGCAACACTGAAAGATGGCAATGATGGGCACTGGTGGGCAGCAATGATACTGGAGGGCACTGGCGCGCAGCACTGATAGGGAGGGCAATGGGGGGCTCCCTGAGCCCTGATTGCCATCCCTGGTGGCCATAGTGGGCATCCCTGGGGTCATAGGTGGGCATCCCTGGGGGTCATGGATGGGCATCCCTGGTGGTTCTAGTGGCACCCCCCCCCCCGAGGGTCTGCACTGGTAATCAATGATCTGATTACCAGTGCCGACCCCCCCCTGTCAGGGGAGCCGCCGATCGGCGCTCCTTTACTCGTGCCGGTCAGGCACGAACTAAGGAAAGCCGATCAATGGATGTTCCTGTTTACTATGTGACCAGCCATGATTGGACACCTCGCATCACCGATCGCCGCTCTGTGCGCCCCCGGGGGGCGCGCAGAGCTGTATTATCCTGCCGCCGTCATATGACGTCTGATCAGGATAATACAACCACATTCCTGCCGTCAATCTGTTATAGGGCGGGCGGGCAGTGGTTAATCCCTCAGCTCCTTATATATGATCCTGGGAAATTCCAGAAAGATCTATGAATTCCCTTTGGCTGGAATAACACCTCAGCTCTTACATTCCAAATATGTAAAGGGACAGTATACCCAAAATTTACCATATCACCAAATGTTAGTTAAAAACATTTTAAAAAGGGAGGGGGGGGAGGTTTGGGCCTCAATCCTATGAAAGCAGGCCCAAAGTGTTGTGCCCTACTTTAACATGCTCAAATATCAATACATTTAAACAGCTGGAACCATTCATTGTAGTTCAAACCCCTGATACATATTTGGATAAATCAAACCATACCAATATAAAAATGGGTTAAATGTTACATTGTGATTGATATAAAAAAGAAATAGAGGTTGATCACTTAACAAAGTGAATATTCACTTTGTAAAGTTAATGTTCGTAAATAAAACAATGTTCGCTTTAAATATCCAATCATGTTGTAGCAATTTTTTGTTTAAATTTCCCTTGTACATCGGTTCACCTTATTTACCAATACTTATTTTGTCCAAAACTCATGAAAAGCTAAGTCCCCGTTCACACTGGGGCGACCTGTGAAGCGACCTGGCCGCCTCACAGGTCGCCGTAGGTCACCTTCCATAGGGAAGCTGCGGACCCGTTCTAATAGGAGCGACACAAGTCGCTCCGACTTAGAAAAAGGGTCCGGAGCTTCTTTGGAGCGACCCAGAGCGACCGTCATAGACTTCAATGTTATGAAGTCCGTGCCGGCCGCTCCGAGGTCGTGGCGCGCTGCTCGCACCGCGACCTCGGAGGTCGCCCCGGGAAGTCGGATCGCCCCAGTGTGAACGGGGCCTAAAAGTACATAGGAAAAAATAACATTAGGCAGGTTAAAGTGATTATAAAGCTGTTACATAGTTAGTCAGGCTGAAAAAATATTCAAGTCTATCTGGCTCAACCAATAAAAAAGCTTTATTTTTTTTTAAATAAAATAATAAACAGGTCATACTTACTAGCTCTGTGCAATGGTTTTGCACAGAGCAGCCCCGATCCCCTTCTTTTGGGGTTCCCTGCCAGTGTTCCTGGCTCCTGCCCTTCAGTGAGTGCTCAACATAAAAAGGTGCCTTATATGGGGAACTAGTGCAGGTCTAAATCTGTGTGAGGAGAGAGAGAGAGATGTTACTCTCATGCCCAATGCTGGATCGAGATCAGGATCAGGTAAGTATAGGAGATCAGGCTGGGGGTGGATCCTCTGGCACAGAAAGTTGGAACAGAATGTATAGACTGCACCAAGGTAAAAAACCTTAAGGCTTTAGAACCTCATAAATGTAGTGATTATAAACGGTCACCTTGTAAAACAAGCCATTCAGTTTAAAGAAATAAAAATATAGATGAAAAAAATAAAATAAAATGCAAAACATTTTGTATAGATATAAAAAAAAACAATATAAATACAGTTTTTCTTTTATAAGTGATCCCTCTGTTATCAGCTGCATAAGGGCTTTTGGGTGTAGATCGGAGTGAAATGAGGTGTCTTACACAACTGATGCCATCAGGGAAGCCACCCCTTCATAACTGATGTTAGAAAGATGCGTTGATTCTTGTCTCCTGATGTCCACTGCCTGGAGGAAATCTCTCTGGAAGGGTCGCATCCACCATAATGCCCATTTCATCATGGGAGCTGTGGCTACCAACATCTCAATGACTCTCAGGCACTGACGGGCAGTGAGATGATGGGCAGAGAGAGTGAGAGAGAAATCCTGTCTCAGATTACTGGAATTTTCTCTTCGGGCAGAGAGATAGTGCCTGTCACTGTATTGAACTGAGCCCCGAGAAAACCGAGGGACTGTGTGGGTACCAGATGACTTTTTTTCATATTCAGAATCCAGCTGAACTCCTGGAGAACAGTGATGGCTTGACCCATGTGCTCGAGGAGTTGGGACCTGTCTTGAGATAGGAGAAGCAGGTCGTCTAGGTAGTGATGAAGCCAGATACCCCTGACCCTTATCAAGGCTACTACCGCCAACAAGACTTTGGAAAATGTGGTCGGCAATGTTGAAAGCCCAAAGGGGAGACAGGTAAACTGAAGGTGAGTCTGACCGACAGCAAAGCGGAGGAACCAGTGGAAACTTCTTGTAACAGGAACATGAAAGTAGGCGTCCTTCAGATCTCCTGGTTGGACCGATTGCTGAATAGTTAACAGTGTTTCCATTTTGAACTTTTCTCTGCTGATAAACTGCTTCAGATGCGTAAGATCTATGACAGGCCACCAGGCGCCTTTCTTCTTCTGAACCATGAAGAGAGGTGAGTAGATTCCTTGCCCCCTTTCGGTGTCTGGGACAGGAACCGTGGTGCCCTGAGCTATCTGTGATTCCATGTAGGAAAGAAGAGTCTGTATTTTTTTCTGCCGACGATGGAATTGAAGCGGGGACGAACCTGAGCCTGAGGGTGCTGCTGAAGGTTCAGGATTGCCCCAGAGAGACCTTACTGATGATCCAGGAGTCCCAGACTGAGGCCGCCCAGACATGTCGAAAGTGAAGGAGGCGAGCCCCCACCCGACATGTCTGAGCGGGCCCAATGTCAAAAGGACTTGGTGGCCTTCCGATCACCAGACAAATTACCCCTAGGGGCCTTCCGGAAAGAGGACCATCTAGACTTCCAGCTTCTCCCAACTTCTTTGCCCTGATTGTAGCTGCGTGCCTCCCTGGCACGATACACATTTTGCCTCTTTGGATAAGCCCTTTCTGAATTATCTGGCGCCTGTTCTGGGGAAGGAACCCCGACCTACCACCCGTGGACCGGGTTATAGCATTATCCAGTTTGTTCCTGAAGAGAGAGGAACCTTTAAAAAACCAGGGCCGAAGCCAAAGGGCTCCCTTTGCTGCGAAGGAGGATAACATAGCCCAAGCCAGAAGGTGGATAATGTCAATGGACGCTTCACCCAAAAAGGCCAACGCCATCTTCAACTTCATAGGGGAGCATTTGGCCACCTCTTCCGAGATGCTTCTGAGGGTCTCATCCATGCCGTCAGCCCATATCTCCATTGATTTGGACATTGCAGCCAGGGCTAAGGCCGGCTTGCAGGCCATGCCCGCTGTAACATAGACATGTTTAAGATCCAAACCAAACCTTCTTTCCAGAGGATTCTTAAAAGATACTGCATCTTCCAACGGAAGGGTCACATGCCTAATGAGCCTCATCACAGCCGCATCCTCCAGAGATGGGGATTCTGAGTGTTTCACCTCATCCTCCTTAAAGGGATAAAGCTTCAACATTTTGGAGAGCATGGAATTCTTCCTCTACACCTTGCTCTATTCATCTGTAATACTCTCACCCAATTCTCCCAAGAATGGAAAATTCAGATGACCCTTACTCAGCTGCTTGAAGAACTTTGTCTGCTTAGGAGGAGAGATTGTTGGATTTTCCCAATCCAGAGCTTCCCTAACATCCCTTACCAGAGGGGGAGCAAGGTCAATATTATAGCCCAGACAGAGATCATCTGCTTCCGAATCGCTCTCCGAAAGGAAGACGGAAGGACAGCTTTGCTGGGAGGACTCCAAGAAATCCTGGCCTAGAGCCTCCCTCCCAGGAGAGCGTGGTGGATTTAAGGTGGTACCTTGGTGGCTAACTCCTAATTCAGTCAGGGAATCCTTAAGGACACACCTCACCATGGACTCCAATTGTTGATCCATGCTCCCACTTGCCGCCTGGGCATAGCAACGGTCACAGGAGGACTTTCCGTCTGGGACGTGGAAATCACATCCCCAGCATTTCTTCTCACGAGGATGATCAGGGTGACAAGAGAACCTGGGACCTGGGCGGGGAGGCTGGGTCCTTAATAAGGCGCTTTGAGCTGGAAGGGGATCTGCGCCTGGACGTAGAGGAAAAATGCGACTTTGAGTGTCGTCCTTCCTTTTGTGCACTGCGCTGCGGTTCAGCCCCCCCCCCCACAGCTTGCACCCAGGGAGGGACTCCCCTAACAAGTACCTGCTACGAGAGGGCTGGCCACAGGGGGGGCAGAGACAATGCCATCCTTAGGGCTGAAACTGCAGACACTGGAAAAAAAACAGTAATAGCAATTAAGCCAAAAGTCCTGCCAGTGATAAAAGGGGGCTAAAGCCTACAGAACCAGCCACCTACCTAAAGGTAGCACTCCTGCCTACCAGGAGCTTTCCTCTTTCAAAAATGGCACCCCGTGACATCACCGCCGACCTCGTCACACTGCACATGCGAATACCCTCACCCAGCCGGACCGTGCACGCGCAACTAAGCTTCAGCCTTAGCACTTGGTGCCCGAGGCACGGCCTGGAACGCAGGTGCCGAGGCTGGAATACACTGTGGAACGCAGAACGCCACCAGGAAGAAACTCACATCAGACACAGAGAGACACGGTAAGAAGAAAGCTAGGCCATACTTGCCACACAGATCTTCAGGCCAGGCACGGTACTGCACACATTGGACTTTGGGCAATACAGGGCCACCCGCAGCAGCTGGGCCTTTGGCCAACAACATGCGCTCACCGGCAAAGGTTTCTTCAATTGCCCTCTCCATACCTTGCTAAAGGCATGGGCTTAGTGGAGGTACAGCGACCCGACATTCCACAGCCGCTCCATGATAGACCCTAACTTGTACTCCAAAGGTAGGAAAGCACCCTCTAGGTGCTCTGGAGGAGGACAAAAAATGAAACATTGATGCTGAAAGGGAGCAAAGATTTATGGGAGTGGGGTCCTATAGGGTAGGAGTGGAGGCGGGGCTATACCCTAACGTATGCTGCCATGGAGTCTGTCACAAAATATATTTTTTTAAAACTAGAGTTTAGTGTCAATTTAATGCCTTTTGTTTTAGATCTAAAACCTTTTTTGCTGTGGGGAAAATATCAATGATTCTTTGGCTTAAAAAGGTCGGCTTCCATTTCCACCAGCCCCTCTAACAGTCACAATGGTCCTTTGGCCCCAACCTACCCCCATGCCCCCCCTCCAGGGGTTAGGTAGGAGCTGGCTTTGCCACTTGCTCCAGTAAGGTGGGGGGGGGTGGATGCGGTTGTTGCTGACCCGGCTGTCCGGATCGACACAGGGGTCTTTGAGCAAGTTCCCGGCCCCCTGGGGGTTAGTGACTGGGGCAGGGATGTCCTTTGTGCTCCCTGCAGATGTTTCTTCATCTGCGGGTCTGCACCTCACATGCCTGGGTCGGGACGAAAATTTATTCCGCGGCCTATTCGCGGCTGTCCGGGTACCTGAACCGAGGTGACCTATATGAGGTGCCTGACAAAGCTGACCGGCGGATGCCTCCCGCGGCCAGATTGGGCCAAAAATTTAGGCCGCGGCTTGTGGCTTACTCGCAGCTGACAGAGCTGGCTGTCTGAGTGACTGACCAAGCTGTCCGGGCGACTGTCCAGGCTGTCTGAGCTTCTAACCAAGCTGTCCGAGCTGCTGATCAAGCTGACAGAGCTGATGGCGGACCCGCGACCGGCTTTGTGGCTTACTCACGGCTGGCTGTCCGAGCTGCTGAACGTGCTGTGCCTGGACGTAGATGAAGAATGCGACTTTGAGTGTCGATCTTCCTTTTGTGCATTGCGCTGCGGAATGCTGACCAAGCTGTTTGAGCTGCTGACCAGGGTGATAGAGCAGAGGATGGGCATCTGCCCTACCCCCCTCCCCTCAGGGGGGTGGACATATGGACTGCCTAGAGCCCCCCTGAACCCGGGGGCACCGTGGGGGCATTTTTGTGTGGGGGTTCTCTGCCTGAGCGTCTGTCATGGCGGGCCCCCGCTTCCCCTTTATAGGGGGCTATGTCCTTTTATGTCATTTATGGTGGGCAACCCTTAGGTCTAATAGGGATCCCTTTGTGGAACTTTATCCAGTGTCTCCTTGCGAGACTGTGGTCAGCGACCTCCCCTGCTTGTTATGTTCTCAGGGTGAACTTAGCATATAGCGACTTTACTGGGTCTGCGTCCATGCACTTCGGGTGCTCTGCAATGAGGATATCTCCTTTTTTTACTGCACATGCACAGGTGCTGGTGGATGCACTGATTGTATCGGTGCAGAAAATTTTCCCATGGGAAGCACCGGTCCCCTCGGGGCCCGCAGATTCCCTAAAGGCAGCAAAGGTACTCCCTTTTCCCGCCTACTGTGACAAAATTGTCGCGAGTCAGTGGAGTTGTTCTAAACGCAGTACTGGTAACCACGCATGGTGTAGCTAAAAAGATGTTCTGCGGACAAGGCTTATAAAAAGGCTCTATCAGATCTCCCCTTCATGGGGGACCGCCGTTTTGGGTCTTTGTTGAATGAACTTATCAAAGGACTCACAGGTGGGAAGAGTACTCTTCTTCCTCTATCCGCTAAGGGCAAGTCACCGCGTAATAGACAGGGCCCTTATTTTTCAGCACACAGGCGGCCCCTTCGTGCCTTCGGCATGCAGGAGAAAGGGCCTAAGCCATTTAGGTCAACGCAGGAGAACAGGCCCCTCCAGATCTCCAGCCAAATCTCCGTCTGCATGAAGGGATGCCATCACCCGTATCTGGGGAGGGGGACATCTTCTTTTTCTGTCCGGAACCAGTGCTCTCCTTGATTCAGAACAAATGGGCTCACGTGCTGCTCCTATCGGGTCACAAGATCGAATTCAGGTCCCGACCGTCGGACAGATTATTCCTATCCAATCTCCGCCTATCTTCAGATCAGTTAAGGGAACTACGAGGGTGGAACAAGATCTGCTGTAGCAAGGGTGATTGTGCCGGTTCCCTCTTGAAAACTCTTTCAAGGGTTTTATTCACACCAGTTTACTGTTCCCAGGTAAGAAGGGAAAGTGCGTCCAATTCTGGATCTCAAGGCTCTGAATCGCTTTGTGCGGGTACAGAGGTTTCGAATGGAGTCCATTCGCACGGTAGTGGCATTCCTACACCAAGGGGACTTTTTGGCCTCTATCGATATCGAGGACGCATATCTGCACATCCCTATTTATGCTGGACACCAGCGTTTTCTTTGCTTCGCTGTAGGAGAAGAACATTATCAATTTGTTGTGTTACCTTTTGGTCTTGCCTGCACCGCCAGAGTCTTCACCAATGTGTTGGCTCCGGTATTGGAATTATTGTTACAGCGGGGGATTGCGGTACTAGGGTACTGGGACAATCTCCTCTTAAGAGCAGACTCCCACTCAGTTCTGGTGGGCGATCTGTCAATCACTGTACGGACTCTGCAAGAGTTCGGTTGGACCATCAATTTCAGAAAATCTGCTCTGGTCCCAGCCTCCAAAATAGTTTATCTGGGACTGACTCTGGACTCAGCCTCTGTGAGGGTGTTTCTTCCCCCGGAAAAGCTGCAAAAATTGCAGAGGGCAACTCGGTTGCTGTTATCCAGCACTCTGTTCTCATTATGGACTTGCATGCGAGCTCTAGGCCTTTGGGGCGGTTCCGTTTGCTCAGTTCCACAAGACACCTTTGCAAAGGGGTATTCTTGTTAAGTGAAACAAGGATCCAAAATCTTTGGACAATCTGATTCGGTTGAGTCAAAACGCAAGAGTGCTCTTCCTTGGCCCTGCATCATGGCAAGTCCTTCCCTCTATTGTATTGGACTGTGGTATCCTTGGATGCCAGTCTGTCTGGCTGGGGGGTGTGAGTACTTGAAAAGCATTGTGTCCAGGGGACCTGGACTCTGAAAGAGTCCAGACTTCCAATCAATATTGTGGGCAGAAAATTTTGTTCCAGGCCTCTCTGCGTGCATATACCCGGAGTGGAGAATTGGCAGGCGGATTGCTTGAGTCGTTAGGTGTTGGATCAGGGGTGAATGGTCCCTGCACTCAGACGCGTTTCACCTGTTGTGTGTCCGGTGGGGGACACCCAATGTAGACATGTTCATTTCTTGGCTCAACGAGAAGGTATAAAGGTTTGTAGCCAGGTCTCGGGATCCTCTGGCCAACGCCACAGATGCACTGGTGGCTCCTTGGGGTCAGTATCGGCTGATCTATGCATTTCCTCCGCTGAAACTTCTGCCAAGGCTTCTGCACTGAATAGAAGAGGAAGGGATTCTGGTCATTCTGGTGGCCCCAGACTGGCCTCGCCGATCTTGGTATGCAGATCTGATAAGGTTGGTCGCCGATGCTCCATGGAGACTTCTCCAGGGAAGATCTGTTGTCTCAAGGGCTGATCTTCCATCCTGCTTTACAGTCGCTGGTTTTAACGGCATGGCTGTTGAAAGCCCGGTATTGAAGGATAGGGGTCTTTCTGACTCGGTGATTCCTACACTGTTGAAGGCTAGAAAATCTACCTCCAGGAAGATTTATCATCGTACGTCTCATGGTTTGAACTGATTAAGGTGCATCCACACTCCTTTTCAGTGGCTAGGATATTGGCTTTCCTCCAAAGAGGGGTTGATCAGCGGTTGGCCTTGGTACTATTGAAGGCCAGGTGTCGGCTTTGGGGGTGTATTTTCAATGCCCTTTATCTATGCATTCTTAAGTATCTGAATTGGTGGCGCTGTCCTGCCGTTCTCCTTCTCTGGTGGTCCACAGAGATTAAGTGGTACTTCAACCTAATCAGTCCTTTCTTCCTAAGGTGGTTTCTGATTTCCATTCAATGAAGACATTGTGCTGCCTTCACTCTGTCCTAAGGCCAAGCATCCCAAAGAAATTGTCTTGCATTCTTTGGCTGTGGTCTTTCAGATAATCAGACTCTACTTTTGCCCTTACGGAAGGACCTCTGAAGGGATTGGCTGCGTCTGCTTTGACCATATCCAGATGGATCAGGCAGACGATGGTACAGGCGTATTCACTTAAGAGTCAGGTTCCACCTTTCCCTGTGAAGGCGCATTCGCTAGGGTGCTGAGTGCCTCTTGGGCCTTTCGTCATCATGCGCCAGTAATACAAGTTTGCAAGGCAGCAACTTGGTCGTTTGTGCACACGTTCTCTAAATTCTACAAAAGTAGATGTGTTGGCATCCTCTGATGTTTCTTTTTGCCACAAGGTTTTGCAGGCTGCTGTTTAAAAAAGCATTTTTTTCTTTTTGAGGTTGATGTTTTTTCTAGGTGAGCTCCAGTTGTTCCTGGTTGAGCTCCATGTTACCTGTTTGGTTAAGTTTAGCCTTTGGGGTATTTCTCTGTGTTGTTTTCCCACCCCTCATGCAAATACTGCTTTGGGACGTTCCAATGGTTAAGAAGAATATGGTGCTGCATCTGTCAATGAACGATAGAGAAAACTGGATTTTTGACTTACCGAAAAAATCCTTTTCTCTGAAGTTTATTGACAGACGCAGTACCCACCCCTCTATTTCTGAATGGGTTGAGTTTTTTTACATCTGACACTGATTGCAACAAAACTGAATCCTATAGCAGGGTGAGTGGGTGTATGCCTTCAGGGACTGTCCCATAGGCGTGGTAAAGTTTTTTCTTGCCTAGTGTCCTACTCCTGTAGGGGGCAGCATAACCCAATGGTTAAGAAGAATATGGAGCTGCGTCTGTCAATGAACTTCAGAGAAAAGGATTTTACGGTAAGTCAAAAATCCATTTTTTTATTCTATTTTGTTCTAATTTTCTAATGGTCAGACAGTCAGTATCAATAGCTTAAGGCTACAGCAGCATTTAAATGGAAAACAATTTGAATTCAAATGCACTTGAGTTCAAATACCGATTCAATAACTTTTTGAATTTTTTTCTACAGTAAAGCAGTCAGTTTTTTTTAAAAAATTGTTGAATTTATCGAATTCAAATACGAAACTAACTAACTCGAATTTCCAAAACGACTGAAACTAATGTAACAAATTAACTAAATAGTTAAACATATATATTATATTATATATTTATATAATATAAATATAATTAAAAATAACTAAACTAATTTATTTAACCACTTAAGCCCCGGAAAATTTTACCCCCTTCCTGACCAGGCCCTATTTTGCGATTCGGCACTGCATGACTTTAACGGACAATTGCTCGGTTGTGCGACGCTGTACCTAAACTAATTTGACGTCCTTTTTTTCCCACAAACAGAGCTTTCTTTTGGAGGTATTTGATCACCTGTGCGATTTTTTGATCATGCGCTATAACCAAAAAAAGAGCGTAAATTTTGAAAAAATAACAATATTTTTTTATATGAAATTCCCCAAAAAAATTTAAAAATCAAAATTTTTTAACATTTTAGGCCAAGTTTTTTCTGCTACATATGTTTGGTAAAAAAAAAAAAAAAAAAAAAAATCGCAAAAAGCGTATTTTGATTGGTTTGCGCAATTGTTATTGCGTTTACTAACTATGGGAAAGATTTTTGTAATTTTTGTTGTTTTTTTTTTAACGAGTAATGGCGGCGATCTGCGATTTTTTTTGCGGGACTGCGACACTGCGGAGGACAGATCGGACCCTTGATTGACATTTTTGACACTTTTGGGGATACCAGTGACATTACTACAGTAATCAGTGCTATAGATATGCACTGTTACTGTAAAAATGACACTGGCAGGGAAGGGGTAAATTTTTTTAGAGAAGGAGGAGTTAAGTGTGTCCCTAGGGGCGTGTTTCAAACTGTGCAGGGATGTGGCTGTTCATGTAACAGCAGAGATCAATGGTCCTACATAGCAGGACCGTTTGATCTCTGCTGTTACACAAGGGAGAATGACAGGCGGCTGTGTTTACATTAGCCGCCTGCCTTTCTCCCTCTGTAACTGACGATCGTGAGTGACCGGCGGACATCGGGTCCGCCGGTCACTCTGGCGGAGGTGTCCGTGAACGAGCGGGGGCGGGAGCTCGCCCCCTATTGGCTCACAGGCTAGTGACGTACCGGTACGTCACTTTGCCTGCACGGGGCTGACTGCCGCAGTATATGTACTTGCGGCGTTCAGCAAGTGGTTAAATACCGAATCATACAAATTTTTTCGTCCTGCACATGTCTACTGTCAAAGTTACAAAATTGTGTTCGGGCATTAACATTTGTTTAACCTTCTGTCTCAAAGGGGTTAAAATACTAGTCTTCCATTCCCTAATTCTGCGCACACTTTCCTGCATTAAAGTTCTAGTTTGCCTCACCTGCTAGTTGCCTGTAACCACTGAGGGGAAGCAGGTAATGAATAACCTCACCCCCTGACTACACACCGCTGTTTAGGGGCAGTTCAGTACAGCTCAAATTTTCACTACTGTGGGGCGTCCAAAATGCACCTTTGCCTGTGTAGACAAAAATTCCTTGCACCGAACCTACAAGTACATTTATGATTTACCAAAGAGATGTCCACTATAAAAAAGTATGCACACTTTTTTAATACTTTTTCCATTGCTGTCTGCAGACTAACATCCATACATGGAGCAGTGGGATCATTTTGATATTTGGTTTGCTGGATAGACTTAGTGTAGGTCGGAGGGCACTAGTAAATGTGAGTTTGCATTTTATATACTTTTTATACTGTAAAATGTTTATGGAATAAACATGCTGTGCAATGATAGCATCTTTTTTATTTTATGAATATTCGTGAGAGGAGTGGAGAGCAATATAATGTATATTTTTCCTAGATAAGCTAAGGAGATAAATAATACATTGAGTATCATAGTGGATCCAACATCCCTGGTAGATTGGATAATTATGCTTTATATTGGAGGAGCTCTGATGAGTGAGTAGATTTGTCGGTGGTGGATATTGTCAAAGAGGTGTGGATTAGTGTACACAGCACTGAACTGGAATTTGAAATCACAGAGGAGTCATCACAGATAGTGATGGACGAACATCAGCCAGGGCGGTTCGCGAACGTCAGTCACAAATTTTCTCAAATGTCCGCGAACTGCGAGTTCGCGGCGGGCCCCATTGACTTTAATGGGAGGCAAACTTTAAAAACCTTTAGGTCATATTTGTAGCCACAAAAGACGTACTAGCTGTGCACAAATAGTCCCAGCACATGGACAATGTCATAACAGAAGTATTGTAATTGAAAAAGTTGCCCTAATTTTTTTTTTTACAGCAAAAATATATATTTTTTTTCATAAATAAGCCAGAACTGACAGCAGCCGGTAAATACATTGTCTAATACATTTAGGGTCCATTCTCACATCTGTAAAATGGGTCCGCATCTATTCCACAATTTGCCGGAACCTTTACAGACCCATTGTTTTTCATTTCCAGTCTGAAAAATTAGGCATTCACAGGATAAAGAAGTGTCGGCCATTCCAGGCCCCAAAAATTAGCCCACATGCGTTTACCTGACAGCTAAGAACGTAGTATTCTGTGGCTGAAGGTACATTAGGCATTCACAGGATACAGAAGTGAGTGTCGGCCAGTATTGGCCCCAAAAATTAGCCCACACGGGTTTACCTGACAGCAAAGAATGTAGTATTCTGTGGCTGAAGGTACATTGGGCATTCAAAGGATACAGAAGTAAGTGTCGGCCAGTATAGGCCCCAAAAATTAGCTCACATGGGTTTAACTGACAGCAAAGAACTTAGTATTTGATGGCTAGAGGTACAGTAGGCGTTCACAGGATACAGAAGTGTTGGCCTGTATAGGCCCCAAAAATTAGCCCACATGGGTTTAACTGATAGCAAAGAACGTAGTTTATTAGATGGCTGGAGGTACAGTAGGCATTCACACAGTATACAGAAGTGTCGGCCTGCATAGGCTGCAAAAATTAGCTCACATGGGTTGAACTGACAGCAAAGAACATAGTATTTGATGGCTAGAGGTACAGTAGGCATTCACCGTATATAGAAGTAAGTGTTGGCCTGTATAGGCTCCAAAAATTAGCTCACATGGGTTGAACTGACAGCAAGGAACGTAGTATTTGATGGCTGGAGGTACAGTAGGCATTCAAAGTATACAGAAGTAAGTGTCGGCCTGTATAGGCTCCAAAAAATTAGCTCATATGGGTTGAACTGACAGCAAAAAATGTAGTATTTGATGGCTAGAGGTACAGTAGGCATTCACAGTATACAGAAGTAAGTGTCGGCCTGTATAGGCTCCAAAAATTAGCTCACATGGGTTGAACTGACAGCAAAGAACGTAGTATTTGATGGCTAGAGGTACAGTAGGCATTCACACAGTATACAGAAGTGTCGGCCTGTATAGGCTCCAAAAATTAACTCACATGGGTTGAACTGACAGCAAAGAATGTAGTATTTGATGGCTAAAGGTACAGTAGGCATTCACAGTATACAGACGTAAGTGTCGGCCTGTATAGGCTCCAAAAATTAGCTCACACAGGTTGAACTGACAGCAAAGAACGTAGTATTTGATGGCTAGAGGTACAGTAGGCATTCACAGTATACAAACGTAAGTGTCGGCCTGTATAGGCTCCAAAAATTAGCTCACACGGGTTGAACTGACAGCAAAGAACGTAGTATTTGATGGCTAGAGGTACAGTAGGCATTCACAGTATATAGAAGTAAGTGTCGGCCTGTATAGGTTCCAAAAATGAGCTCACATGGGTTGAACTGAAAGCAAAGAAGGTAGTATTTGATGGCTAGAGGTACAGTAGGCATTCACAGTATACAGAAGTAAGTGTAGGCCTGTATAGGCCCCAAAAATTAGCTCACATGGGTTTAACTGACAGCAAAGAACGTGGTGTATTTGATGGCTAGAGGTACATTAGGCATTCACAGGATACAAAAGTAAGTGTCTGCCTGTATAGGCTCCAAAAATTAGCTCACATGGGTTGAACTGACAGCAAAGAATGTAGTATTTGATGGCTGCAGGTACAGTAGGCATTCACAGTATACAAAAGTAAGTGTCGGCCTGTAAAAGTTCCAAAAATTAGCTCAGATGGGTTGAACTGACAGCAAAGAACGTAGTATTTGATGGATAGAGGTAAAGTAGGTATTCACAGTATACAGAAGTAAGTGTCGGCCTGTATAGGCCCCAAAAAATAGCTCACATGGGTTTAACAGACAGCAAAGAACGTAGTGTATTTGATGGCTAGAGGTACATTAGGCATTCACAGGATACAGAAGTAAGTGTCGGCCTGTATAAGCCCCAAACATTAGCTCACATGGGTTTAACTGACAGCAAAGAACGTAGTATTTTATGGCTAGAGGTACATTAGGCATTCACACAGTATACAGAAGTGTCGGCCTGTATAGGCTGCAAAAATTAGCTCACATGGGTTGAACTGACAGCAAAGAACGTAGTATTTGATGGCTAGAGGTACAGTAGGCATTCACAGTATACAGAAGTAAGCGTCGGCCTGTATAGGCTCCAAAAATTAGCTCACATGGGTTGAACTGACAGCAAAGAACGTAGTATTTGATGGCTGGAGGTACAGTAGGCATTCATAGTATACAGAAGTAAGTGTCGGCCTGTATAGGCTGCAAAAATTAGCTCACATGGGTTAAACTGACAGCAAAGAACGTAGTATTTGATGGCTAGAGGTACAGTAGGCATTCACAGTATACAGAAGTGTCGGCCTGTTTAGGCTCAAAAAATTAGCTCACATGGGTTTAACTGACAGCAAAGAACATAGTATTTGATGGCTAGAGGTACAGTAGGCATTCACAGTATACAGAAGTAAGTGTCGGCCTGTATAGGCTCCAAATATTAGCTCACATGGGTTTAACTGACAGCAAAGAACGCAGTATTTGATGGATAGAGGTAAATTAGGCATTCACTGGATACAGAAGTAAGTGTCGGCCTGTATAATCCCCAAAAATTAGCTGACATGGGTTTAACTGACAGCCAAGAACATAGTATTTGATGGCTAGAGGTACAATAGGAATTCACAGTATACAGAAGTAAGTGTCGGCCTGTATAGGCTCCAAAAATTAGCTCACATGGGTTAAACTGTCAGCAAAGAACGTAGTATTTGATGGCTAGAGGTACAGTAGGCATTCACAGTATACAAAAGTAAGTGTCGGCCTGTATGGGCTCCAAAAATTAGCTCACATGGGTTTAAATGACAGCAAAGAACGTGGTGTATTTAATGGCTAGAGGTACAGTAGGCATTCACAGTATACAGAAGTGTCGGCCTGTATAGGCTGCAAAAATTAGCTCACATGAGTTGAACTGACAGCAAAGAACGTGGTATTTGATGGCTAGAGGTACAGTAGGCATTCACAGTATCCAGAAGTAAGTGTCAGCCTGTATAGGCTCCAACAATTAGCTCACATGGGTTGAACTGACAGCAAAGAATGTAGTATTTGATGGCTAGAGGTACAGTAGGCATTCACACAGTATACAGAAGTGTCAGCCTGTATAGGCTCCAAAATTAGCTTACATGGGTTGAACTGACAGCAAAGAACGTAGTATTTCATGGCTAGAGGTACAGTAGGCATTCACAGTATACAGAAGTGTCGGCCTGTATAGGCTGCAAAATTAGCTCACATGGGTTAAACTGACAGCAAAGAATGTAGTATTTGATGGCTGGAGGTACAGTAGGCATTCATACAGTATATAGAAGTAAGTGTCGGCCTGTATAGGCTCCAAAAATTAGCTCACATGGGTTTAACTGACAGCAAAGAAAGTAGTATTTGATGGATAGAGGTACATTAGGCATTCACTACATACAGAAGTAAGTGTCGGCCTGTATAAGCCCCAAAAATTAGCTGACATGGGTTTAACTGACAGCCAAGAACATAGTATTTGATGGCTAGAGGTACAATAGGCATTCACAGTATACAGAAGTAAGTGTCGGCCTGTATAGGCTCCAAAAATTAGCTCACATGGGTTAAACTGTCAGCAAAGAACGTAGTATTTGATGGCTAGAGGTACAGTAGGCATTCACAGTATACAAAAGTAAGTGTCGGCCTGTATAGGCTCCAAAAATTAGCTCACATGGGTTTAACTGTCAGCAAAGAACGTAGTATTTGATGGCTAGAGGTACAGTAGGCATTCACAGTATACAAAAGTAAGTATCGGCCTGTATGGGCTCCAAAAATTAGCTCACATGGGTTTAACTGACAGCAAAGAACGTGGTGTATTTAATGGCTAGAGGTACAGTAGGCGTTCACAGGATACAGAAATGTCAGCCTGTATAGGCCCCAAAAATGAGCTCACATGGGTTGAACTGACAGCAAAGAACGTGGAATTTGATGGCTAGAGGTACAGTAGGCATTCACAGTATCCAGAAGTAAGTGTCAGCCTGTATAGGCTCCAACAATTAGCTCACATGGGTTGAACTGACAGCAAAGAATGTAGTATTTGATGGCTAGAAGTACAGTAGGCATTCACAGTATACAGAAGTGTCGGCCTGTATAGGCTGCAAAAATTAGCTCACATGGGTTTAACTGACAGCAAAGAACATAGTATTTGATGGCTAGAGGTACAGTAGGCATTCACACAGTATACAGAAGTAAGTGTCAGCCTGTATAGGCTCCAAAATTAGCTCACATGGGTTGAACTGACAGCAAAGAACGTAGTATTTGATGGCTAGAGGTACAGTAGGCATTCACACAGTATACAGAAGTGTCGGCCTGTATAGGCTCCAAAAATTAACTCACATGGGTTGAACTGACAGCAAAGAATGTAGTATTTGATGGCTAAAGGTACAGTAGGCATTCACAGTATACAGACGTAAGTGTCGGCCTGTATAGGCTCCAAAAATTAGCTCACACAGGTTGAACTGACAGCAAAGAACATAGTATTTGATGGCTAGAGGTACAGTAGGCATTCACAGTATACAAACGTAAGTGTCGGCCTGTATAGGCTCCAAAAATTAGCTCACACGGGTTGAACTGACAGCAAAGAACGTAGTATTTGATGGCTAGAGGTACAGTAGGCATTCACAGTATATAGAAGTAAGTGTCGGCCTGTATAGGTTCCAAAAATGAGCTCACATGGGTTGAGCTGAAAGCAAAGAAGGTAGTATTTGATGGCTAGAGGTACAGTAGGCATTCACAGTATACAGAAGTAAGTGTAGGCCTGTATAGGCCCCAAAAATTAGCTCACATGGGTTTAACTAACAGCAAAGAACGTGGTGTATTTGATGGCTAGAGGTACATTAGGCATTCACAGGATACAAAAGTAAGTGTCTGCCTGTATAGGCTCCAAAAATTAGCTCACATGGGTTGAACTGACAGCAAAGAATG
Source organism: Pelophylax lessonae (assembly GCF_965119305.1). Taxonomy (NCBI): domain Eukaryota; kingdom Metazoa; phylum Chordata; class Amphibia; order Anura; family Ranidae; genus Pelophylax; species Pelophylax lessonae. The sequence continues at coordinate 240,107,848 of NC_138772.1, forward strand.
TAGTATTTGATGGCTGCAGGTACAGTAGGCATTCACAGTATACAAAAGTAAGTGTCGGCCTGTAAAAGTTCCAAAAATTAGCTCAGATGGGTTGAACTGACAGCAAAGAACGTAGTATTTGATGGATAGAGGTAAAGTAGGTATTCACAGTATACAGAAGTAAGTGTCGGCCTGTATAGGCCCCAAAAAATAGCTCACATGGGTTTAACAGACAGCAAAGAATGTAGTGTATTTGATGGCTAGAGGTACATTAGGCATTCACAGGATACAGAAGTAAGTGTCGGCCTGTATAAGCCCCAAACATTAGCTCACATGGGTTTAACGGACAGCAAAGAACGTAGTATTTTATGGCTAGAGGTACATTAGGCATTCACACAGTATACAGAAGTGTCGGCCTGTATAGGCTAACATAAATTAGCTCACATGGGTTGAACTGACAGCAAAGAACGTAGTATTTGATGGCTGGAGGTACAGTAGGCATTCACAGTATCCAGAAGTAAGTGTCAGCCTGTATAGGCTCCAACAATTAGCTCACATGGGTTGAACTGACAGCAAAGAATGTAGTATTTGATGGCTAGAGGTACAGTAGGCATTCACAGTATACAGAATTGTCGGCCTGTATAGGCTGCAAAAATGAGCTCACATGGGTTTAACTGACAGCAAAGAACGTAGTATTTGATGGCTAGAGGTACAGTAGGCATTCACACAGTATACAGAAGTGTCAGCCTGTATAGGCTCCAAAATTAGCTCACATGGGTTGAACTGACAGCAAAGAACGTAGTATTTCATGGCTAGAGGTACAGTAGGCATTCACAGTATACAGAAGTGTCGGCCTGTATAGGCTGCAAAAATTAGCTCACATGGGTTAAACTGACAGCAAAGAACATAGTATTTGATGGCTAAAGGTACAGTAGGCATTCACAGTATCCAGAAGTAAGTGTCGGCCTGTATAGGCTCCAAAAATTAGCTCACATGGGTTGAACTGACAGCAAAGAATGTAGTATTTGATGGCTGGAGGTACAGTAGGCATTCATACAGTATATAGAAGTAAGTGTCGGCCTGTATAGGCTCCAAAAATTAGCTCACATGGGTTTAACTGACAGCAAAGAAAGTAGTATTTGATGGATAGAGGTACATTAGGCATTCACTACATACAGAAGTAAGTGTCGGCCTGTATAAGCCCCAAAAATTAGCTGACATGGGTTTAACTGACAGCCAAGAACATAGTATTTGATGGCTAGAGGTACAATAGGCATTCACAGTATACAGAAGTAAGTGTCGGCCTGTATAGGCTCCAAAAATTAGCTCACATGGGTTAAACTGTCAGCAAAGAACGTAGTATTTGATGGCTAGAGGTACAGTAGGCATTCACAGTATACAAAAGTAAGTGTCGGCCTGTATAGGCTCCAAAAATTAGCTCACATGGGTTTAACTGTCAGCAAAGAACGTAGTATTTGATGGCTAGAGGTACAGTAGGCATTCACAGTATACAAAAGTAAGTATCGGCCTGTATGGGCTCCAAAAATTAGCTCACATGGGTTTAACTGACAGCAAAGAACGTGGTGTATTTAATGGCTAGAGGTACAGTAGGCGTTCACAGGATACAGAAATGTCAGCCTGTATAGGCCCCAAAAATGAGCTCACATGGGTTCAACTGACAGCAAAGAACGTAGTTTTTGATGGCTAGAGGTACAGTAGGCATTCACAGTATACAGAAGTAAGTGTCAGCCTGTATAGGCTCCAAAAATTAGCTCACATGGGTTGAACTGACAGCAAAGAATGTAGTATTTGATGGCTAGAGGTACAGTAGGCATTCACAGTATACAGAAGTGTCGGCCTGTATAGGCTGCAAAAATTAGCTCACATGGGTTGAACTGACAGCAAAGAACGTGGAATTTGATGGCTAGAGGTACAGTAGGCATTCACAGTATCCAGAAGTAAGTGTCAGCCTGTATAGGCTCCAACAATTAGCTCACATGGGTTGAACTGACAGCAAAGAATGTAGTATTTGATGGCTAGAGGTACAGTAGGCATTCACAGTATACAGAAGTGTCGGCCTGTATAGGCTGCAAAAATTAGCTCACATGGGTTTAACTGACAGCAAAGAACATAGTATTTGATGGCTAGAGGTACAGTAGGCATTCACACAGTATACAGAAGTAAGTGTCAGCCTGTATAGGCTCCAAAATTAGCTCACATGGGTTGAACTGACAGCAAAGAACATAGTATTTGATGGCTAGAGGTACAGTAGGCATTCACACAGTATACAAAAGTGTCGGCCTGTATAGGCTCCAAAAATTAACTCACATGGGTTGAACTGACAGCAAAGAATGTAGTATTTGATGGCTAGAGGTACAGTAGGCATTCACAGTATACAAAAGTGTCGGCCTGTATAGGCTGCAAAAATTAGCTCACATGGGTTAAACTGACAGCAAAGAACATAGTATTTGATGGCTAAAGGTACAGTAGGCATTCACAGTATCCAGAAGTAAGTGTCGGCCTGTATAGGCTCCAAAAATTATTTTATCGGTCACGATCCCCCCTGCTGCGCTGAACGTCCTTTCGGACAGGACACTGGACGGGGGGCAAGCCAACAGTTCCATTGCAAATTGTGCAAGCTCTGGCCAGAGGTCAAGCCTGCTCACCCAGTAGTCCATCATTCCTCAGAGCGTCCACATCGGCCGTTAACCCGATGTAGTCGGACACCTGTCGGACACCTTTTTTTACGCTCCAACATTTGAGCCACAGAAGCCTGCCTTTTTCCAGAACAACGTGATGACGGCATCATGGAAGGTGGAGTGTTGGACAACTGTGAGGAGACAGGAGAAGGAGAAGAGGCTGGACGGTGAGAGCCTGGAGTGTGGCTTTGTGGGTTCTGACGGTGTTGCTCCCACTGGGCTTGGTGATGGGATTTCAGGTGCCTTCTTAAGGCATTGTCCCTAGGTGAGTGTTGGGCTTACCGCGACTTATGCGTTGACTGCAAAGGCTGCAGATGGCAACACTGTTGTCAGCAACGGACACATTAAAAAAAGCCCACATGTGACAGCGTCCTGGGAGCGCCAGATGTGACTGTATATCGTTGATGGCTCGCTCCTGATACATTTGCAGTCTGCTTTGTACCTCTTGTGCAATGCAAGTTCTGCCTGCCTCTCCTCCCTATTTGCCAGTTCTACAAATAATTGGCCAGTAACTGTTGTCACTGTTAGGGATGATCGAACGGTTCGGGTCCACCATCGGTTCGGCCCGAACATTGGGTGTTCGAGGTTCGGCCGAATTTAGAACTTTTTGCCCAAAAAGTTCGGAATTCGGCAACCAGAACCGACCAAAATGCAATGCTTCAGGAAATGGGCTTTAAAAGCCCGTGATTGGACCAGAACCATTAGCAAAAGCCAATTGAGGGGGCAGGAGAATGCTAGGAATGTGATTGGAGTGACTAGGGGGTCCCTAGACCAATCATTAGTGAATAGATGGATGGAATGAAAAGAACCACCACCGTAATCCCAATCAAATTACCAGATTCATGCAGGTAAATCATGTGATAAATATCGCTTGAGTTGTGAACCACAAGGACCATCACCAAAATTCCCCGCTTACCGGATAGAGATAATATGATTGCATGTATCCAATCAGGATGGCACTGGTGAATGGCAATCCAGTAGGAATAATCGCTCCCTTATCAGTGAGGCTGACCCGCATAAAAACTCAGATGATCACATGAAATTAATGATAAGAGAAATTCCCATAGCGTAAAACCATTTATTAAAAAACATAGGTAAAAGGAATGCACTTACAAGAAAGTACGTGAACTAGCGCTGAATCGAAGCCGCCGGCCGGTCAGCTTCAAACACCCGCCTGAGCGTCTCGTAGAGGTGACGTCAGCACGTCACTTAGCGCAGCTTTTCCCTTTATATTGTTTCTTTGATGTTTGTCGCATACAAGTTGCTGCTACCTTTTTCTATAGATATTTAGCGCAGTTTTTTTTCCTTTTTGATCCACTGCACAGCAATACCAAAAAATTCCCAGCCCTTTAAATGACTTTTGTGACATTTAGAGAGCGATTTGTGTCACTGCTGATGATCTCTAACTGTCCCTACAGCACAGACTGGATACCTGACCCTATACTGAAGAGACTGTAATAGATCCTATACCAACATTGCAGCCCTTTAAATTACTTTTGTGGACATTAACAGAGCGATTTGTGTCACTGCAGATGACGATCTCTAACTACCCCTACAGCACAGACTGGATACCTGTCCCTATACTAAAGAGAGACTGGACCTATACCGAAATACCAGCCCTGAAAAGGACTTTTGTGGACATTAACAGAGCGATTTGTGTGACTGCAGCCGATCTCTAACTGCCCCTAAAGCAACGACTGGATACCTCTCCCTACACTCAAAAGATACTAGTAGACCTATACCGAAATACCAGCCCTGAAAAGGACTTTTTTGGATCTTCACAGAGCTATTTGTGTCTAGCAAACTCTCCCTCATGAGCACAGCAGACCTCTCCCTACACTGGCAGAAAGCGGAAAATGGCCGACAGCTCAGGTCTATTTATAGGGTAGGGGGCATGTCCATGTGCTGAAATGTTTCAATTGGCTGTCCCGTTCCACCTGATGGCTGTCTCATGGGTCAAAGTTCTCCCCAATGTAAACTAATATGGCTGCCGCGGACGACGCCGTGTGTTCGCAAATTTGTAGCGAACAAGCAAAATTTGCCGCGAACCGACCGCCGGGCAAACCGCAAGGCCATCTCTAATCACAGACACTTTTATGTTGCACAAATAGATTTTTTTGCATATATTTTAAGTTTATGTATTGGTACATTAGTTATATGCAAGTGCAGCTATAACCATAAACAGCATTTGTTTATTTATATTATGTGACGTAAAATATTGGAACATTATTTTATTCTCCATGGTATAAACTTTTTAGAAAATATCTACTGTTTGAGAGTTTTAACTACTCTTCAGTTCTAAAAGGATTTAACATGTGTGTAAAAACAAAACAAAACAGCTCTGGCTACAAAAGGGCAAAAGGTGAGGGTGCTAGTGGGCCACCCCCTTTAGATGTCTCACCAGGCCCAAAGCCTTACCATTACACCAGGTACATAATGGAGTTGTGGCTCTTGCGAGAATGCAATATTCCCTCCACCTTGATTGATTGCCATTACAGTATTAGAGAAGGTGGATGGAGTCTTATGCTGAAGACTGAAGTGAGCCTTCTTGAAAAGAGACTCATAAAAGGCATCTAGGATTTGCCTATTGGATGGTAATTTGAGGTAGGATGCCACTGGATTACGCTTCTTGAGAATTTCATAAGAACCGACAAATTTAGGTCTAAACTTTTTCAGTGAGGAAGAACAGGCACAGTGGTAAAGACTTCCTTTAGTTTAAGGAAGCTTGTGTTGGAGACCGTGCTGAACTGACCGGATTGGTCACTGGACCTGAGTGGGTATTTGTGTGGGCAAAAAGGAAGAAATGCATTCTGGTGGATAGTGCCCAGTGATGGATGGTGGCGATGGGCCCTCTCAGGGATTGAGCTTTTTCTGTGCGACCTTAATCACTTGCCCTACTGGGCACTTATATTCCATCCTGCCCAGGCCAATTTTCAGCTTTCAGCGCTGTTTCACTTTGAATAACAATTGCGCAGTCATACAACACTGTACCCAAACAAAATTCTTATCATTTTTTTCACACAAATAGAACTTTCTTTTGGAGGTATTTAATCATCACTGGGTTTTTTTATTTTTTGCTAAAAAGGTGTATAAAAGGTGTATATTATTATTATTATTATACAGGATTGATATTGTGCCAACAGTTTGCGCAGCGCTTTACAATATGAGGGAAGACAATAAAGTTACAATACAATTCAATATAGTAGGAATTAGAGGGCCCTGCTCATTAGAGTTTACAATTCAGAAGATCAATGTTCATTACTATGTTATATTTTTAAACATTTTATGTTATAGATTATGTCTCTGCATCAACCCCTGAAGAGTAAGAGTGAACTCAAGAAACGCGTTGGGTCGCCATAGATGCTATGACATGGACTATTTGATTAGTGTATGTAACCATGTAATGGATTTGTATATTTGGGCCAACTGTTTTGCATTATGACACCTTTTCCCAGTTCTATTGCTGGCATATACTCAAAAAAACCTGTACTATGTTTTTATTGCTGGCTGTGTAGCGCTTCATCTAAAGTCTCAATGGGCAAAACTCTACATTTGTATGTACAATGGGAATGGTGGCACCTAGCAGAGTACTACCAACCATATTTTGTTTCCTAAATAAGCGTATAAAGGTCAAACATTTTTGAAAAAAAAAAATTTTTTCATAGTTTGTTATAAAATTTTGCAAACATATCATTTTTCTCCTTCACTGATGTGCGCTGATGAGGCTGCACTGATAGGCTTCACTGATGGGCATTGATGAGGCAGCACTGATAAGGCTGCACTAATAGGCGGCACTGATGGGCACTGATAGGCGACAATGATGAGGGGGCATTGATGGGTACAGATTGGCAGCACCGATGGGCACTGTTGGGACTGCACTGATAATCAGGACATTGATAATCAGTGCCTTGATTATCAGTGCACATGTCCCTTTTAGTGAAGCCTGCTATTGTCTCTCTTCTCCTCTCCTCATTCTGTAAGCATAAGGAAAGGAGTACCGATAACCAGCTTCTGTTTAGATCTGTGATCAGCTGTGATTAGACACAGTTGATCACATGGTAAAGAACCACTGATTGGCACTTTACCTCATTCTGTGATCAGCAGTGTCCTCCAGACACTGTGCTCACAGAGTGCGTGGCGCCCCAGAACTAGCCAGCAGCGCTGTAGTCGTCATTCAGCTAAAGTACAGTCAGCAAGTTGTTAAAGTCATTTCACCATGTAGACATTGATAAAAAAGAAAGGGTGCCAGGTGTCCAGAGAAATGTGACTTCTAAAATATGGTTCATGGATCTTTATTAAAAATTTGCAAAATGTACATCAAGCCAATGCATTTCGGGGGAAAAACTATACCTTTTCGGGGCTGTTGCTGGGTACTATTTGGTGGAAATTATTCCCATGAGTTGTTACGTTGGATCAAGGTTCCTGAATGACAGGATGCCAACTTTTGTTGTATAGGCAGCAAACCTATCTGATAATGTCTGATAATATCATCATCTTAATAGCTTTACAGGAACTCCAATCAATGTGGAAGATTTGAGATTAAATATTACCTCTTACTAAACTTGTAAAGTAAAGAGGTTACATTCAAAATTAGTGAATTTGTCACGTATTGGGGGGACTGTTAGTATTAATCATTTTTTACACTTAATCATAAAAACTGAGATATGTGGCTTTATTTTCAAGATTGGAACAAGAATGAATACTTTAAGTGACAGCTGCAAAATAGGAAATCCAGTGAAAAAAAATTTCTTCTTGAGAGCTTACAGTATTTCATTGGACAATCAGTATCTGTATGATTCATGCAGACACCTAAATATGACACCTGTCACGGGGTAGCGTGGCAGAGCCTGACATAAGAGGAGTGGCTTACCGGGTAACTGGCGTGGCACAGGTTCACCAGAGGCGCGGAGTCTAAGTGTTAGCCGGTTTTCACCAGAGCCCCAGATGGTGGGGATGGACTTGGCTGCATGCTAACACCAGGTCGCGGCCCCCCGAATTCCCTGGGAGAGCCAGGAACAAGTCCAGGACCAATAGCCGGTAGCAGGTAAACAGATCAGGACGAGACAGGAGGATAGTCAGGACAAGCCAGGGTCAGGGCAGGCAGCAGGTAATCAGAATCCAAAGACAAGCCGGGTCAGGTAAACAGGAACAATCAGAATCCAAAGACAAGCCGGGTCAGGTAAACAGGAACAGCGGATATAACAGGCACAGGATACAGGAGAGCTGAAGACAACACAGCAATCACCTAGAGTGACAGCTGTGTTTAAATAGGCTGTTTTGGCGCCAATTTGGTAGCCTCAAACTCTACCGAGGTGAAGGGGGGGGTTTTTTATTTCTTTTGCACACAAAATGAGTAGGTTCTGCCACCGTCCCTGTGTAGAATGTGGAAGGGCTGTTTTGGTGCCTCAAACCAAAGATAATGGGACTTTATGGGCAAGTGGATGGTAATACAAATATGTGAATAAAGTATATGCAGAATGATGGTAGTAAAAATAAAACAATAATTTATTAACAACAAATGCTATTAAACAACGTATTGGTGAACAATGTGCTTGGGGGAAGACCCAAGTGTGAAGGAAGTAACAAAGGGGATGATTCAAGAAGAATCAGTGACAGTAGTGCAATAGTGACATATCATGAGGATTTTTTGGCTGTTTTCCAATAGATGTTGTAGGGACATTGGTCCCCCAAAAAATCCCTGTTTTGTTGACGCGTTTCGGCTCTATCATGGGCCTTTTTCAAAGCGTTAGGTCACTCTATTCTTAAATCTATAGGAATAATATACGAGATTGTTTAGGTCCTTGTTTGTATCGTCAAGTATGTTAAAAATCAAAATTCGGAAAGAGTTTTATACATACATGGGTGTAGCTACCAGTTTCTGCGCAGGGCTCCCCTATCCATGTTGCAATCACAGCGGGAATCGTGTTCTGCATATGGCCTAGGATGGTGTTGGTAAGAAGGGGACTTGTTATAGTAGTGGGCATTAAACACAGTATGTCAGAGGTATTTTGAAAGGTGTGACCACTTACAGTTGTATAGGCTGAAGGGGTTAAAAGCTTCCTCCACGGTTCAGGGGGTTGGTTTTTTCTCCCTCTATATTGCAATGTAGTATAAGGTATCAGGTGGTCTGTTTTTACTATGGTGACCGTATACACATACTGTGAATATGTGGTGACTTTAAATCCAGGATAGGTGTTTCATATATATATGTAACTCATTGTGCTTGAACAATAAAATGAGTGACTTGGTGCCCGAGGTTTTATTGAAGATGAGTTCCATTGGAACTTACGTTTTGTAGAAATCTGGTAGGAGATGATCCATCCGGCTGGCGCAGGTTCAGTCTGTCCTCTTCCCTCTGCTCGAGAGAAGTGAGGACTGACTCTCGCTCCCCGGCCTTTTAAAGTCCTCCGCGCATGCGCAGTAGGTGCTGCACGTAGGAGGGCTTGCTCAGAGCGTGACGTGGCACCGGTTAGTGCGCCTGCGCTCAATGGATGCGCGCGCAGGTTGCTATGTTCGTAGTGAAGGACGCTCTCAGGCCGCCAGCACGGGAGGAGGGGCCCTCCTTTCCCCGAAGGTGATTGGTGGGTCCCAGGCAGCCCCTACGTGGATACGTAGGGGCTACCCGTGCTGGGTGTGATTGCAAGAACAGCAAGGAGCTGGTCCGCAGAACTGTCAGCCACAAATCATGCATGTGAATTGTCATTATGTACATGGTTCAAATGTCTTAAATATTAACACAGAAATCCTGCATTCTATCGTTTCATTTGTATATCAAAACATGATATCAGGAAGAGAATAAAATAAATAAATAATAATACAGTAATGAAGGTGTTATCTCAACAGCAGTAAATATACTAATCCCACTCAAGGTGTTGGTGGATTGGGAGGGAAGAGTCCCGATAGCCGGGCAATCCGGGGTCGTCCCGGGATCATGTTTTACTGGGAGTCGGTGTATTTGGGGTTTCGGTCATGGAAAGGTGAATGACCTCCTATGTGTATGGGCAGATTTCCGTGGCCCATACAATGTCTATTGGTTAAGGGGCAAACAATGGAGAGTACGAATAAAGGGATGTATATATCTCCGGTGTGTATAGGCTGGTTGCCATAGTCCATACAATGTCTATTGGGAGCAAAGACATGAAGACTCAGGATATAAGGATATATCAGATATATAACAGAAGTTTGCCAGCTGTTTTTTTGGAACAGGAGGATAGGTGGAAGTTGTTTTTTTTAAGAATTAATCAGTCTTCCCTGATGCAAAGCCCTCTAGAAAAGGGCGAAAACTCTCGTTTTTGTTAAGTCCGGGTGGTTTTGTGGCTTGGAGGCGTCTTATCCACCTCATTTCCATTTGTAGCAACCGTTTGTTCCAATCCCCCCCTCTACACGGTATATGAATCCTTTCAAGTGCTATGAAAGTCACTTTAGGCATTTTATTTTTGTGGTGGTGGGCAACGTGTCTGCCAAGGGGTACATAAAAATTACACATTTGCATGCTATTGATGTGTTGGTTAACCCGTTTGCCAAATTCCTGTTTGGTCTTTCCTACGTAGTAGGATTCACATTGGCACCTCATGAGGTAGACCACCCCTCTCATTCGACAAATAACAAAATGTCGGGGTACAAAGAGATCCCCGCTGGGGAGTGTTGTGTTTACACATTTCTTTATGACATTACACTGCCCGCAGTTTCCACAGGGAAATGTACCCTTCTGTTTGCAGGGATCCTTTCTTGTTTCTTTATACTCACTATGGGTGAGTGATTGTTTCATGGATCCCGCTTTTCTGTATGTAATCTGGGGGTTTTCCGGTATAAATGGTTTTATCGCGGGGTCCTCCTTTAAGATCTGCCAGTGTTTAGCTATGATACTCTTTATTTTGGGGTGGTCATTCGTGAATCTCATTATGACCCTGGTTTGGTTTTCTTGTTTGTCGGGTATCTGTCTCTTTTTGTTTTTGAATAAGATGTCGTGTCTCTCGTTTTTTTTACCCTGTTAAAAGCTTTTCTTAGGGTAGTCTTAGCGTAGCCCCTTTTCATCAGTCTGGCAGTCAGGGAGTCGGCTTCCTTCTGAAAGTCTTGTTCGGTGGTGCAGTTCCTTCTTAACCTGAGAAATTGACTGTATGGAATTGCATTTTTAAGTGGGGAGGGATGGAAGCTGGATGCATGCAATATGGAATTTCCTGCCGTTTCCTTCCGATATAGGGTAGTTTTGAGAAGTCCATCTTTGTCTTTCATAATCCACGTGTCCAGGAAGGGAATTTTTTCTTTGTCATAATTGATGGTGAAGAACATATTGTACGTGTTCTTATTCATGGTTTGAAGACATTCTTTTATCATGCTCTCTAGGCCTGTCCAGATTATGAATATGTCGTCTATAAATCTTTGCCAGACAATGATATTATTTGCAAATGCACTGTTTTCCTCTTTAGCTAGAAATTCCTGTTCCCAAGCTCCAAGATATGTATTCGCGTAGGACGGGGCACAACTTGTGCCCATTGCGACACCACACGTCTGCAAATAGTATGTACCGTTAAATACAAAGAAGTTGTTATTCAGGATATAATCCAACATCATGATTATAAAATCATTAAATTTTTTATCATGTCCACTTTGTTCTTCTAAGGTTCGTTTGATAACTTCCATTCCTTTCTTATGCGGGATATTGTTATAGAGAGCTTCAACGTCAATCGTGATGAGGAATGCATCGTCTGGTATGGTAATACCATCAAGGATCTGTAGGAGGTGTCCTGTGTCCCTGGTGTATGAGGGAAGTTTGGTTACGTGGGGTCTTAGGTATGCATCTATAACTTTGCTGGTATTTTCCGTTAAATTGCCGTTCCCCGATATGATGGGCCTACCTGGGGGGTTATTTTTATCCTTGTGGATTTTGGGTAAAGCATAGAAGGTCGGGGTTCTAGCGTGTTTTGTCCTCACAAACTACCAAAGTGTTTCTGAGATCATTCCTTGGTTCCGGGCTCCATCTATTTTTCTGTAGAAATCCTCTTTGTACTTCTCCACCATGATGGGCATAATCTTTTTATAACATCGTGTGTTATCTAAAATCCTCTGGCACATTGCTTTGTAGTCATCATTGTCCATTAACACAATGTTCCCCCCCTTATCAGAGGGTTTAATTGTAATGGATTCATTGTTCTTCAGTTCTTGTAGAGCAGTTTTTTGTTCCTTTGTGAGGTTTTGTGTTGTCTTATTCCCTTTTAATTTCTCGAGTTCTTTCGTTGTTTCCCTAACAAAGAGGGCAATTGAAGGGTTCTCATTCAGTGAGGGAAAGATATGAGATTTTTTCTTAAACGTGGGGCATTTTGCTCCTTGTGGTTCTTCTACCTCATTGTCTTCGCTTCCAATGGGGGTGTCTTCATCTGTCCAATCGTCAATTGCTCCTTCTTGGAATAGAAGGTTGAGGTCTCTAATAGCCCTGAATTCGGCTGCTGTTAGGCTCGTTTGTGGTGTTTCAATGGTTGTTGTTTTATTGTATTTAACTTTTAGGAGTAGATTTCTCGCGAAGAGATTAACATCCTTAATTATTTCAAAGGTATCAGTCCCTCTGTTTGGGCAGAAGGAAAGTCCTAAGGATAGTACTTCCCTTTCTGCTTTTGTTAAGATGTGTATGGACAAATTTATAATTGTCAGTCCTTCGTGGTCAGTGACTACATCTTGTGTTATTTGTTCGGTTGTTTTGTTTTCTGTTTCGTTCCTAAAAAAGGCCTCTGTGATTTTGGGTTCTCGTCTTTAGGCTGTTGGGACCTGGTAAACATTTTTGGATATTTTTTCGGGGCAGTAGCGCCTTCATCGGGAAAAGGATTGAATTCTGAATTATTTGGTTCTTCCACCTCTTGTGAGGATTGATCATCATTGTCTTCTGTAGGTTGTGGGTTCTCCGGGGGTTTGTTTTGGCCCCTGCGTCGAAAGTGTTGTTGTTCAGGTCCCGAAGTGTAAGCCGAGGAGTCTGAAGAGTATTGTGGGCCGGTGTTCCTAGGTGTTCTGTATGTGGTTCTCCTGGTCTGCCTATTGTTCATCCATTTATATGCGCGATTTTGTGAGAAGGCATTCTTGTCTCTCCAATATTTCCGTTCTTTTTTCTTTAGCAGTTCCTTACTGAACTCTTCAATGTGTTCTTTGAGTTTCCTCTTCTGTTCACTGTATAGTGATGCATTTCTCAGGAGTTCAGTTTCTCATATATCTGTTTTATCTCTACATCAAGGTTTTTCATTTGTCTAAAGGTATTCGGTTTGGAGGAGAATCATAAGTTTTTTTGAACACTCATTAAGGATCTCTTCCCATTCCTTCTTCATCATTGTCGTGATATTATCCATTGTCGGGAATATCTGAATTCTAAGACCGACTGGGTTGATGTTCTCAGTCACGTATCTTTCAAAGCTTTTTATATGCCAGAATAGGGCTGACTTACGTTCAAGTTGTCTTTTTAATGTGCTGAATAATGCTAAAACGTCCGATTCCTGTTGCTCGTGACCCTGAAAACTCTTCTGGATGTCCAGCATCAGGCTGTTCCATCCGTCTCCAATCAAATTCCCTGTGGGTGGGTCCTCCCTTTCAGGAGCGCTCATTTTTTCTCACGTGAAGTGAGAGGTTGTGGGATCTGTGATCGTCTGGGTTACCTCCTTCCCTTGGGACTCCTAGTCACACCAAGGGTGGTAATACTCCCTGATTCCAGAGCTCTTATAATTTTAGTGGGGGGTAGGGTCCTGCTGTATTGACCCTAATGGATACTTTTTTGTATCTTGATATATAATGTGAAAGCAAAAGAAATGGAGGCCGTGGATGTGTTGTCCATCCAAAATAATTAGGTGAAGGGGGGGGGGTTTATTTCTTTTGCACACAAAATGAGTAGGTTCTGCCACCGTCCCTGTGTAGAATGTGGAAGGGTTGTTTTGGTGCCTCAAACCAAAGATAACGGGACTTTATGGGCAAGTGGATGGTAATACAAATATGTGAATAAAGTATATGCAGAAATATGGTAGTAAAAATAAAACAATAATTTATTAACAACAAATGCTATTAAACAACGTATTGGTGAACAATGTGCTTGGGGGAAGATCCAAGTGTGAAGGAAGTAACAAAGGGGATGATTCAAGAAGAATCAGTGACAGTAGTGCAATAGTGACATATCATGAGGATTTTTTGGCTGTTTTCCAATGGATGTTGAAGGGACATTGGTCCCCCAAAAACCATCACATACATACACATCTTAACAAAAGCAGAAAGGGAAGTACTATCCTTAGGACTTTCCTTCTGCCCAAACAGAGGGACTGATACCTTTGAAATAATTAAGGATGTTAATCTCTTCGCGAGAAATCTACTCCTAAAAGTTAAATACAATAAAACAACCATTGAAACACCACAAACGAGCCGAACAGCAGCCAAATTCAGGGCTATTAGAGACCTCAACCTTCTATTCCAAGAAGGAGCAATTGACGATTGGACAGATGAAGACACCCCCATTGGAAGCGAAGACGATGAGGTAGAAGAACCACAAGGAGCAAAATGCCCCACGTTTAAGAAAAAAATCTCATATCTTTCCCTCACTGAATGAGAACCCTTCAATTGCCCTCTTTGTTAGGGAAACAATGAAAGAACTCGAGAGATTTAAAGGGAATAAGACAACACAAAACCTCACAAAGGAACAAAAAACTGCTCTACAAGAACTGAAGAACAATGAATCCATCACAATTAAACCCTCTGATAGGGGGGGAACATTGTGTTAATGGACAATGATGACTACAAAGCAATGTGCCAGAGGATTTTAGATAACACACGATGTTATAAAAAGATTATGCCCATCATGGTGGAGAAGTACAAAGAGGATTTCTACAGAAAAATAGATGGAGCCCGGAACCAAGGAATGATCTCAGAAACACTTTGGCAGTTTGTGAGGACAAAACACGCTAGAACCCCCACCTTCTATGCTTTACCCAAAATCCACAAGGATAAAAATAACCCCCCAGGTAGGCCCATCATATCGGGGAACGGCAATTTAACGGAAAATACCAGCAAAGTTATAGATGCATACCTAAGACCCCACGTAACCAAACTTCCCTCATACACCAGGGACACAGGACACCTCCTACAGATCCTTGATGGTATTACCATACCAGACGATGCATTCCTCATCACGATTGACGTTGAAGCTCTCTATAACAATATCCCGCATAAGAAAGGAATGGAAGTTATCAAACGAACCTTAGAAGAACAAAGTGGAAATGATAAAACATTTAATGATTTTATAATCATGATGTTGGATTATATCCTGAATAACAACTTCTTTGTATTTAACGGTACATACTATTTGCAGACGTGTGGTGTCGCAATGGGCACAAGTTGTGCCCCGTCCTACGCGAATACATATCTTGGAGCGTGGGAACAGGAATTTCTAGCTAAAGAGGAAAACAGTGCATTTGCAAATAATATCATTGTCTGGCAAAGATTTATAGACGACATATTCATAATCTGGACAGGCCCAGAGAGCATGATAAAAGAATGTCTTCAAGCCATGAATAAGAACACGTACAATATGTTCTTCACCATCAATTATGACAAAGAAAAAATTCCCTTCCTGGACACGTGGATTATGAAAGACAAAGATGGACTTCTCAAAACTACCCTATATCGGAAGGAAACGGCAGGAAATTCCATATTGCATGCATCCAGCTTCCATCCCTCCCCACTTAAAAATGCAATTCCATACAGTCAATTTCTCAGGTTAAGAAGGAACTGCACCACCGAACAAGACTTTCAGAAGGAAGCCGACTCCCTGACTGCCAGACTGATGAAAAGGGGCTACACTAAGACTACCCTAAGAAAAGCTTTTAACAGGGTAAAAAAAACAAGAGAGACACAACATCTTATTCAAAAACAAAAAGAGACAGATACCCGACAAACAAGAAAACCAAACCAGGGTCATAATGAGATTCACGAATGACCACCCCAAAATAAAGAGCATCATAGCTAAACACTGGCAGATCTTAAAGGAGGACCCCGCGATAAAACCATTTATACCGGAAAACCCCCAGATTACATACAGAAAAGCGGGATCCATGAAACAATCACTCACCCATAGTGAGTATAAAGAAACAAGAAAGGATCCCTGCAAACAGAAGGGTACATTTCCCTGTGGAAACTGCGGGCAGTGTAATGTCATAAAGAAATGTGTAAACACAACACTCCCCAGCGGGGATCTCTTTGTACCCCGACATTTTGTTATTTGTCGAACGAGAGGGGTGGTCTACCTCATGAGGTGCCAATGTGAATCCTACTACGTAGGAAAGACCAAACAGGAATTTGGCAAACGGGTTAACCAACACATCAATAGCATGCAAATGTGTAATTTTTATGTACCCCTTGGCAGACACGTTGCCCACCACCACAAAAATAAAATGCCTAAAGTGACTTTCATAGCACTTGAAAGGATTCATATACCGTGTAGAGGGGGGGATTGGAACAAACGGTTGCTACAAATGGAAATGAGGTGGATAAGACGCCTCCAAGCCACAAAACCACCCGGACTTAACAAAAACGAGAGTTTTCGCCCTTTTCTAGAGGGCTTTGCATCAGGGAAGACTGATTAATTCTTAAAAAAAACAACTTCCACCTATCCTCCTGTTCCAAAAAAACAGCTGGCAAACTTCTGTTATATATCTGATATATCCTTATATCCTGAGTCTTCATGTCTTTGCTCCCAATAGACATTGTATGGACTATGGCAACCAGCCTATACACACCGGAGATATATACATCCCTTTATTCGTACTCTCCATTGTTTGCCCCTTAACCAATAGACATTGTATGGGCCACGGAAATCTGCCCATACACATAGGAGGCCATTCACCTTTCCATGACCGAAACCCAGTAAAACATGATCCCGGGACGACCCCGGATTGCCCGGCTATCGGGACTCTTCCCTCCCAATCCACCAACACCTTGAGTGGAATTAGTATATTTACTGCTGTTGAGATAACACCTTCATTAAGTTGGCTTGGGACAGCCAACTTACTAATATTGTATTTAAACTTATTCTTCTTCTTCTTCTTCTCTTTTATTTTTCTGGCCGCAAAATTTTTGGACACTTTGGCTCGGTTCACATTTATGCGATGCGGGAAGGCTGCGAATTCGCAGCCTGTTCCCGCATCGCACACGCACCCCCGGCAGTTCACACTGCCATATGCGATACGCTGGGGGTGTCAATGTAATCTTAACGACACCCCCAGTTTGATCGCAGTGCGATCGTGCAGTTCGCACAGGAGCGGATCACACAAGTGTGAACCGCTGTGCGATCCGATCCTGATGCGGCTGCAAAAATGCCTCCTGTGCGAGTTTGCTCCGGGTGCGATGCAAATTTAGCCATACAAACTGTATGGCTAAACTCGCACCGCACAGCTGATCGCATGTAATGTCGGAGCAGTGCGCTCCGACATTACATGCGAACCCGGCACTCGCAGAAGTGTGAACCGGGGCTAACTCCTCCTAGACCGTTCAAGCTACATACTCCAAACTCGGCACCGACCTTCATACTGTTCTGACTCGGTGTGCTATATCTTTTCAGACTGGTTTGAGTTACGGTTTTCCTAAAAATTAAAATTAAAAATCAAAAAAATGCCCATAGACTTTCATTGACAGGATGTTCAGATGACCCAAGCTCCAAATCCCATTAGACTCAATCAAGCTTTGATGCTAATCAATTTTAAACTCATTCAAACTCATCTAATCTATCTATCTATCTATCTATCTATCTATCTATCTATCTATCTATCTATCTATCTATCTATCTATCTATCTATCTATCTATCGATCTTCAAACCTTTTCTATCTATCGATCGATCTTCAAACCTTTTCTATCTATCGATCTTCAAACCTTTTCTATCGATCGATCTTCAAACCTTTTCTATCGATCGATCGATCTTCAAACCTTTTCTATCGATCGATCGATCTTCTAACCTTTTCTATCGATCGATCTTCAAACCTTTTCTATCTATCGATCTTCAAACCTTTTCTATCTATCGATCGATCTTCAAACCTTTTCTATCTATCGATCAATCTTCAAACCTTTTCTATCTATCGATCGATCTTCAAACCTTTTCTATCTATCGATCGATCTAAACTTTTCAAACTTTCTGGTCAGGCTTTCTCAAGCCAACTTAAAGTTTGTCTCAAACTTTTTTTTCTAGTTACTGTATTATTATTTATTTATTTTATTCTCTTCCTGATATCATGTTTTGATATACAAATGAAACGATAGAATGCAGGATTTCTGTGTTAATATTTAAGACATTTGAACCATGTACATAATGACAATTCACATGCATGATTTGTGGCTGACAGTTCTGCGGACCGGCTCCTTGCTGTTCTTGCAATCACACCCAGCACGGGTAGCCCCTACGTATCCACGTAGGGGCTGCCTGGGACCCACCAATCACCTTCGGGGAAAGGAGGGCCCCTCCTCCCGTGTTGGCGGCCTGAGAGCGTACTTCACTACGAACATAGCAACCTGCGCGCGCATCCATTGAGCGCAGGCGCACTAACCGGTGCCACGTCACGCTCTGAGCAAGCCCTTCTACGTGCAGCACCTACTGCGCATGCGCGGAGGACTTTAAAAGGCCGGGGAACGAGTGTCAGTCCTCACTTCTCTCGAGCAGAGGGAAGAGGACAGACTGAACCTGCGCCAGCCGGATGGATCATCTCCTACCAGATTTCTACAAAACGTAAGTTCCAATGCAACTCATCTTCAATAAAACCTCGGGCACCAAGTCACTCATTTTATTGTTCAAGCACAATGAGTTACATATATATATGAAACACCTATCCTGGATTTAAAGTCACCACATATTCACAGTATGTGTATACGGTCACCATAGTAAAAACAGACCACCTGATACCTTATACTACATTGCAATATAGACCAAGAACCTGGCAAAGATAGAGGGAGAAAAAACCAACCCCCTGAACCGTGGAGGAAGCTTTTAACCCCTTCAGCCTATACAACTGTAAGTGGTCACACCTTTCAAAATACCTCTGACATACTGTGTTTAATGCCCACTACTATAACAAGTCCCCTTCTTACCAACACCATCCTAGGCCATATGCAGAACACGATTCCCGCTGTGATTGCAACATGGATAGGGGAGCCCTGCGCAGAAACTGGTAGCTACACCCATGTATGTATAAAACTCTTTCCGAATTTTGATTTTTAACATACTTGACGATACAAACAAGGACCTAAACAATCTCGTATATTATTCCTATAGATTTAAGAATAGAGTGACCTAACGCTTTGAAAAAGGCCCATGATAGAGCCGAAACGCGTCAACAAAACAGGGATTTTTTGGGGGACCAATGTCCCTACAACATCCATTGGAAAACAGCCAAAAAATCCTCATGATATGTCACTATTGCACTACTGTCACTGATTCTTCTTGAATCATCCCCTTTGTTACTTCCTTCACACTTGGGTCTTCCCCCAAGCACATTGTTCACCAATGCGTTGTTTAATAGCATTTGTTGTTAATAAATTATTGTTTTATTTTTACTACCATCATTCTGCATATACTTTATTCACATATTTGTATTACCATCCACTTGCCCATAAAGTCCCATTATCTTTGGTTTGAGGCACCAAAACAACTCTACCGAGGTAGCCTCGAACTCTACCGAGGTAGCCTCAAACTCTACCGAGGTAGCCTCAAACTCTACCGAGGTAGCCTCAAACTCTACCGAGGTAGCCTCAAACTCTACCGAGGTAGCCTCAAACTCTACCGAGGTAGCCTCAAACTTCCACAAAGGTAGCCTCGAACTCCACAAAGGTAGCCTTTAACTCCACAAAGGTAGCCTTTAACTCCACAAAGGTAGCCTCGAACACCACAAAGGTAGCCTCGAACTCCACAAAGGTAGCCTCGAACTCCACAAAGATAGCCTCAGCGCATGCGCATAGGCGTTCGCCGGTTAGCGACGCCAGTGCGCCTGCGCAGGGTATTGAGTCCCTGACATTGCCCCCCCCTTAAGGGCAACCTCCGGGTGCCCAAAAGGTTCCTTTTGTGGGGATGGTTGCGGAAAAAATTCCGGATTAAGTCCTGGGCATGGAAATTCTGTACCGGTTCCCAGGAATTTTCTTCGGGGCCCTAGCCCCTCCACTTAACCAGGTATTGTAGCTGGTTCCTTCGCCTTCTTCAGTCTAGGATGGCCTCCACCTCAAATTCTTCGTCCCCGTTGATGGTGACAGGAGCAGGTGGTTCCGAACTTCTACCAGGAAAGGAATCAGGTACTGCAGGTTTCGAAAGTGAAACGTGGAAGACTGGATGGATCTTGAGGGAATCGGGAAGCGTCAATTCGTAAGATAAATGGATTTTTGTAAAATCTTACCGTAAAATCCTTTTCTCTTAGCTCATTGACAGACGTAGTCCTCGGTGATACAGCACCTTCGGGTTATGTTGCCTCCACAGGAGTAGGACTAGACAGGAAATGAAAAATGCTCTGGCCACACCCCAGGGGCAGTCCCCGAGGGTATATCCTCTCTCTCTCCGCCACAGCAAATCAGTTATGTCACAAAAGCAGTGCTTAGAGAATTTAACCCAACCCAACTCAAAAACAGAGGGGCGGGTACTACGTCTGTCAATGAGCTAAGAGAAAAGGATTTTACGGTAAGATTTTACAAAAATCCATTTTTCTCTATCGCTCATTGACAGACGTAGTCCTCGGTGATACAGCACCTTCGGGAAGTCCCAGAGCAGTATCACAAATGAGGGGTGGGAAAATGGAAATCAAATCCAAATCTAGAAGGCCCAACCGGTGCCAACTAGAAGTTTACAATGCTCATCCTTAATGATGAGACTCAACAAAAAAATTTTCAAACAGAAAAAAACCCTCGAGGTAGACCACCGGTCTCCTCAAATTGCGGCCTGCAAAACCTTGCAGCCAAATGAGGCATCCGCCGATGCCATCACATCAATTTTATAAAATTTTGTAAAGGTATGTACCGACGACCAGGTGGCCGCTTTACATACCTGGACCACTGACGCCTGATGGCGAAAGGCCCAGGAAGTACTGAGCGCTCGAGTGAAGTGCGCCCTAACAGGGAACGGAGGATTCCGACCCTTAATAGAATAAGCCTGTACCACCGTCTGACTGATCCATGTAGATATGGTCGCGGCAGACACAGGCAACCCCCTTCAAGGGCTATCCGTGATCACAAAAAGTGAGTCCGTCTTACGAAAACCACTTTAGGAAGGAAGGATGGATTCGGAAGAAGAACCACCTTATCCCTATGAACCACCAGATCTGGGGAACGACAGGATAATGCGGCCAGTTCTGACACCCTGCGTACAGAAGTAATGGCCACCAAGAAGGCCACCTTCTGGGAATGTAAGCAAGGGAATCTCCCTAATATCTTCAAAGAGAAGTTTCTGAAGAACCGACCACACTAAATTAAGATACCAGGCGGTAAGGGTGCGCACACTGGCGGAGCCAGATGTCGCACCCCCTGGATGAAATTCCGCACCAAGGAATGATTAGCCAAAGGTTTCTTGAAAGAAGATTGCTAACGCCGAAAACCTGACCCTTGATCGTGCTCAAGGATAGTTTCTGCTCAACCCCTTGTTGCAGACAGACCAAAATTCGGGTCACCGAATAGGTCTGTGGGGGAAATCCAATAGATTCACACCATGCAATATAAGACTTCCATGTGCTGGAAGTCGCTTTCCTTGCTTTAACTGGAGGTAGGAATAACTGAAGCTGACACTCCCTTGTCCTTCAGTACCTGGGTCTCAATGGCCAGGCCATTAAGCCAGCGACTGTAAAGCAAGATGGAAGATCGGTCCCTGAGACCGCAAATACTCCCTGAGAGGAAGTCTCCAAGGAGCGTCCGCGACTAGCCTCGCCAAGTCGGCGTACCAGGCTTGACGAGGTCAATCCGGAATTTCCAGAATAACTGGAATTCCCTCCACCTCTATCCTGCGAAGAAGTTCCTGCAGCAACTTGAGAGAATGGAAGGCATGCCGTAGCTGATACTGCCCCCACGGGGCGATCAGCATTTCTGCTGCGTCCGCTAGAGGATCGTGGCGCGAGCTACAAACCTCCGCACCTTCCTGTTAGGCCAAGGTGCCAACAGATCCACATCCGGGATGTCCCAATGAAGGGACAGCTAGGGAAAAACCTCTGGATGAAGAGGCCATATGCGATTGGATCCGAATCGGGCTGCTCTAGAGCTGCTCGATCCAGTAAATCAGACAAAATCTGATCGCTCTCAGTTCCGATACCCTTATTGGTAATCTGGATATTATCGGAAGAAACGACTTCCCCTGGTTGAGCATCGGAGACTTCCTGGTCCGCTCGCTCAACCGGATCTGATTGTCCAGGGAATCGGAATTCTGATTCCATTAAAAAAGAATCTCCTTCAGGAGAATTCGGGTATGAGACTGGGTATACGGTACTGCCTCTAAGAAGGCCACCATCAGTCACAGCCAATTGACGGACAGTAACATCCGAATCGTTGACTGAACCTTCTGGAGTTTCCCAGCAAGGAGAAACTCTCTTGTCCAGGATGTATCCAACCTTAGGCCCAGATAGTTCAGTCTCCTGGTGGGAACCAGGGATGATCTTTGGGAAAGCTAAAAAAACGCTGATGTCCTGCGATGATGTGGATATAAAGATAGGCATCCTATATGTCTATGGACGCCAGGAAATCTCTTTGATGCAGGGAGGCCACCACTGTACGGATGGACTCTATTTCATCCCAAGTCCAGATTTGGACGCACCTTGCCCTCTTTCCTGGGCATTGTGAATAGGTTTGAATAGAACCCCTGAAACCGTTCAATGTTAGAAGGGAAGAATCGCACCGGTGGAAGTGATCGAAACTCGATCCTGTGTCCTCCAGAAACCGGTGAAGACATCCCCCCCCCCACCCCAGAGATGGGTAGGGGCGCATCAGGCTATATTCTTCAGGCTTGGCTGAGCCGGACTCTTTGTTTACCCGACCAGCGCCCTTTGAAACCCCTCTAAAGGGGCTTTGGAGGGTTTCGCCTTATCGCTCGCCCTCGCGGAACGAACAACTCTATATGAGCAGAAAAGGAAGGTCCTTGTTAGTTACAAGGTCTTTTTATCCTAACAGTCTGTGGCAAGACCGCAGGTGGTACCATCTATCCTATAAAGAGGAATTCCTCAAACGGATAGCACCTAGCCATGCGTTTGGAAATAACAGGGGTTCGTTTCAAAACGACCCCATTTGGGTAAAGGAAAATCCTTCGCGCCTTTTGGTAGGCTAACAAGTACCAAAAAGGAATCTCAGTCTCAGCTACCTCTGCCGGTGTAACCTCAAGACTAAAGGTTTCCCGGACGGACACAACTAGTGCATCCACCACTCTTGTGCTATAGCGGAGGCAGAAACGTGCTCCTCACTGCTGAGGAGATATTACCTGAGACAACAGCCCCCTAAGAGGGACCTGCAACTGCATTGACCAGTTCCGAATCCGTATCTGAAGTATCTGATAAACAATAGGGGTAGGCGGGGGTCGCTACTTGACCCCCGTCCCTGACAAGCCACCTCCACCCGGGATACCAAAGACTCCAAAACTGCCGATAATGCATTAAAAACAAGTGGGGTACTGGAGGGTCCTGCGGCCACCTTGAGGGGATCAGGTGGGGATACCTATGCGGCAGGGTCAATGATTATACAAGACACTTGCCAGCGACAAAAAATGACAAAGTAAAAAAAAAAACTTTTTTTTTTTTTTTGTGTCCCCCAGTCGCAACAGCGCCCCTCAGTGTTACCTGCCTTTTTGGACCCCAGAGAGAGAGAGACAGACCCCAAGGCTCATCCCTGATGCACAGAAGTTTTCATCAGCTTGCTCAGTGCTTGTCTTGTTACAGACAGGAAGTCTTTGGCCCTATTTCCTGGGTAAAAGAGGCGGCTCCGCCCCTTAACACGCCTGCCGGCTCCTCCCCCTGGCTCCATGAGGTGTTTGAGTCACCTCAAACATGGCCGCCCCCATGCTGGAGACACGAGGCTACACCAAAATGGCGGCCTCATGCGATCTACCAGACAATGGCGGCGGCCTGCACAGAATAGCGGCATGTCTGCAGAAGGATCTCGGCCTCACAACCCTTCACCCTCATGGTGGTCAGCGTGGTCGGAGGTACCGGACCCTAGCGGGCCGTATGCGGTCCATGGCCGTCGGGAGGCATCTGCTTAGCTGGAGGAATGATCTGGAATGCAGTATACATGTATAGACATCGCCCTGTGGCTACTGACAGGTAGGATACCTTATACTATCACAGTAAAGTTCTAGTACTGCCACTGACTACAATCATTTACACATTTTTACAATTAGATTGTCAGCTCCCAAACCAAGCCTCCTGGCTTCTTGTACACAAAAATCACACTCAATTAGGGGGATCTGTGACATGTTGTAGGATAGAGGGGAACCCAT
This sequence comes from Pelophylax lessonae, assembly GCF_965119305.1. NCBI lineage: Eukaryota > Metazoa > Chordata > Amphibia > Anura > Ranidae > Pelophylax > Pelophylax lessonae. The sequence continues at coordinate 240,131,969 of NC_138772.1, forward strand.
CCTTACCATTACAGAGAGGGGCCCGCGTTCACCACAAGACCCGTCAGGGGGAAAGGGGGAACATACTACTCACCATACCGGAACCAGGCGGGCGCCAACTCCTGACAGTACCCCTCTCCACCGAGGTAGGAGGGCTGTCGACCAATACGGGCGCCGTGACTCATGGTCTTTGGCGTTTCAGCGAGACGTTTAACTCGCAGGGTCAGTCCCCGTCCAGTGGGACTATGTCGCGGCCGACCCAGCGCGAAGCTATGGCCTGCACGCGCTCGTAGGCTGAACTGGGGTGACCACTGGATCTCAACATCCCGCCCGTCGCCCAGTTCAGCTTTCTTGCTTGAAGATCTCACAGGAACACTAGAGAAAAAAAGCTGTCTTAAAAAATTATTTTCTAAGAAAAAAAATCCTGCCAGGACCGAAGATCCCAGCAAGGTATCTAGGTCCTTACTCCTGACTAGACAGAAAAAAACTGATTTGCTGTGGCGGAGAGAGAGAGGATATACCCTCGGGGACTGCCCCTGGGGTGTGGCCAGAGCATTTTTCATTTCCTGTCTAGTCCTACTCCTGTGGAGGCAACATAACCCGAAGGTGCTGTATCACCGAGGACTACGTCTGTCAATGAGCGATAGAGAAACCTCATTTAATTTTCTCCTCACGGGGAACGGGCCAATAAACTTGGGTGCCAGTTTTTTGGAAGGGCATGCAAATCGGAGATTGGTGGTGGCTAACCATACCAGGTTGCCAGGCTAGAGAACCAACTCACCTCTCCTTCTTTTGTCAAAGAACTCTTTATTGGAGGTCTGAGCCTTGGTCATGGCATCCTGTAAGACTTTGTTGTTCTCCTTAAGGAACTCCAAGATATCCCGGACTGCTGGCACTGTAGGTTCAGGAATAGAGCAGGGCAAGAAAGATGGGTGAAACCCGTAGTTAGCATAGAATGGGGACTGACCTGTAGCCGAGTGTTTGGCATTATTGTATGCGAACTCTGCTGATGGTAGTAGCGAGACCCAGTCATCTTGAACAAAGGTGGTGAAGCATTGGATATATTGCTCGAGGGTCTGGTTGGTCCTCTCAATCTGCCCGTTAGTCTGGGGATGGTATGCGGAGGACATTGACAGCTTGATTTTCAGTGAATCACATAAAGAAGCGAGAAGTAAATTGGACACCTCTATCCGACACAATGTTCATTGGGGCCCCGTGGAGTCTTACAATTTCTCTGATGAAGACCTGCACCATCTCAAGCGTGGAGGGTGTACCTCCTTAGTGGTATGAAGTGAGCCATTTTCGACAGACGGTCTACTACCACAAAGATTGCAGAATAACCGTCTGATGGAGGAAGTTCCATGATGAAATCCATGGCAATCATCTTCCATGGTCTGTCAGGGACTGGTAGTGGTCTGAGCAGGCCCCATGCCTTATTTCGGGTTGCCTTGCTTCGAGTGCAGACAGTACAGGAGGAAACATATTTTTTAGAACACTTCTCCAAGTTGGGCCACCAGAACGTGCGCTGCACAAGATTCAGGGTCTTATGGATCCCGAAATGACCAGCCATCGGGTGGTCATGACAGTCCTAGGATGGACACACAAGCACTTTCTGGAACGAAAATTTGATCCCCTCTCCATAGCAGTCCATTTCTGGGTACCAGTATAGTTCCAGCAGGATGGGGAGCATTTACTGTGGCTTGTCTCAGAGCGGTAAGAAGGTCAGACTGTAAGAGCAGAAAGTTACCTTGGGTTTAAGATGGTGTCAGGTACAAGGATTTCTTTAGAACTGTCATACATTCGAGAGAGAGCATCGGGTTTCGTATTCTTGGAACCTGGTCAGTAATATATATGGAACGTAAATCTGGAAAAAAAAAGTGCCCACCTTGCTTGGCGAGGTCTCAGGCGTTTGGCCGTCCTCAAATACTCCAGGTTCTTATGATCCGTGTAGATGAGTATGGGATGTGCCGCCCCTTCCAATAGATACCTCCACTCCTCCAGGGAGGTCTTGATGGCAAGGAGTTCCCGATCCCCTACATCATAGTTCCTCTCGCAGGAGAAAGCTTACGGGAGAAGAAAGCTACCGGAAGAATCAGGTCCTTGAGACCTTGACGCTGGGAGATGACTGCTCCTACTGCGATTTCCGAGGCGTCAACTTCGAGGATGTAAGGCAGGGCAGGATCCGGGTGGCTGAGGATAGGAGCAGAAGTAAACAGCTCCTTCAGATCTGTAAATGCGACTTGCGCCTCGGGAGACCAGTGGAAGCGGGTACCTTGTTTGGTGAGCAGGGTAATAGGGGCGATGATGGAAGAGAACCCCTTGATAAATTTCCTGTAGAAATTTGCGAATCCTATGAAACGCTGAATCCCCTTTTTATCCACCGGTGCGGGCCAATCCAGGATGGAGGAAACCTTCTGAGGGTCCATTTTGACCCCTTCAGAGGAGATTATTAACCTGAGGAATTGGATACTCTGCTGTTCAAATTCGCATTTCTCGGGTTTTGCGTAGAGCCTGTGTAGCCGGAGTCGGTGGAGTACCTTTTTAACGTGTTCTCGGTGCTGGGCCAGGGAGGAAGAGAAGATCAAGATATCGTCCAGGTAGACAATTACAAAGATGTCCAGATAGTCTCTGAAGATGTCGTTGACGAAGTGCTGGAAGGTGGCCGGGGCATTGCAGAGCCCGAAAGGCATCACCAAATATTCATAATGCCCGAATCGGTGCGGAATGCTGTCTTCCATTCGTCTCCCTCCCTAATACGGACCAAATTGTAGGCTTCCCGCAGGTCCAGTTTGGTGAATACAGAGGCGGTTCTTAGTCTCTGGAAGAGTTCAGGAATCAAGGGTAGGGGGTACCGGTTTTTGACCGTAATTTTATTTAACTCACGGTAGTCCACACATGGCCGAAGTGAATGGTCTTTTTGCTCCACAAAAAAGATCCTAGCTCCTGCCAGAGAAGTAGAGGGTCGGATGAATCCCTTCTCTAGATTCTCCATCACATAGTCTTTAAGGGTACCCAATTCTCGTTCTGATAAAGGAAAGATACGTCCGAAAGGGATCTCGGCCCCCGGAAGCAATTCAATTGGACAATCATAGGGGCGGTGGGGTGGTAAGGTCTCAGCCCCCTGTTTACTGAAGACATCCAAGTATTCGTGATAAGATACTGGGACAGAGGAACGTATCTCCTTATCAGCGTCCATACAGAGTACGGTGCTAGGAGCACTGTGGCGTACTGGCAGGCATTGATTCTGGCAGTAAGGGGACTGGAACTTGACGTCTCCAGAAGTCCAATTAATTTGAGGGTTGTGCGCCTGCAACCAGGGTAACCCCAGAATAATGGGAAACAAGGGAGAAGAGATGGCATCCAGGCACAACAACTCCTTGTGCCCTTCGAGAGTGGCCACAGGCAATGGAGGGGTTTCTTGGGTTACTGGTCCAGACTTGATGTTGGACCCATCCGCTAGGAAGATGGAGAGTCCCTGCGACTTGGGTCGAAGTGGGATGCGTTCATGAGCAGCAAAGGTAAGGTCAATGAAGCAGCTGCATGCCCCAGAATCAATAATAGCAGTGACCGGGATCGGGCCTTCTGGAAGCTGGAATGAGATAGAGAGAGCCAGGTGAGTGGTATTGTTGACAGAAACTGGATAACTTGAGGGGGATATAGAAAAGACATTTACGCATCTTTGCTGGGCATGAGCGTACAAAGTGTCCGGCCTCTCCGCAGTACAGACACAGGTTGTTCTTACATCGTCGTGAGCGTTCTTCTGTTGATAAGGAAGGACGCATAAGACCAAGTTGTATCGGCTCTGACGTATCTGATTCAGGAGTAACCGGAGCAGTGTTGCTGGAACAGGCACCGGAGGAGAAGGTGTGGACGGGATTAGGAACCCGTGGCAACATCCAGACTGGGCGGGTCTGCTGCGTGGACCTCTCTGCTCTACGCTCACGGAGTCGGCGGTCTATCTGTATGGCCAGGGTGATTAATGCCTCCAAGGTCTCGGGTATACCCACTCGGGCCAGTTCATCTTTCAAGTTTTCTGAAAGACCCAGGCGGAACTGATGTCGCAAGGCTGCGTCGTTCCAGTGAGTGTCCATACTCCAACGCCTGAAATCAGTGACGTAATCCCCTACAGCTCTACGGCCTTGTTGAAGTGAAGTGAGCGCGGTTTCTGCGGTAGCAGTGCGCTGCGGGTCTTCGTATAACTGCGTCATTGCGTTAAAGAAAGCCAACATGGAGTCCAGCTGGTTACTGCGTTCTTCAAGCAGGCGGTGAGCCCAGGACTGAGGTTCACCTTGAAGCAGGGATATGATGAACCCCACTTTGGTTGCTTCCAAGGAGAAGGTTCGTGGTTGCAGGGAGAAGTACAGATCGCAGGCATTGTGGAAGGCTCTAAACTTGCTCCGATCCCCAGAAAACCTTTCCGGCGTAGGGACCCTTGACTCAGGAGGCAGCATCACCACCGTCGGACCGGAGGGATTCCCGGAGGGAGCCATGGAAGCAGCAGAAACTGTAGGGTCCGTGGAGGGGGTTAGGGACTGAACACGCCTCTCCAGCTGGGTATAGCCTCTTGCAGTGACTTAACGGCTTGGGTAAGGGCGCAAGGTGCTGGCAGATGTCGTCCATAGGAGAGGCTCCTCTAGCAGGCTCAGTCATGGCTGTGTTGTACTGTCACGGGGTAGCGTGGCAGAGCCTGACGTAGGAGGAGTAAGTCTAAGTGTTAGCCGGTTTTCACCAGGGCCCCAGATGGTGGGGATGGACTTGCTAACACCAGGTCGCGGCCCCCCCGGATTCCCTGGGAGAGCCAGGAACAGGTCCAGGACCAATAGCCGGTAGCAGGTTAACAGATCAGGACGAGACAGGAGGATAGTCAGGACAAGCCAAGATCAGGCAGGCAGCAGGTAATCAGAATCCAAAGACAAGCCGGGTCAGGTAAACAGGAAAAGCGGATATAACAGGCACAGGATACAGGAGAGCTGAAGACAACACAGCAATCACCTAGAGTGACAGCTGTGTTTAAATAGGCCATTTTGGTGCCAATTTGGTATCCTCGAACTACACTGAGGTAGCCTCGAACTCTACCGAGGTAGCCTCGAACTTCCACCAAGGTAGCCTTGAACTCCGCAAAGGTAGCCTCGAACTCTACCAAGGTAGCCTCAGTGCATGCGAATAGGCATTCGCTGGTTAGTGACGCCAGTGCACCTGCGCAGGGTATTGAGTCCCTGACAAGACCTAAATGTTCAAAATAGAACATTAGTTTCCAGTTTATGGTCCAGTTCCCGCCCCCTTCATTGATTTGCGGCATTCAACCTTAATCGTGCATGAGCCGTTTCTGGTAGGTAGTGGCACTACAAAGGAATGACTAGCAAAACTGTCATGGTAAAATATATTGTTAGTACTCTATGAAAATTGTAGTAAGAAGAAAAGTAAAACGTGTAAAGTTAAACTTCTAAAGAGTATCTTTAGACTCATTTGCGAACTGGTTTCTTGGCAACTTTCTATAATGAAAACCAGCAAAAACAATTACCTTGAGCACAGGAATGTGGAAGGCATGGTTCTCCAGGAAGACATTCTTTTCTGTTCACCTCACACAAATGATTCAATGGACACGGGTTTGGGTTGCATGGATGTGTAACATCCTCTACCTCATTATCCAGCGAACTTGATCCTATGACAGAAGAATAAAAAATGTTCACAAAGCACTATTCATTTATTATTCGTATACATAAATGTGTAGAATATGGTAAAATTATATTCTCAACAATGCAGGGGAGTGGATTTTTTTTTCTTTTTTGTCTTTGAGATATCATGTCATCATGTCAAACAGGTAATATGTTAATCTCTTCAGTCCCAAAGCCTTCCCTCTCCCTTTTTTGTGTATATTTAAAAACATGTTGGATTCATATCATCTAACTTTTTGCATTTCAAGTTTTTCGGTTTAGGAGAGCTGTGCTCCATTTCAACATGCCATTACTATATGCATAGGAAAGCTTTGTTGAAGAATCCACAAAGGAAAAATAAATTGTATTTCGAATGCTTACATGAGTGTGTGTTGCTCATGCAATACATGCAAGTTTCATACAGTGTGTCAGTTTTAACTGAGTCAATGAGGGTAAAAGCAAGGAGTGTATTTTTTCAATTGTTTTTGTTATTTTATTTATTACGCTTTTTACATTTTTGTTAATGTTTTTTTCCCATCCATGGTGACTGGTTGGAATAAATAGAGATCCATCTCTCCTTTTCAGCAAGCAGAAGGGTATTGGTCATCCCAGCAATAAACCTCATGGAGTGAAGTATGGCCACTGAAATCAAACACTGATTTAAAATAGTGCTAGGGCAAAGCTCTACAACAGTATAGCCATTTTAAAAAAGCTCTTGGGGATCAAGTGTCATGCACAGACCGTTTTTTCTTCATAGTACTGTACCTAAGTTTACATCTTCGTTTTATTCTTGGATCGTGTTTATCTTTATAGAAAACACACAGGTGTTTTTCAAATAGAAATACATTTATTGATAGAAACACCATGATTTTCCCATCACCCATAAAAATTCTATAAATCACTTAATGATGTTAAAAAAAAATAAAAAAAATGTAAAATTCAGTAAATTGAAATTGTTTCTTAAAGTAGAAGTTTACAGACCTACATAATATGTTTAATTTGATGAAGCCTGCTATCCCTAGACTTTTTCTGAGCCATGCTTGTGTTGCCTTTTCACAAATCTGTGCCTGCTTATGTTTGCATCACAACCCAAAGACCAATTTTCAATACAGCAGTATGACCCTTCTGCTTTAAAAATGAGTAAAGCCCCGTACACACGTACTGATCGTCGGCGAACGATCGGCCGTCTTTTGTACCCGGGCTGTCGGTGTCTGTTGAAAAGTGCAAAGACAGCACAAGAATTTTGTCCGCCGACTACAGCCAACTGCAGAAGTGATGTCATGTAATGGTTAACTTTCCCTGTGTTTTTTCTTTTCTGAGCATGCCCAGTCTTGCAAATCTGCGGTCTGTCGGCCGAATTCTGTACTGACTGGCGAACAATCGGCCGCTCTGGTGTCGGCATACAAAAATTTTAATGCTTGCATGACAGATTCTTTTCGGCCGAATGTGCGGTGTCGGCTGTCGGAGGCATCATACTAACAAGCCTACAATCGGCAGATCGGTCGTCGGCCGAAGCTTTTCGGCCGACGATCGGTACGTGTGTACGGGCCTTAAGACCTTGTTTGCTTTGGACTCCATTTAAATGAATGAATGGAGAAGAAAAAGAGGGAAGGAATTTTGCAACTCCATCAGACACTCCTTTTATGACTCATTTACTTATTGAGTCTCCATATAACTCCTGGTAAAACTACGCACATGCCTGTCCAATAATATTTTGCTTACCCCTTTCCTCCCCTCTGTCCTTCCCAATCCCCTTTTTTCCCACAGCGGGGACTAGGTTCCCCCTATATGGTCTTCAGGTACACCCGATAAGATGAATAAGTTACACTTGTTTGATTTAGTTGCTCAATTCTGACAGTTACTTATTTGTGATGTTACACGTCTTGCGGACGCCATTTGTTGTTTAAGGGATGGCAGGGCCTTACGGGCAAAGTAATGCCGACTTGGCACCTGCCACTGTGGAACTGCACATTTTGCAAAGTTGCGGAAGGGAGCAGACTCTACCAGGTTAAATGGTAAGAGTTGCAGAGCCAGTAGTTTTGCCAAACTACTGTTTAGACGCTGGGCATGTGGGTGGTGGGGAGCATACTTTTTTTTTTTCGTTCCAGCATGTGTGGAATCAAAATTTGCCATCTAGATGTTACAGCTGGTGGTGTGCTGGAGGTAGATGCAACACTGCGTGCTATATCATCATCCCTGTCAGTGGAGGCTGCCAAACAGGTGACGAGTGACTATAGCAGGGACAGGCTGATGTGCAGGTGGAGCACGAGGAGGAGCACGAGGAGGACTAGGAGGCCGACTGACCGATCTTTGGCCTTTTTTCAGGTTATTCAAATGCTCCTGCCAACGGCCAAGTGGTGGGTTGTCAAATGCCTGGTTAGGCAGCTTGTACCCAAATGGTTGACCTTTTTGCCACGTTTTATTCCCTTATGACAAATCTTGCAGATCGCAACTGTTAGATCTGCATGAGATGTCTCAAAAAAGGCCCAGCAAGAAGAGGTTTGTATAGTGGCCCGGGAGACAACAGGTGCAGCCTTAGATGGAGTGGGCCGTCTGCTCTCCCCTCTTGCTTGCTCTGCCTCCTCCTGAACCTCAGACCCAACATCAGACTCCATAAAGGACTGAGCATCAGGCGTGGCCCGGGAGACAACAGGTGCGGCCTTAGATGGAGTGGGCCGTCTGCTCTCCCCTCTTGCTTGCTCTGCCTCCTCCTTAACCTCAGACCCAACATCAGACTCATAAAGGACTGAGCATCAGGCGTGGCCCGGGAGACAACAGGTGCGGCCTTAGATGGAGTGGGCCGTCTGCTCTCCCCTCTTGCTTGCTCTGCCTCCTCCTGAACCTCAGACCCAACATCAGACTCATAAAGGACTGAGCATCAGGCAGGAGTAGATGGCCGACACTGTGGTCAAACAGCTCAGCTGACTCCTCTGCCATGTCTGAAGTTGGGTCTAAGGGAGGACTTGAGGTGGACATGGACTCATCTTTATTTGCTCTGCCAATTGCAGAAGACTGACCACTTTTCTCTGCCTGGGTCACTGTAGTTGCTGATGATGACGATGATGAGGGTTTGGTAATATAGTCCACCACCTCCTGTATGTACTGTGGACGTATAGCTTGGTCACTGCGGGAGAACAATCGAAATGGTGGCCTGGCTGAGGACTGACCACCACGTCCATCCTTGCCTCTAGACACCCTAGAAGATGTGCCCCTTTCCGCAGCAGGGCCACGTATGCCTTCGCTTGGTCTACCTGACATAGTTGTCACTGAGGCTTTATCAACTGTGCGATGTGAAAATCACCTGCAAGACGCACACTGCTATGCGACCCAAAGTTGTCGCTAAATACAGCAGATGTGTGTGACGCAGAGTAGCAAAGCCTTTTGCAGTGGACTTAAGCTTACAACAAGAACAGCCATTAAGTTGTCACTGAGGCTTTGTCAACTCTGCGCGGTGAAATTCACCTGCAAAACGCACACTGCTATGCGACCCAAAGTTGCGCTAAATACAGCAGATGTGTGTGATGCAGAGTAGCAAAGCCTTTTGCAGTGGACTTAAGCTTATAACAAGAACAGCCGTTAAGTTGTCACTGAGGTTTTGGAAACTCTGTGCGGTGAAATTCACCTGCAAAACGCACACTGCTATGCGACCCAAATTTGTCGCTAAATACAGCAGATGTGTGTGACGCAGAGTAGCAAAGCCTTTTGCAGTGGACTTAAGCTTACAACAAGAACAGCCGTTGTCACTGAGGCTTTGGCAACTCTGCGCTGTGAAATTCACCTGCAAAATGCACACTGCTATGCGACCCAAAGTTGTCGCTAAATACAGCAGATGTGTGTGACGCAGAGTAGCAAAGCCTTTTGCAGTGGACTTAAGCTTACAACAAGAACAGCCGTTAAGTTGTCACTGAGGCTTTGGCAACTCTGCGCAGTGAAATTCACCTGCAAAACGCACACTGCTATGCGACCCAAAGTTGTCGCTGAATACAGCAGGTGTGTGTGACGCAGAGTAGCAAAGCCTTTTGCAGTGGACTTAAGCTTACAACAAGAACAGCTGTTAAGTTGTCACTAAGGCTTTGGCAACTCTGTGTGGTGAAATTCACCTGCAAAACGCACACTGCTATGCGACCCAAAGTTGTCGCTAAATACAGCAGATGTGTGTATCGCTGAAATGTATTTTTCATAATAGCTGACTAGCAAGCACGTATACCTGCTGTAGATATATCAGCAGTGCAACGTGCTCACTAGACGGAACCCTGACACTTAAAAGTATCCCTACAAAAAACAGATTATTGAATCTAACTATAGTGGTATATAGTACCCTAACTACACTGCATATGCCTTTCCTCACACTAAAAGAACAGCTCCATACAGCAGAAGATTATTTCTAACTGACACTGTCCCTTTAAATAATTTTTTTTTCTAACTCAAACAGCACAATCGCTGTATTTCTAACTACACTGACAATCTTTCTGTAAGCTGACTGCTCTTCTGCTGATCTGGAGCTTTACAAGCAATCGGCTATGCAGCAAACGTTGTTTAACACAGCAGGAGAAACACAAATGCTTCCACTCTCTTCCAAAGCCTCTGTATTACAGTGCTAGAGGTTAGGCGGGGCTATGTTATATACTGGGGGGTGTATTCACTCCTGATTAGCCTCTGGTCCCCGTAGTCACTCCAATCACGTTCCTAGCAGACTCCTGCCCCCTCATTGTCTTTTACTCACGTTTCTGGGCCAATCACAGGCTTTTAAAGCCCAGTTCCTGTCCCATTGCATTTTGGGTGGTTCGGGTGAACGAATTCCGAACTTTTACCACAAAAAGTTTGGAATTCGGCCGAATTTCGAACACCCAATGTTCGGGTCGAACCGATGGTCGACCCGAACCGTTCGATCATCCCTGGTCTGCAGTGGACTCCTTTTTATCCACTGTCCTTGGTGTCCCCAACATCTTACATCCTAAAAATTGTCTACTGGGTGTCTTTGACGATCTGATGTTTTCCAGGTACACTAAGCGATTATTGCATATTCTATACTTTTTTGCTAAAGAGGCTATCCTCCTGAGCTGGAAGGGAACTTTGGGACCTACTATAGCCACTTGGCTCCAATTGGTCAACAATAGCTCACCTCTATACAAACTCACCTTTAAACTAAGAAAGCCCCCTCTCCTTTTTGATAAGATTTGGAATAGATGGGTTTCCAGCCCCATCACCTTGTCGTCTGAGCTTGAGAGGTTAGTTTATAATGTCACCATTATCACTGTCTTTTTACATGGCTGAGGGATATGCTGAAAATTGATATGCTTTATTGAATATCGAAATCGGACTTTAATGCTAAAGTTGTATTCCACTCAATGCATGTAATTTGTAAAGTGAGACCTGGAGGCACTGTTGAGTTTTGTTTGTTTTTTTTGTTGATTGCAGTTGCGACTGCTTTTCTGCTGTCTGTTGCTTTTTTTTCTCGGTAAAACCCTAATAAACATATCTTTAAAAATAAAAAGGCGGAGAAAGGAAACACCTTTGCCACTCTGGATGGCTTGTGAATGTCAAAGGGTACCTGCGCCTCCATTGCAGCTTCAGCTGCGTCCTCCATCTTCAGGGTCTCACGCACAGATACAAATAGTGCAACCACCAGCTCCTTTTCGTACGCGTTTTCAGACATGGAGAAATCATCCTCATTATCAGAAGATTCCAGTCGCTTGCTCGCAGACCCAGAAGGGTGACCCATGTCCGCAGTGACAGATGAGGCAGGGGAAGGTGGGGGGCACTTTTTGCTAGCTCGTCGCCCACAAGCCGCCTCCACCTGGGACACAAGGGACTCCAGGACCGCAGTCAGTGACTGGATGGATGGTTGGGACCTGGAGGGCCCGGCAGCCTCAGAGAGGGGATCAGGTGGGGAAACGTGACCCAAAAACTTCATGAGTCACCAGGGGGATACCACAAAAATGTGTAACACACTAAGGGACAACTTCCACCATGCTGGCAGCACCACCTAGTCGGCAAGCACAAGGCACAGAGCGATCCTCAGGAGAGAAGGAGAGGACCCCATCAGGCTCACCACCCACCGACAAAGGCACCTGCAACCACCAGGAGAATCTGCACTACACGTGCGGCGACCAGGAATCTAAATGATCCAGGAGTTAGCCCCAGGTGATAAGGAGGGGCTACCATCACCAAAATCGCCACCCATAGGGCTCCACTGTCATGGCCACTGCTATTTGTAATGGCAAATCACAAGAAAATGTCCGCCGGACTAAACAAACATGGCCGCTGTGTATGGGAATACACAGGCTACAACAAAACGGCAGCCCTGGGTGGCACCACGGGGCATACAGGGACCCAGAATTGGGAGGACAGGCCTCAGGACAGATCCAGGCAGGACTGGGGGCCCTGGCAGGAGCCCCCACCAGGTTCAACCACCTCCGAACAATCGATCATCCGGTCGCTGGCGGTGCAAACTCCCTGGCCCCATCGCCAGTTAGCTCCCTGCCAAACCCCAGGAAAGTGCCCAGACCACCCAAAAAAATACATCCCCAGCATATGTGGAGGGGGGGGAAGAATGAGGGACTTGGCAGGGGGGGGAGGCCTGCAGGATGGAGGGGAACCCGGGGGTCCGACCATCCCTAAGAGGGGCCCACGTCCGCCCCAAGCCCCTCCAGGGGTAAAGGGGGGACAGCTACTCACCATACCAGGAACTAGGTGGGCACCGCTCCAGACAGATCCTCCCCTCCATTGAAATGAGGGGGCTGTCGGCCAGGAGGAGGGCTGCGACTCAGGCTGAGGCCAGGTCGTATGCAACCTCGTGAGACGTTTAACTGGCAGAACCAGCCCTCTTCCAGTGGGGCTACGACACTGCAGAGCTGAGCCTAGCACAGAGCTGAGGCCTGCGTGCGCTGATAGTAGATCTCACCAGAAAAATCCAGGAGGAAAAAATGTTCTATTTAAAAATTTGCCAGGACCAAAGATCCCAGGAAGGAACTAGGTCCTTACTCCTGACTAGAGATGGACAAACATCGGCCGAGGCAGTTCGCGAACGTCAGCTGAAAATTTTCTCAAAAGTCCGCGAACCGCAAGTTCGCGGCGGGCCCCATTGACTTTAATGGGAGGCGAACTTTAAAAACATTTAGGTCATATTTGCAGCCACAAAAGACGTACTACCTGTGCACAAAAAGTCCCAGCACATGGACAATGTCATAACAGAAGTATTGCAATTGAAAAAGTTGCCCTAATTAATTTTTTTTTTTTTACAGCAAAAAATAGATATATTTTTTTTTTTCATAAATCAGCCAGAACTGACAGCAGCAATTAAATACATGCCTAATACATATAGGGTCCATTCACACATCTGTAAAACGGGTCCGCATTCATTCCACAATTTGGCGGAACCTTTACAGACCCATTAATTTTCAATTCCAGTCTAGGCATTCACAGGATAAAGAAGTGTCGGCCATTCCAGGCCCCAAAAATTAGCCCAAATGCATTTACCTGACAGCTAAGAACGTAGTATTCTGTGGCTGAAGGTACATTAGGCATTCACAGGATACAGAAGTAAGTGGCAGCCAGTATTGGCCACAAAAATTAGCCCACATGGGTTTACCTGACAGCTAAGAACGTAGTATTTGATGGCTAGAGGTATATTAGGCATTCACACAGGATACAGAAGTAAGTGTCGGCCTGTATAGGCCCCAAAAATCAGCCCACATGGGTTTAACAGACAGCAAAGAACATTGTGTATTTGATGGCTGAAGGTACATTAGGCATTCACAGGATACAGAAGTAAGTGTCTACCTGTATAGGCCACAAAAATTAGCTCACATGGGTTTAACTGACAGCTAAGAACGTAATGTATTTGATGGCTAGAGGTACATTAGGCATTCACACAGGATACAGAAGTAAGTGTCGGCCTGTATAGGCCCCAGAAATTAGCCCACATGGGTTTAACTGACAGCAAAGAACGTAGTGTATTTGATGGCTGAAGGTACATTAGGCATTCACAGGATACAGAAGTAAGTGTCGGCCTGCATAGGCCCCAAAAATTAGCTCACTAGGGTTTAACTAACAGCAAAGAACTTAGTGTATTTGAAGGCTAGAGTTAAATTAGGCATTCACAGTATACAGAAGTGTCGGTCTGTATAGGCCCCAAAAATTAGCCCACATGGGTTTAACAGACAGCAAAGAACATTGTGTATTTGATGGCTGAAGGTACATTAGGCATTCACAGGATACAGAAGTGTCGGCCTGTACAGGCCCCAAAAATGAGCTCACATGGGTTTAACTGACAGCAAAGAACGTAGTGTATTTAATGGCTAGAGGTACATTAGGCATTACAGTATACAGAAGTAAGTGTCTGCCTGTATAGGCCCCAAAACTAGCCCACATGGGTTTAACTGACAGCAAAGAACGTAGTGTATTGGATGGCTAGAGGTACATTAGGCATTGACAGAAAAAATAATTGTCGGCCCTGAAAGGCCCCAAAAATTTGCCATTCAATGGACATGAAATGCCTTTTATGCCGCTGTATGTAGCGAAGCCAAGGACCAGGAATTGCTGTGGGTGGATGGCGGTCTGGCGGATATTTGTGGCCTGGCATGAGGAATTTCAATGAAACATGGTCTACTGGTCACATGTGTTGAATTCCTAAGAGATCCATGCCTCATTCATTTTTATAAATGTGAGGTAGTCTACACTGTCATGAGCTAGGCGAGTGCGCTCATCGGTCACGATCCCCCCTGCTGCGCTGAACAACCTTTCGGACAGGACACTGGACGGGGGGCAAGCCAACATTTCCATTGCAAATTGTGCGAGTTCTGGCCAGAGGTCAAGCCTGCCCAACCAGTAGTCCAGGGGTTCATCACTCCTCAGAGCGACCACATCGACCGTTAACCCGATGTAGTTGGACATCTGTCGGTCTAGGCGTTCCTTGTTGCTGGATCCAGGGTACAGCTGTCGATGGTTCGGATAAAAGAAGGATCTCATATTTGAAGTGACCAATACATCTTCAAACCGCCCTCTTCTTGCAGGCGCTGTTGGATTGCTACCCGCAACTGTCTCTCTGTGACTGGAAATTCCTCTGCCAGCGCATGCAAAAGCAGAATGCAGCATTTCCCGCAGCAAGGCCTGGAAGCGCTGCATTCTGACCGCCCTCTGTGATTGTGGTAAAATTTCCGCTATTTTATGTTTGTACTGGGGGTCTAAGTATGTTGCCACCCTGAACCCCAGGGTATTTGCCAAAGAATCGCTGCACCACCAAGTTCAGGACGTGTGCCATGCATGGCACGTGTGTTATTTTGCCCTGTTTCAGTGCGCTCAGCAGATTGGCACCGTTGTCGCACACCACTTTACCAACTTTTAAATTCGGCGGTGTCAGCCACTGATCTGCCTGTGAACGCAAAGCTGAAAGGAGTGCAGGACCATTGAGGCTCTTGGCTTCCAGGCACAACAGACGCAGCACAGAATGGCAATGTCTCACCTGGCATGTGGAATAGATTCTGTGGATCTTGGGCGCCGCAGTGGAAGAGGCGGTAGCAGCAGAGGAGGAGGAGTCAGCCGAGGAGGAGAGGGAGGATGGAGGAGGAGGAGGAGGAGGAGGAGAAGAAGAGGCAGGCCTGCTTGCAATCCGTGGCGGTACAACTGAATCTACACGGGTGCCACAGGTTACATGCTTGACGGCTGTCAAAAGGTTCACCCAGTGGTCAGTAAAAGTGATATACCTTCCCTGCCCGTGTTTGCTAGACCATGTGTCTGTGGTCAGATGTATCTTGGCACCAACACTGTGTGCCAGAGATATATTCACTTGCCGCTGAACATGGCCATACAGCTCTGGAATGCCCTTCTGCGAGAAATATTTCCTGCCTGGGACCTTCCATTGTGGTGTTCCAATGGCCACAATTTTACGAAAGGCCTCCGAGTCCACCAGTTGATTTGGCAGTAGTTGGCAGGCTATCAGTTCCGACAAGCCAGCAGTCCAACATTGGGCAAGAGGGTTATTCCGGCGTCATCATTTTTTTCTGCTCCAACATTTGGACCACAGAAGCCTGCTTTTTTCCAGAACTGCGTGACGACGGCATCATGGCAAGTGGAGTGGAGGACAAATGTTAGGAGAGAGGAGAAGGAGAAGGGGCTGGACGGTGAGAGCCTGGAGTGTGGCTTTGTGGGTTCTGACGGTGTTTTTCCCACTGGGCTCAGTGATGGGAGTTCAGGTGCCTTCTTAAGGCGGTTGTCCCTAGGCGAGTTATGCGTTGACTGCAAAGGCTGCAGATGGCAACACTGTTGTCGGCAACGGACACATTAAAAAAAGCCCACAATGCTGAGCCATGTGCCTGCATCCTGGGGGCGCCAGATGTGACTGTTCATGGTTGATGGCTCGCTCCTGATACATTTGCAGTCTGCTTTGTACCTCTTGTGCAATGCAAGTTCTGCCTGCCTCTCCTCCCTATCTGCCGGTCCGTCTCTCCCTCTGAACTCCCTTCCTCTTCTTCTCTTGTGGCCACCCACGTGACGTCCATAGACTCGTCATCATCCACGTCACCTTCCCCACCACTAACATTCGAGATCTCGGAGTAGGCAGCAACAGCGGGGACCAACCTCCTTGGGCTGATCTAGGTACTGTCGTCAGACTGCTGAGTGGCGGCTGTTGCTACCTCCTCTTCCTGATCCGATTCCAACAATGGCTGCTCATCGCAAACGTCTTGTGATGGATCGGAAAATAATTCAGTGACTCCAGCGGAGGGTATGTGGTGGTGGTGGTGATTGTGGTGGTGTCTTTGGGGGTGCACACAGCAGAGAGTGAAGAGGGTGCAGATAGAGAGGATGAGGAGGGTGCAGAAGAGGAAGGCTGAGTGAGCCACTCAACCAAGTCTGGTGCGTCCTTTGACGGAATTGCATGCGACTTTTGAAACTTCACCGTTTGGCTCCTGCCCTACCCCTACCACCCCTGCGTACGTGTCTGCCTTTTCCTCTGCCTGTCATGTTTTTTAATTACCCTGTGACAAAAGTCTCTAGAGAATCGCAGTATATCTGGAAAAAGGTAGATAACACCCCGCTTCAATCTTTGGTATTGGGGGGCCACAGGTTTATCACACCAGTTCTACAAATAATTGGCCAGTAACTGTTGTCACTGTGTGTAGCACAGTTAACACAGAAAGAGAGGCCGAATTTTTGCACAACTAATATACACTCTTAGAAAAGTACACTGCTAAATAACACCCCACTTCAATATGTGGTATTGGGGGGCCACTGGTCTATCACACCAGTTGTTGAAAAAATTGGCCAGTGAGCTCTGCACTGTGTGTACCAGACTTAACTCCGCAAAAGAGGCAATATTGTTGCAGGACACAAATACACTTGTAAAAGTATACTCAGATAACACCCCACTTCAATATGTGGTATTGGGGGGCCACTGGTCTATCACACCAGTTGTTGAAAAAAATTGGCCAGGGAGTTTGGCACTGTGTGTATCAGACTTAACTCAGCAAAAGAGGCAATATTGTTGCAGGACATAAATACACTTGTAAAAGTATACTCAGATAACACCCCGCTTCAATCTGTGATATTGGGGGGGGGCACAGGTTTATTACAACAGTTCTACAAATAATTGGCCAGTAACTGTTCTCACTGTGTGTAGCATAGTCAACACAGCAAGAGGCCAAATTTTTGCAGGACTAAAATGCACTCTTAGAAAAGTACACTGTTAAATAACACCCCACTTCAATATGTGGTATTGCGGGAGGGGGGGGGGGGCACTGGTCTATCACACCAGTTGTTGAAAACATTGGCCAGTGAGTTTGGCACTGTGTGTACCAGACTTAACTCTGCAAAAGTGGCAATATTGTTGCAGGACACTAACACACTTGTAAAAGTATACTCAGATAACACCCCACTTCAATATGTGGTATTGGGGGGCCACTGGTCTATCACACCAGTTGTTGAAAAAATTGGCCAGTGAGTTTGGCACTCTGTGTACCAGACTTAACTCAGCAAAAGAGGTAATATTGTTGCAGGACACAAATACACTTGTAAAAGTATACTCAGATAACACCCCACTTCAATATATGGTATTGGGGGGCCACTGGTCTATCACACCAGTTGTTCAAAAAATTGGCCAGGGAGTTTGGCACCGTTTGTAGTATTGCTGCAGCAATGCTCAGTTACCACACCTGTCACAATGCTGCACAGTGCACAATAATACTAATCCACTATAATATGCTTTCTACAAAGTATATTATACTGTGGATTACCCCCCTACCCCCCCCCCCCCCTTTTTAGTGCACTGCACAGCAATAACAAAAAATGTGCAGCCTTTTAAATTACTTTTGTGGACATTAACAGAGCCATTTGTGTGACTGCAGCCGATCTCTCTAACTGCGCCTAAAGCACAGACTGGATACCCTCCCCTAACCTGAAAAGAGACTGGACCTAAACCGAAATACCAGCCCTGAAAAGGACTTTTGTGGACATTAACAGAGCGATTTGTGTGACTGCAGCCGATCTCTCTAACTGCGCCTAAAGCACAGACTGGATACCCTCCCCTAACCTGAAAAGAGACTGGACCTAAACCGAAATACCAGCCCTGAAAAGGACTTTTGTGGACATTAACAGACCGATTTGTGTGACTGCAGCCGATCTCTCTAACTGCGCCTAAAGCACAAGCAAGGGGGCATGTCCATGTGCTGAAATGTTTTAATTGGCTGTTCCGATCCACCTGACGGCTGTGTCATGGGTCAAAGTTCTCCCCAATGTAAACTAATATGGCCGCCGCGAACAACACCATGTGCTCGCAAATTTGGCGGGTAGCGAACAAGCAAAATTCGCCGCGAACCGACCGCCGGGCGAACCCCAAGGCCATCTCTACTCCTAACTAGGCAAAAAAAAAACTAAGTGACTATAGCAGGAAGAGGGAGTATACCCCCTGGGACTGCCCATGGGTGTAGCCAGATGTTTTTTTCTGCCTGGTGTCCTACTCCTTTAGGGGGCAGCATAACCCCATGGTCAAGAATTACAGGAGCTGTGTGTGTCAATGACGAAAGAGAAAGTATACATTTAAATTTTGAACTTTAAAAATGTTAAGACTGTACTAAGCACACATTTTCTACTTTTTCCTAGTTTTTGCTTTAAATGTTGCCTTACTTATTACTTACAGTATATCAGATCTGAAATGACAAAGGCTGTCTGTTGCATATATAAGCCACACAATAAGTATACAATTATTTAGGCTGATGTTACTGAGATGCAAAGTGTAGAATACTTAATGCTCCACCTAATCACAAACAGCTTCATATTTTACATTGATTATAAAGAATACATTTCAATGTTGTTTATACAAGAATATAGACTGGTACTTACGAAGATAGGTTTCCAAAGGAATACAATCCTCTGTGTCATCAGTGGAAGACAGCATTTCACATATGCTTTCAGCTGTGTGGCTTTCAGGAAATTTGCTGTGATCTCCACACTTTCTTAGTATTTCCACACAATCTGCTCTTTTTGGATAAAATATGCATAATAAGACAACAAATAATTTTCCTAAGCAGACACATCAGTACATATAAATATACATGCTCAGTATAGTTTGATTTTTAGTTTGAAGTAACAAAATGTAAAAACTATGTTTACTCTAGTTCTTGTCATACATAGAAAACCACTGAGTATACACAACACAATCTTATGATAGGCTACATAGCAAAAATTCTGCACACTCACCGCTCCCACTACCCTGTGTTGCCTTTCAGCTACATTTTCAAATGTCACCTGAATTCTCCTACCCTGGCCAAAACTGCCTTCCAGCAGCACTTTCTAATTTACAGTAGATTTGATCACAAATACCTTTAGGCTCACTGCTCTGGCCAGGACCATTTTTCAACAACATAAAACTGTCATAGAAACCAAATTTGCAAAGGCTCTCTCATAGCACCCTCTTGAATATTATTCAGCTTTCATTGAACTCAGACAAATATAATGGGAAAAACTTAGCACCCTGTCAGATAACACACACATTTTTCTGGTTAAATGCTGCTGCCCAAACATCCAGTCAATAAAATTCAGCTATACTTGCACGCTATTAGATAATGTACAGCTTTAATGGTACTTATGCATGTGATGCACAGCTGTCATAGTACTCTGTCAGGTACTAAGCACTTCTCATACCATTCTCTGGTAATGTGTAGCTGTATTATTACTCTGTCAGGTAAAGTACAAATCTGACATAGTTTTCTCTAGTGATGTGACTTCTCAGAGCTTTTGATCATATAATGTGAAGATATCATAACATTCTGTTTAGTAATATTCCGTAATATTGCCACTCTCTGCTAAGATGCTGTTCTTGAAATTTTAAGAACCAGATTACAGAGCTTTCTTCTTACCGCTACAGGAAGAAAACAAACACATAAGTGTTTCTTAATGTATATAGTGTACCTCTTCCCCAAAGTGCAGTATTACAAACAATACTTAAGAAGTGTCTTAGCAGCCAGTATGTGAAGAAGAGTGCAGAGAGCATGACAGCGGACAGTGTGTGCAAGGGATGGGTGCACAGGGCACTATGCAGAAAAAGGATGTGTAAAAGCAGTGGCGTACCAACAGGGGTGCGGGACGTCCTTGCCCCGGGTGCCACACATTGGGGGGCGTCAGGGAGCTCCAGGGTGACCATGGACCATAGGGTGAGTACCCTGATAGAGAACTGGCTCCAGGGGAGAGTCCAGAGGGTGGTAATAAATGGGGAGTACTTGGATTGGGCGGGTGTGGAAAGTGGGGTCCCCCAAGGTTCTGTTCTGGGACTAATCCTGTTTAATTTATTTATAAACGACACAGAGGAGGGGATATCTAGCACAATTTCGGTAATTGCGGATGATACTAAAAATGGGGAATCACTCCAGAAATAAAGAAATTATTCTCCCACTCTACAAGACTCTGGTCCGGCCACATCTGGAGTATTCCGTCCAGTTCTGGGCACCGGTCCTCAGAAAGGATGTGCTGGAACTGGAGAAAGTCTAGAGAAGGGCAACAAAAATAATTAGGGGAATGGAGGACATCAGCTATGAGGAAAGACTACAAGCACTGAACTTATTCTCTCTGGAGAGGAGACGATTGAGGGGGAATATGATATCAATGTACAAATACGGTACTGGTGATGACCCTAGCATAAGGAACAAACTTTTCAGAGAAAGAGAAAACAATAAGACACGTGGCCACTCACTAAAACTAGAGGAAAAACGGTTTAACCTTAAAATATGTAAGGGGTTCTTTAATGTCAGAGCAGTAAGGATGTGGAATTCTCTTTCACAAGCAGTAGTATCAGCAGGGAGCATCAATAGTTTCAAAAAACTATTAGATGAGCATCTTAAAGACCACAACATACAGGGGTATACAATGTACGGTTAACAGCAAACACACACACACATCATAGGTTGAACTGAATGGACTGATGTCTTTTTTCAACCTCACAAACTATGTAACTATGTAACGGGGGCTTTGAAATAGAAGGGGGTCCATAGGTACGGGGGATGTGTAATGTAAAGGGGTCCAGGGGTCCAGAGGTACAGGGGATGTGTAATGTGAAGTGGGTCTTCCTACATTTTACCCACAGTTATAGCTGCATTCCTATAGATTTCTATTAGGTTTTTTTCTGCATTTTCTGAAAGTGCACTAAAAGTCCTGCATGCTGCATCATTCCAGAGGGGTGGGGGGCTGTGTAATGTAAAGGGATCAAGAGGTGCAGGGGCTGTGTAATGTAAAGGAGTCCAGAGGTGCAGCGGCTGTGAATTGTAAAGGCGTCCAGAGGTATGGGGGCTGTGTAATGTGAAGGGGTCCAGAGGTATGGGGGGCTGTGTAAGGGGTCATGAAGTATGGGGGCTGTGTAATGTGAAGTGGTCCAGAGGTAGGGGGCTGTGTAATGTGAAGGAGTCCAGAAGTACGGGGGCTGTGTAATGTAAAGGGGTCCAGAGTTATTAGGGCTGTGTAATGTAAAGGGGTCCAGAGTTATTAGGGCTGTGTAATGTAAAGGGGTCTAGAAGTTACGGAGGCTGTGTAATGGAAAGGGGTTAAGAGCAAGGGGGGTTGTGTAATGTGAAGGAGTCCAGAAGTACCGGGGCTGTATAATGTAAAGGGGTCCAGAGGTATGGGGGCTGTATAATGTGAAAGGCTCCAGAAGAACAGGGGCTTTGTAATGTAAAGGGGACCAGAGGTACAGAGGATGTGTAATGTAAAGGGGTCCAGAGGTACAGGGGATGTGTAATGTGAAGGGGGTCTTCCTACATTTTACGCGCAGTTATAGCTGCAGTCCTATAGTTTTCTATTCGGTTGTTTGTTTTTTTCTGCATTTTCTGAAAGCGCACGAATAGTCCCGCATGCTGCATCTTTAGTGCACTTTCAGAAGACAGGAAAATAATTTTTTTGGGGGTGGAGTGACATCATGTTTTACTGCACCAGGTGACAACAACCCTAGTGATGTCACTGACAGTAGCACATAGTAAGTGTGCCACTGCCAGTTACATGTTTTTCTGTCTGGCGCCTCAGGTCAGTCGGCACCGTTTTTGCAGAGGAGGAGGTGGAGGGGCCTGGCCACCGGGGGAGCAGAGGGAGGAGGATTATTTTGGGTTCTGGGCCGCAGTGCAGTGACACATCGATGTTTGGTGCATCGCCTGCCGGGCTAAGGGGGAAGGGTGCCAGATATAGGATCCGCCCCAGAGTGCCAAATACTCTAGGTACACTCCTGTGTAAAACATTGAGGAAAAGGAGCGGAAAGTGTCAGAGGATAAGGCAAACTTTAGTCATTTAGTAATTTTTTTTACTGTCGTAATAGGTCATTATGGAGGCTTCAGAGGTCTATTACATAGTTAGTGAGGTTGAAAAAAGACATCAGTCCATCCAGTTCAACCTATGATGTGTGTGTGTGTTTGCTTTTAACCGTACATTGTATACCCCTGTATGATGTGGTCTTTAAGGTGTCCATCTAATAGTTTTTTGAAACTATCAATGCTCCCTGCTGATACGACTGCTTGTGGAAGAGAATTCCACATCCTTACCGCTCTTACAGTGAAGAACCCCTTACGCACTTTAAGGTTAAACCGCCTTTCCTCAAGTTTTAGTGAGTGGCCACGTGTCTTATTGTATTCCCTTTCTCTGAATAGTTTGTTCCTTATGCTAGGGTCGCCAGTACAGTATTTGTACATTGATATCATATCCCCCCTCAATCGTCTCTTCTCCAGAGAGAATAGGTTCAGTGCTTGTAGTCTTTCCTCATAGCTGATGTCCTCCATTCCCCTAATTATTTTTGTTGCCATTCTCTGGACTTTCTCCAGTTCCAGCACATCCTTCCTGAGGACCGGTGCCCAGAACTGGACAGCATACTCCAGATGTGGCCGGACCAGAGTCTTGTAGAGTGGAAGAATAATCTCTTTATTTCTGGAGTGAATCCCCTTTTTTATACAACCCAGTATTCTGTTGGCTTTGCTTGCGGCGGCTTGGCATTGCATGCCACTGCCAAGCCTGTTGTCTACCAGTACCCCCAGGTCCCTTTCCATCCTAGACTCACCCAGAGGTTCCCCCCCTAGTGAGTAGCTTGCTTTCTGGTTTCTGGCCCCCAAGTGCATTACTTTACATTTTTCAACATTGGATCTCATCTGCCATGTAGTTGCCCACCCCGTTATTTTGTTCAGGTCCGCTTGCAAGGTTTCCACATCCTGCATAGAAGATATTGGCAAGCCTAATTTAGTATCATCTGCAAATACTGAGATTGTACTCGATATCCCCTCCTCTAGATCATTTATGAATAAATTAAACAGGATTGGTCCCAGGACAGAACCCTGGGGGACCCCACTTTCCACACCCGCCCAATCCAAGTACTCCCCATTAATCACCACCCTCTGTACTCTCCCCTGGAGCCAGTTCTCTATCCAGGTACTCACCTTATGGTCCATACCTACCTTCCTTAGTTTGTACAGTAAGCGTTTGTGGGGAACGGTGTCAAAGGCCTTTGCAAAGTCCAGATACACCACATCCACAGGCTTACCTTTATCTAGGTGGCAGCTCACTTCATCGTAGAAGGTTAATAGATTGGTTTGGCACGAACGATTTTTCATGAATCCATGCTGATTACTACTTATAATACCGTTTTCATTACTAAAGTCTTGTATGTGGTCCCTTATCATCCCCTCCAAAATTTTGCAGACTACTGATGTTAGGCTGACCGGCCTATAGTTACCCGGGATATATCTCGGCCCCTTTTTAAATATTGGTACCACGTTGGCTTTTTTCCAATCAGCTGGCACCATACCCGTCTGTAAACTATCCTTAAAGATCAAGAATAATGGTCTGGCAATCACCTGGCTGAGCTCATTAAGAACCCTCGGGTGCAAGCCATCCGGTCCCGGGGATTTATTTATGTTAAGTTTCTCTAGTTTAGCTCTAAGTCTATCCTCTGTTAGCCATGGCGGCACTTCCTGAGGTGTATTATTTAGTTCGGCCTTACAAGCAAGGTTCGTGTAGCCCCCCGATTCCTTTGTGAAGACTGAAGAAAAGAAATTATTTAACACTTCCGCCTTTTCTCTGTCCTCTGTGGCCATTTTTCCTTTATCATCTTTTATGGGGCCAATGTGCTCTGGCCTCGCTTTCCTACTGTTTATATACTTAAAGAACTTCTTGGGGTTCTTTTTACTCTCCTCCGCTATATGTCTCTCGTGTTCTATTTTAGCCGCCCTGATTTCGTCTTTACATTTCTTATTACACTCTTTGTAGTGCTTAAATGCTGCCAATGACCCCTCAGTCTTGTATTTTTTGAAGGCCTTTTCTTTAGCTCTAATATACATTTTTATGTTGGAGTTTAGCCACCCAGGGTTTAGTTTTGCTCTTTTAAATTTATTTCCCTGTGGAATGCACTGGCCCACCCCCTTGTTAAGTATGCTCTTGAAGCACTCCCATTTTTCCTCCGTGTTCTTTGTTCCCAGGGTTCTATCCCATTTCTAGCAGCGAGCGCAGTTTAGGGAAATTGGCTCTTTTGAAATTCAGCATCCTTATATTACCCTTGTGTTTCCTATTACTGTAATTAATACTGAAACCAATTGACCTATGGTCACTGTTCCCTAAGTTGTCCCGTATTTCTATATCCGTGAGCAGGTCTGTATTGTTGGTAATCAGTAGGTCAGGTACCGCACTGTTTCTTGTCGGTGCATTCACCATCTGACCCATGAAATTGTCCTGCAAAACATTTGGAACTGCCGAGCCTTGGCTGAATGCGCGGTTCCTTCTGCCCAGTCTATATCTGGATAATTAAAGTCCCCCATTATAATGACATTTCCCATCCTTGCTGCCAATCCTATCTGTAACATGAGGTCCGCCTCACCCTCCTCCCTCTGGTTGGGGGGCCTATAGCATACGCCCAATATTACCTTCCCCACCGTGCCTTTCCTTTGAAGCTCTACCCATAGGGATTCTGCCTCGTCCATAGCTCCATTATTAATATCATCCCTCATATTTACCTGTACACTGTTCTTAATATACAAACATACCCCTCCCCCTTTTTTACCTTCTATCTACCTATCTCTGCGATAAAGGGAATACCCCTGAATGGTCACCATCCAGTCATGAGAGCTGTCAAACCAAGTCTCAGTTATCCCCACAAAATCTAAGTCCTCCTCAAACATCAGCAGCTCCAGCACTCCCATCTTGTTGGCCAGGCTTCTGGCATTGGTATACAAGTGTATGTAAAGGCAAAAATTGACCAGCGCTATGGAGTGTGCGGTGAGGCGTGAAGGAATAACAGGTGTAAGCGGCCAACAACCAAACCACAAAAGGGGTCAAGATATATGTGGAGTGCAAAGAGAGGTTGTAAACGGCGCTACCTTGTGCAAATAAATAATTAGATAGTAATAAAGTGCAAACTCTTATAACCAATAATAAATGAGAGGGTGTGTCCCATAAAACCGAAAGGATTAAAAAATTATATATACTGTGTATCAAGTGGGTACAAGTAAAATATCCTGGTGTGTGATGGATAAAACCCAGAAAGTGCTAAAGTGCAATAAATAAATAACATAGACAGTGTTTTTATTGTGATATACAAATAATTAAATCGTCCACTGTGGAAATAAAATAATCAAATATTGGTGAATATTCCTGGCACTGTTACTGTCAAAAGTGCAACATGCCAGTAAAAACCATATAGGTGAAGAGAGGTGAAGTTGGGGAATAATCCCGTGTGAATAAAATAGACCAAAAATAAAATAAAAAATAAAAAATAAAAAATAAAGTGAGAAATCAGCTGCAATCACCTGTGTGACCACTAGGTGTCGCGCTCTATATACAACCTGCCCTAAACGAATGTTAGGCAAGATGGATCTTCAAAGGTCCCCCTCCACAGTCAACCCCATATGGAAACTCGCCAATCGGTGCTTGGTTGACTGTGGAGGGGGACCTTTGAAGATCCATCTTGCCTAACATTCGTTTAGGGCAGGTTGTATATAGAGCGCGACACCTAGTGGTCACACAGGTGATTGCAGCTGATTTCTCACTTTATTTTTTATTTTATTTTTGGTCTATTTTGACAGTAACAGTGCCAGGAATATTCACCAATATTTGATTATTTTATTTCCACAGTGGACGATTTAATTATTTGTATATCACAATAAAAACACTGTCTATGTTATTTATTTATTGCACTTTAGCACTTTCTGGGTTTTATCCATCACACACCAGGATATTTTACTTGTACCCACTTGATACACAGTATATATAATTTTTTAATCCTTTCGGTTTTATGGGACACACCCTCTCATTTATTATTGGTTATAAGAGTTTGCACTTTATTACTATCTAATTATTTATTTGCACAAGGTAGTGCCGTTTACAACCTCTCTTTGCACTCCACATTGGTATACAAGCCTCGTAATTTTGATCGGTTACATTTATCCTCATTTGATGTTTTTAGCCTGCTCTCTTGATTTTTCCCCGTACCCACCCTGGGTTTAGGAGCTCCGAACACCCTACCGCTAATGCCCCCATTTCTGCCCTCTGAAACTTGCTTTCCACTGGCTAATTCTACATCTGTACCCTCCCCCCCATTCCCTAGTTTAAAAGCCCCTCTAACTTTTTGGCCATCCTCTCACCCAGTACGGCTGCACCCACCCCATTTAGGTGCAATCCGTCCCTACAAAAGAGCCGGTGACCGACTGAGAAGTCGGCCCAGTTCTCCAGGAACCCGAAACCCTCCTTACTACACCAGCTCCTCAGCCACTCGTTAACTTCTCTAATCTCCCGCTGCCTCTCTGGTGTGGCTCGAGGTACAGGTAGTATTTCGGAAAATACTACCTTGCAGGTCCTAGTCCTCAACTTAGCGCCTAAGTCCCTGAAATCGTTTAGGACTCTCCATCTTCCTCTGCCTATGTCATTGGTACCCTCGTGTACCATGACAGCTGGGTCTTCCCCAGCCCCACCCAATAATCTGTTCACCCGATCCGCGATGTGCCGAACTCGAGCGCCCGGCAAACAACAGACTATTAGACTGTAGCACATTATACACATTGGTACAATGAGGTGCCATTCCTTCTAAACGGCATCTCAACACACCTTTCCAGTGAAGAGCATGACAACAGACTATTGTATGTTGCAGTGCAATTTGCTCCCAAAAGTGCTGCATCCACAATTTGTAGTAACTTGTGGTGTTGTGTTGGGCAGCCTATTTAAATACCAGTAACACCTTGGACTTGCATAGCAGAATTCTTTTCAGACACAATGCCACATGGAGTGGCCTCCAACATTTTTTGCTTCCTCAATATCGTAAGGAGAGAGTCAGATCGAATCTTACTCTGAATAGCCGTTGGGTGGCCGTTCCGCCAGGTGATCGCTTTGTACCCTGCTGTCTTGAGACACAGAGACACCATACCCAGCTGATTTTGAGGGGCTGGTGCCATGTGACCATTGAGATTGGTCATCACAGTGATCAGATGGTACTATTTACAAAAGGGAAAGGCGAGAGATCAGTACTTATAAATGGGCACAGAATGCCTCAGTGGCTGTAGCTGCTGATCCATTCATTCTGTTACGGTGACACAAAAATCTTTTTTTAACCTATTCTTGCCCCCTCCTCTCCTACATATACTATCTCTAATACTGCCCCCAGTGATCTGTAAATTAATCCCTCGACTCCCTTATTTTTCCCATCTAAGCATTAAAATGACTCTAAAGTCTATTTTTTTGTTGTTTTTTTTTAAATAACAAACATGTTATACTTACCTGCCCTTTGTAGTGGTTTTGCACAGGGCAGCCTGGATCCTCCCCTTCTCTGGTCCCTCTTCACTACTCCAAGCTTCTCCCTCCTGTCGAGTCCTCCCACAGCAAGCAGCTTCTATTCAGACACAGAGCTGCCGTTTGCCCCCACCCACCCATCTCTCTCCTGATTGGCTAACTGGCTTTGATTGACAGCCACAGGAGTCAATGGCGCTCATAGCTGTGTATTAGCCAATCAGGACAGGGACTCGTGGACATCGCTGGACAGAGATGGGCTCAGGTAAGTATTAGGGGATGCTGTGGTGGCTGCTGGACACAGAAAGTTTTTTATCCTAATGCAGAGAATGCATTGAAATAAATAACCTTCTGACTTTACAATTCCTTTTCTTCCTTACTCATCCTGCCACTATTTATAATTGGTACATTAACCCCTTCAAATCCTTTTCACTCTGTGTATGACCTGTACATTAATGTATCTAGTGTCTAATTCACAAGCTCCATGTTTAACCCCCTCAGTACAGGCATGTTTCCTAATTTCCAAATAACGATGGCAAAAAAAAAAATGAGGGTTTCTACTCTCCAAAAAAGGGTCATTTTAGGGGTTTTCATATTGTTTTACATTTTTTTAATTAACAGAAAGTAAGAGAAACTGTTTTTTTTCTTTAATGTGGGCCTTTTTTTTAATTTTTTTTTTTTTTATAGGATGTCCTTCCATTTTCGCCACCCCTGGGGCACAGGGCATCACTGATCATAGTAAAGAGCCCATGACGTAGGCTATTTACCATGTGATCAGCTGTGTCCAGTCACAGCTGATCCCATTGTAAACGAGAAAAGCTGAGTATCGGCATTCCTCTCCTCACGCTGACAGCGTGTGAGGAGAGGAGAGCTGGTAAGCGGCATTTTTCAGCAGGGGCACTGATCATCAACAGTGCTGCCAATCAGTGCCCACCAGTGCTGCCAATCAGTGCCCACCAGTGCTGCCAATCAGTGATGTCTGTCAGTGCTCATCAGTGCCGCCTATCAGTGGCCATCTTTGCTGCCAATAATTTTCCATAAGTGCCGCCTATCAGTGCCCATCAGTGTCAATCAGTGCTGCATATCAGTGCCGCCTATCAGTGCCCATCAGTGTCGATCAGTGCTGCATATCAGTGCTGCATATCAGTGCCCATCAGTGTCAGTCAGTGCTGCATATCAGTGTCCATCAGTGCAGCCTCAGCAGTGCACATTGGTAAAGAACAAAAAATTACTTATTTACAAAATTTTATAACAGAAACTAAGAAAAACTTTTTTTTTTTTTTTTTTTAATTTTAAGTCTTTTTTGGTTTGTTCAGCAAATAAAATAAAAAAAAACCCAATGGTGATTAAATACGACCAAAAGAAAGTCCTATCTGTCTAATAATATTGTTAGGGGACAGCGTTGCATGACCGCATAATTTTCATTCAAAGTGAAGCTGAAAATTGGCCAAGGCAGGAAGAAGGGGGGGGGGGGGAGTGCACAGTAGCCAAGCGGTTAAATACCACCAAGAAGAAGCTCTATCTAACTCAATAAAGTGATATAAACAGTGCAGTGTTGTTTTTGTCTTCATTTATTTGTGGCTTTGCAGATTACATACAAAATGCTAAACACATGGCACATACGGCCATAATAACATAGTTGCCATAAGCTGGTAAGTAGAAGATACTGGAAAAAGAACAAAGAACAAAAGCTGAACAAAGTAGAATAAAAATAATAATTTAGGTACAATGTTGTATTACAGAGAAATTTTCAGCCAAACTATCACTGCACTGAAAACAGAAAAATGGCCTGGTAAGGAATAGGTACAGTATCTCACAAAAGTGAGTACGCCCCTCACATTTTTAGGCCTCTTGCACACTGCAGCTTAAAAATGCTCAGTACAGCGTTTTCTTTTTTTTTTCTGAGCTAAAATAGAGCCCATTCATTCTTAATGTGCCCATGCACACAGCTGCATAAATGAGCGCCGCGTTTTCTTCAGTAAGAACAAAATAGAAAAATCTGCATTTTTGGTCAGTAATTTGCGCCTGATGCGCGCAAAAACGCGCGAATGCGCTCAAATGACCCAAAATGTCAATTGAATATCCAGAACGCTAGAATAAATTTACGCACAATAAATAAATTTGCGCAAGCGCATAAGCGCGCAAATGCGCGAAAATGCATGCATTACAATTACGCCAGAAAACGTAGATGCTCTAACAGGAGTATCGTGTGTAAGCTGCCTTATAAATATTTTATTATATCTTTTCATGTGACAACACTGAAGAAATGACACTTTGCTACAATGTAAAGTAGTGAGTGTACAGCTTGTATAAACAGTGTAAATTTGCTGTCCCCTCAAAATAACTGAACACACAGCCAATAATATCTAAACCGTTGGCAATAAAAGTGAGTACACCCCTAAGTGAAAATGTCCAAATTGGGCCCAATTAGCCATATTCCTCCCCGGTGTCATGTGACTTGTTAGAAGTACAAGGTTTCAGGTGTGAATTGGGAGCAGGTGTGTTCAATTTGGTGTTATCTCTCTCACTCTCTCATACTGGTCACTGGAAGATCAACATGGCACCTCATGGCAAAGAACTGAAAAAAAGAATTGTTGCTCTACAGGAAGATGGTCCAGGCTATAAGAAGATTGCCAAGACCCTGAAACTGAGCTGCAGCATTGTGGCCAAGACCATACAGCAGTTTAACAGGACAGTTTCCACTCAGAACAGGCCTCGCCATGGTCGACCAAAGAAATTGAGTGCACGTGCTCAGCGTCATATCCAGAGGTTGTCTTTGGGAAATAAACATATGAGTGCTGCCAGCATTGCTGCAGAGGTTGAAGGGGTAGGGGGTCAGCCTGTCAGTGCTCAGACCATACGCCACAGTGCATAAAAGTTGTCTGCATAGCTGTCCCCCCAGAAGGAAGCCTCTTCTAAGGATGATGCACAAGAAAGCCCGCAAACGGTTTGCTGAAGACAAGCAAACTAAGGACATGGATTACCGGAACCATGTCCTGTGGTTTGATGAGAC
The DNA here is from genome assembly GCF_965119305.1 of Pelophylax lessonae. Taxonomy (NCBI): domain Eukaryota; kingdom Metazoa; phylum Chordata; class Amphibia; order Anura; family Ranidae; genus Pelophylax; species Pelophylax lessonae. Next base: position 240,162,836 of record NC_138772.1, read on the forward strand.
CGCGATAAATGTATTTCATTCAAATGATGTCAAGCCTGTGTGGCGGCAACCAGGTGAGGAGTACAAAGACAAGTGTGTCTTGCTTACAGTCAAGCATGGTGGTGGGAGTGTCATTATCTGGGGCTGCATGCGTGCTGTCGGCACTGGGGAGCTACAGTTCATTGAGGGAACCATGATTGCCAACATGTACTGTGATATACTGAAGTAGAGCATAATCTATTGCCTTCGGAGACAGGGCAGTATTCTAACATGATAATGACCCAAAACACACCTCCAAGATGACCACTGCCTTGCTAAAGAAGCTGAGGGTAAAGTTGATGGACTGGCCAAGCATGTCTCCAGACCTAAACCCTATTGAGCATCTGTGGGCATCCACAAACAGAAGGTGGAGGAGCACAAGGTCTCTAACATCCCCCAGCTCTGTGATGTCATCATGCAGGAGTGGAAGAGAAATCCAGTGGCAACCTGTAAAGCTCTGGTGAACACCATGCCCAAGAGAGTGAAGGCAGTGCTGGAAAATAATGGTAGCCACACAAAATATTGACACTTTGGGCCCAATTTGGACATTTTTAGTTAGGGGTGTACTCACTTTTATTGCCAGCGGTTTAGACATTAATGGCTGTGTGTTGAGTTATTTTGAGGGGACAGCAAATTTATACGGTTATACCAGCTGTGCACTCACTACTTTACATTGTAGCAAAGTGTCATTTCTTCAGTGTTGTTACATGAAAAGATGAAATAAAATATTTACAAACATTTGAGGGGTGTACTCACTTTTGTGAGATACTGTATTACAGACTAATGAAAATATACAAAAAATATATATGACCTCTCTACTCCATGTGTGACAGAATCCAACTAAAAAATGTTTTTCCTATAGCCAAAGTGGCATTGGTTTTTTGTTTTCAAGTTTGGGCGAATATACTGATTTTTATTTCCACTGGGTGGTAATAAAGAAATAGTATCTGTTTAAAGCGGTTGTAAACCCTAAAAAAAAAAAAAAAACCTGCAAGACAAAGGCATAATGAGCTAGTATGCATCGCATACTAGCCCATTATGTGTAACTTACCTTAGAACGAAGCCCTGACACGGACCCCCGGACATCGCTGCGGGCGCTGCCATGATCCCTCGCCGTCTCTTCCGGGTTCGGCGGCTCCAGCGCGGTGATTGGCCGGAGCCGCGATGACGTAACTCCCGCGCTTGCGCGCGGGAGTGATTTTCCGACAAGCTCCCGGCAAACAAAATTGAAGGTCCCCCTGGACCTTCAGAGCGCATGCGCTGCTCGCGCGAGCGGCTGCATGCACTGCAAATATCTCCTAAACCATGCCGGTTTAGGAGATATTATTTGTACCTACAGGTAAGCCTTATTATAGGCTTACCTGTAGGTAAAAGTGTCAAAAAGCGGGATACTACCGCTTTAAGAGATAGTAGAGAAGTGATTTATCTATCGAGGACAGTGAAACTGGAGAAGATTGTATCCTGGCGACAGTGGATATAAATGTATTTATAGTATTGATCACAGTGATTAGTTAAAAGCAGTAAAATGGGCTTTGGAGAAAAAAAGATTGAAGAAAAAGAAAACTGAGTTTGTACAAGAGTTGTTGGATTTAACTATGCAGAATAACTATTTTCTTTACCAGAATAGATATTTTTAAAATTAAAAGGTTTAGTCATGGGAAAAAATAAACTTCTAGTGTGGCTAATCTAGTGATAGCTAAGTGGGAAGAAGAGGAAATTTATAAAAAAATGGCCACTGTTAAAACTGTACGCCATCATGTATGGACGATATCATGGTAGCTGGAAAGGTACAGTAGAGAGTGTAGAAGGATACTTTCAACATATGTTTTCATATGAACAACAATAGATATGGGCGAATTTTCACAGGATAATGGAGAAAAGAATGTGTTACTTTGTTTGAGTTTGCCCCATTTCAGAAAAGATGAGAGAATATACAATAACTGTATTTTTGTAAGAACTTACCGTAAAATCCTTTTCTCTGAAATTAATCAACATATGCAGCTCCTTATCTTCATGACTCATAGGATTATGCTCCTCCTTTTAGGAATAGGCACTAGACAGGAAAAAAATGTAACCATGCCTATGGGGGCTCTCTGCAGGCATAACCCTTCAGACTCTGTTATCACCAAACTGTTAAGTTGCAAGCAGTGTTTAGAAGACAAAAAACCCCATACCTCAAAAGTAGAGGGGCAGGTGCTGCGTCTGTCGATGAACTTCAGAGAAAAGAATTTTACATAAAGTTACAAAAATCTAGTTTTCTCTATTGTTCATCGACAGACACAGCTCCTTATCTTCGTGACTCATAGGGATGTCCCAAAGCAGTATAATCATGTGGGGTGGGAAAAACAACGCAGAAACAAAATGCAAGTCCCTAATGGCTAAACTTAGCCAACCAGGAACAACTGGAGCTCCCCTGGAAAAAAATTTAACCCTCAAAGAGAAACTAAAAAGAGTTCTCTTTTAAACTGCAGCCTGCAAAACCTTGCGGCCAAAAGATGCATCCTCGGATGCCAACATATCTACCTTGTAGAATTTTGTGAACGTATACACAGATGACCAAGTTGCCGCCTTGCAAACTTGTAGCACCAACGCCTGATGGCGAAAAGCCCAAGAGGCAACCAGTGCTCTCGTAGAATGAGCCTTCACTGGGAAAGGAGGAGCCTGACCCCACAGTGAATAGGCCTGTACCACTGTCTGCCTGATCCATCTGAAAATGGTCGCAAAAGACGCAGCCAATCCCTTACGAGGTCCATCAGTAAATACAAAAAGAGCATCTGATTTTCTAAAGGACTCAGTGGTCTCTAAATAAACCCTGATCGCCCGAACCACATCCAAAGAAGGCAAGGCCTACTCCTTAGGATGCTGAGGATTAGGGCACAGTGAAGGCAATACAATGTCTTCATTCAGATGAAAATAAGAAACCACTTTAGGAAGGAAGGACTCATTAGGTCGAAGTACCACCTTATCTCTGTGTACCACCAGATAAGTTGAGCGGCAAGACAACGCTGCCATTTCAAATACTCTGCAGGCAGAAGTGATGGCCAACAAGAAGGCAACCTTCTGAGACGAAGAAAGCAGCGAAATCTCCTGAATATTTTTCAAAAGGAGGCTTTTAAAGAACAGATAACACCAGATTTAGATCCCACGGAGGTAACGGTGATCACCTCGGAGGAGCCATATGGTGCACTCCCTGGATAACTGTCTGGATTAGGACATGCGTGGCTAACGGGCGTTGAACACATACTGTATAGCCAAAGCCGAAACTTGGCCTTTGATAGTACCCAAAGCCAACCGCTGTTCAACCCTTTTCTGCAAAAAGGCCAAAACCCTAGTGATCGAAAACAAGCGAGGGTGCACCTTCAGCGACTCACACCATCAAATGTACGATTTCCGCGTACGATGGTAGATCTTCCTGGGAGTTGACTTCCTAACCTACAAGAGTGTAGGAATCACAGAGTCAGAAAGACCCCTATCTCTCAACACCTGGCTTTCAACAGCCATGCCATTAAAGCCAGCGACTTTAAAGTAGGATGGAAGATCGGACCTTGAGACAGCAGATCTTCCCTGAGAGGAAGTCTCCAAGGGGTATCGGCGACCAGCCTTATCAGGTCTGCGTAGCAAGACCGGTGAGACCAGCCTGGAGCCACCAGAATGACCGGAATGTTTTCCACCTCTATCCTGCGCAGAAGCCTCTGCAGGAGTTTCAATGAGGGGAAATCATTAATCAGCCGATACCGACCCCAAGGAGCCACAAATGCGTCTGTGGCGTCGGCCAGAGGATCTCGAGACCTGGCTACGAATCTTTGCACCTTCTTGTTTAGGCGAGAGGCAAACAGATCGACCTCGGGAGTTCCCCACCGCACACAAAGGAGGCAGAACACCTCCGGGTGTAGGGACCGCTCCCCTTGATCCAACACCCGATGACTCAGGTAATCCTAATGTGTATAAAATTAAATAAGTGCGCAGGATCAGTAATGTGAATAGCTGCAACCTTCGAACTAAATGGTGATAAAATTGTGTAGAAAAGAAATCAGGTGCGCTAAAATTCACTGGTGTCACAAATCAGGAAAAGGTGTGACACTATAATGAGTGTCCCCCATATACCTGTGATGTGTTTCCAAAATTGATGTGCACTTGAACGGGTGTACAGTAAATACTATGCACCCTGGTGCATATACTTGGGTGTGTTATGGTGAATAGGTGATGATAAATGGATAATGTGATACCAACATAAACCAACAAAGTGCACAAGTAATTCAAAGAAAAAGTGTCCAATATTTCAATGGTTGCCACCTCAGTGTATAGTCCATATACATATAAAAGTGCATAAAGTCCCAATCGTCCCCTCACAGGCTAAAGTAAAATCCACTCTGTGGGTTCCTCTAGATCCGTGGGGTGCAGATGGGTTCCACCACCTTTGTGGGGATTAGCCCCTTACCATAGAGAGAAGAGGTTAAGGACGGATAATCAGCCCAGTAGTGTCTTGGGAATTCAGGGAGGTCACCGTGAAATAATCAGATAGTAAGTGTGGCCTCTTACCGGATCGCTCAAACCAAAAGGCGACTGTCTCACTGATCTTTCGGTGTCTCAACCCAATCCCGGTCCACTCTTGTTCTGGGTGTTACTCTCCGCACAGGTGAGGGCTTCCACGTGTATCTCACAGAAACAGAATCAGACCATAGCGCAGTACCTTTGACAATTTATTAAAACAAAAGTATCCAGTGCACTTACAGTTAGATGTTAACTAATGGACACAGGAAACCGATACCGATATTGGAGAGGCCGTGGCCGCCTGCAGTGCGGTCCTCGGCAACTTGCAATGACAATGCGGCGCTCCTCTGTGACGCGTTTCCACTAAACAGTCGTCTACGGAAATAGGAGTAAGCCAGCACCGCCATCATCCGCCCTTAAATATCCTGATGTACACCGAACTTCCGGTGTCTGCAATGTATGTCTTTCCCAGTGCACACAGGAAGTGACCTCACACCCAGGTCTGCCTAGGAGACTTCCTGTCTCTGAAGGGGATAAACATCCGGGTCAAAGGCCGGGGATGTCAGTCTTCCCCAGTGCACACAGGAAGTGACTTCACACTCGGGTCTGCCTAGGAGACTTCCTGTCTTTGAAGAAGGTAAACATCCGGGTTAAAGGCCGGGGATGTCACCCTTCTCCTGAGCCTATCAACAGCTGAATTGTAGGCTGAATAGGACTTGCAGCGACCGGAAGCTGGGTCTTAAGGAACTGAATGTATACATAAAAAAGGTATATAACACAAGGCAATTTTTATATTGTTATATTGTTTTATGATTTTAATTGGTGCATGTTACTTAATTAGCAGAGTATGTTCCACCGCTGTATTGCAAAACAGCGGAATGGAATATCGTGCTTTAGATTACCTTTTTTATGTATACATTCAGTTCCTTCTCCTAGGCAGACCTGGGTGTGAGGTCACTTCCTGTGTGCACTGGGAAAGACATACATTGCAGACACCGGAAGTTCGGTGTACATCAGGATATTTAAGGGCGGATGATGGCGGTGCTGGCTTACTCCTATTTCCGTAGACGACTGTTTAGTGGAAACGCGTCACAGAGGAGCGCCGCATTGTCATTGCAAGTTGCCGAGGACCGCACTGCAGGCGGCCACGGCCTCTCCAATATCGGTATCGGTTTCCTGTGTCCATTAGTTAACATCTAACTGTAAGTGCACTGGATACTTTTGTTTTAATAAATTGTCAAAGGTACTGCGCTATGGTCTGATTCTGTTTCTGTGAGATACACGTGGAAGCCCTCACCTGTGCGGAGAGTAACACCCAGAACAAGAGTGGACCAGGATTGGGTTGAGACACCGAAAGATCAGTGAGACAGTCGCCTTTTGGTTTGAGCGATCCGGTAAGAGGCCACACTTACTATCTGATTATTTCACGGTGACCTCCCTGAATTCCCAAGACACTACTGGGCTGATTATCCGTCCTTAACCTCTTCTCTCTATGGTAAGGGGCTAATCCCCACAAAGGTGGTGGAACCCATCTGCACCCCACGGATCTAGAGGAACCCACAGAGTGGATTTTACTTTAGCCTGTGAGGGGACGATTGGGACTTTATGCACTTTTATATGTATATGGACTATACACTGAGGTGGCAACCATTGAAATATTGGACACTTTTTCTTTGAATTACTTGTGCACTTTGTTGGTTTATGTTGGTATCACATTATCCATTTATCATCACCTATTCACCATAACACACCCAAGTATATGCACCAGGGTGCATAGTATTTACTGTACACCCGTTCAAGTGCACATCAATTTTGGAAACACATCACAGGTATATGGGGGACACTCATTATAGTGTCACACCTTTTCCTGATTTGTGACACCAGTGAATTTTAGCGCACCTGATTTCTTTTCTACACAATTTTATCACCATTTGGTTCGAAGGTTGCAGCTATTCACATTACTGATCCTGCGCACTTATTTAATTTTATACACATTACGATTACCCAAACATCAGTGCAGCGGATCCATCCACATGGATATCTTTGAGTACCATAGTACACGAAAATTAGCTGTGGAAGAGGTCTTTGATAAGACCCAAAATGATTGCACGGATCTGAGAGGCATTTTTATGCGACTCAAAAACGTGTTAGTAGCAGAACTCCATGCTTCCTGGGACATTGTCTTTTTGGAAAAATATATACAGGAGAAGATGGTCCCACGGAGTTTACGCTGGAATATCAATCCTGACCAGGGTGATCCCGAAGTCACGGACTGGTACCAGTCTTTCAATGGAGCTGGGATGAGTCTCCTTAACTTTCTCGTTGACAGAAAGAGGAAAAAAGTAATCAGATTATATAAGGAGATTCAGGAAATTAAAGAGAAATTAACGCCTCTTATGCAGGAACCAGCCTACAAAGTCTATAATCATGAACTTAGGGAGATTATGACGATGGAGGAGGTAGATCAGAAAGCCAAAAAGAGGAAAAAATATTTCCGCGACTTGGACGACTACACTTCAGGTAGAGTCTTCAAGTGGCAGCTAAATCAGGGAGGAGAGGAGACTATGATTGTGACCCCGTCGGATCCAGGCGAAGGGACATCAGGGGAGACAACCAAAAAAGTGGGCTTTGTGGAACCCAAAGATGCTCCCATCAGAAGTCTTCCTGGGGAAAACCTTGGTAAAACACAGCCCCAGAATAATGCTCCCACCAGTGGCTCATCCTATAACAGGAGTTACAGAACACTTAGAGAGACGCAGCCACCTCCCCCCCAAAAGGGAAAGGGAAGGAATAGATGGGAAGAAAAGAAGAAAAAAGAGCATGTAAAAACAGGGCAGAATAGAAGGGATCGATCGGATGAGAGGAACCAGAGAAGGTCAAGGTCCAGATCTCCGCATAAAGGACAGGTGGACTACACAGGATATTATTCCGAATCACCCTATACACCGCAAGGATCCGGGTATTCTATGCCAAATAGATACGAGTCATTAGACTACGAGGACTCGGAAGAAGATGAAAGATATCCACAAACAAGAGGCCCGCCGCAAACCCCTATCAGCTCCAAACCACGGGGTTTTTTAGGCCAGGGACCAGGGAAAGCCAAAAGAAAAAAACCAGTAGAGGCTGCAGGGGGGGCAGCACACGGAAAAAAGAAAAAGTAGATACCCCTGGAATTTTTAATTTGAGTGGAGTGGTTCTGACAGAAACAGAAAAACGAACCCTTAATAAAGGGCTGAAGTATGCCCCAAAGAAGCCACTCAATAAGTTCCAGACTTTTGTGGACGTGAATAAATTTATACGCAAACTTAACGTCAAGCGACACTTTTTATGCAACGCCAAGGAGAGGAATTATGTGTCATACAATCAGACCGCATATATACCTACCAATCTCAGGAATGCCTCCCTGTTCAACCCGGGAGGAAAATCCAGTGATCATGTCAAAATTTTCAAGGAAGTCATCCTGGGAGAACTAGAGGAGAAAAATACAAAATTAAAATCCCAAAGAGATTTATCTACAGGGATTAAATCTATATGCGACAACAAAGATCTGATTGTTCGCCCGTCCGACAAGGGGGGGGGGACGGTACTCCTCAAGAGGGAAGACTACCTTGAGGAGATGGATAACCTCCTATCGGACCAGGACACATATCAAATCCTCCATAACGATCCCACTGGAACATACAAGAGGAAACTTGATAAGATTGTGAGAAGAGGTTTTGAAGATGGGATCATCAGTGAGAAAGAGAAACAATTTCTGGTTCCACTGGCTCCACGCATACCAATCATTTATTACCTCCCGAAAGTCCACAAGAATTTGATTAAACCGCCAGGGAGGCCTATAGTGAGCGGAATAGACTCCGTAACATCCAGAATAGGCAAATATGTGGACTTCTTCCTGCAACCTTTGGTCAGAGATACCCCGGCCTACTTGAAGGACACCTCCCAGTGTATACAGGAGATAACCAACTTAGAAGTGGATGGTGATGTTCTATTAGTCACCGCGGACGTCACGTCCTTATACACGGTCATTCCTCATGACCTGGGGTATGAGGCGGTCAGTGTGTTCCTAGACCAGGCCCATGAGATTTCACTCCAGCAGAGGCAATTTATTCTTGAATTATTAACATTCGGCATGGAACACAACTACTTCTATTTTGGGAACAAGTTCTTCCTTCAAAAGAAAGGCGTGGCGATGGGGGCTAAATTTGCCCCCAGCCTCGCCAATCTGTTTATGGCACTTTGGGAGGATAGGAACATCTTCTCTGACAGGATACAGGAATTGCTATTCTGGCGGCGTTACATAGATGATGCCATCTTCATCTGGAGAGGTAATGAGGAGAGTTTACATCAATTTATGGTAAACCTTAACCGTAACAGTTGGGGTATTAGGTTCACCTATTCCTGGAGTACGGAGGCAGTACACTATCTTGATCTGGTCATCTTAAGAAGAGGGAATAGATTTGTAACAAGTGCTTACCACAAGCCCACTGATAAAAACGGGTTTATCTCCCTTGATAGCTGCCATCATCCAGCATGGCTAAAGTCCATCCCCAGAGGGCAATTCAGGCGGATACGAAGGAATTGCACGGAACGCTCCGACTACTGTACACAAGCGGGGATCTTGAAACAGCGCTTTATAGAGAAGGGATACGATCGGAAAACCCTAGAGAGTGAGATGAAGGATTTGGAAGATTGCAAACAAGAAGAACTGGTTATTCAACGTAGCGAAGAAGTAGTCAAGAAAAGTTTCGACTTCGCCTTCGTTACACAGTTCTCGAGCAACTATAGGTGGATGAACCATGTTTTTCGTAAACATTGGAACATACTAAGGCAGGACAAGATCCTGGGCCCAGTCCTTCCGACAGGACCACAGATGATCTTCAGAAGAGCTAAAAACCTGAAAGAAACAATAGCCCGGACACCTGTAGAACCACCTCCGATTCCTAAGTTTTTCCCCAACCTGAAGGGATATTTTCCCTGCAGGAGCTGCAATCTATGTAGAAGTGCCAAAACCAAGAGAACCAATTCCTTCGTGTCAACCGTCACTGGAGAAAGTTTCCCCATAAAAGATTTTATTACCTGCCACATCAAAGGGGTCATATACCTCGTGACATGCAGTTGTAAGAAACAGTATGTAGGCAGGACCATTAGAACAGCCAATATCCGTGTCTGTGAACATCTGGCAAACATCCGGAAAGGCTTCCCAGGTCATAGCTTATCTAAACATTTTGCCACACATCACCACAAAAACCATCAAGATTTGGAGGTGATAGTAATAGAAAAATACACCCCCCACTGGCGAGGAAGCAATTTGAAGAGGACCATATCCAGAAGGGAAACCTTCTGGATATATCAGCTAAAGAGCTCCCGCCCCTTAGGACATAATGTAGATCTGGATATTAATGCATTTATCAACAATAGCTGAACACGTACCAGATCCATTAGAATAGTCGCTCATAACATCTTCCCCACCTTACATTGGGACATTCTATTCGATTAGTCGGATGAATTGGCCCCAATTGGCTTTCATATTTTTTTAGAGCTTTTACCCATTGCCTATTAAGCGTAAGATATAACACAAGGCAATTTTTATATTGTTATATTGTTTTATGATTTTAATTGGTGTATGTTACTTAATTAGCAGAGTATGTTCCACCGCTGTATTGCAAAACAGCGGAATGGAATATCGTGCTTTAGATTACCTTTTTTATGTATACATTCAGTTCCTTAAGACCCAGCTTCCGGTCGCTGCAAGTCCTATTCAGCCTACAATTCAGCTGTTGATAGGCTCAGGAGAAGGGTGACATCCCCGGCCTTTAACCCGGATGTTTACCTTCTTCAAAGACAGGAAGTCTCCTAGGCAGACCCGAGTGTGAAGTCACTTCCTGTGTGCACTGGGGAAGACTGACATCCCCGGCCTTTGACCCGGATGTTTATCCCCTTCAGAGACAGGAAGTCTCCTAGGCAGACCTGGGTGTGAGGTCACTTCCTGTGTGCACTGGGAAAGACATACATTGCAGACACCGGAAGTTCGGTGTACATCAGGATATTTAAGGGCGGATGATGGCGGTGCTGGCTTACTCCTATTTCCGTAGACGACTGTTTAGTGGAAACGCGTCACAGAGGAGCGCCGCATTGTCATTGCAAGTTGCCGAGGACCGCACTGCAGGCGGCCACGGCCTCTCCAATATCGGTATCGGTTTCCTGTGTCCATTAGTTAACATCTAACTGTAAGTGCACTGGATACTTTTGTTTTAATAAATTGTCAAAGGTACTGCGCTATGGTCTGATTCTGTTTCTGTGAGATACACGTGGAAGCCCTCACCTGTGCGGAGAGTAACACCCAGAACAAGAGTGGACCGGGATTGGGTTGAGACACCGAAAGATCAGTGAGACAGTCGCCTTTTGGTTTGAGCGATCCGGTAAGAGGCCACACTTACTATCTGATTATTTCACGGTGACCTCCCTGAATTCCCAAGACACTACTGGGCTGATTATCCGTCCTTAACCTCTTCTCTCTATGGTAAGGGGCTAATCCCCACAAAGGTGGTGGAACCCATCTGCACCCCACGGATCTAGAGGAACCCACAGAGTGGATTTTACTTTAGCCTGTGAGGGGACGATTGGGACTTTATGCACTTTTATATGTATATGGACTATACACTGAGGTGGCAACCATTGAAATATTGGACACTTTTTCTTTGAATTACTTGTGCACTTTGTTGGTTTATGTTGGTATCACATTATCCATTTATCATCACCTATTCACCATAACACACCCAAGTATATGCACCAGGGTGCATAGTATTTACTGTACACCCGTTCAAGTGCACATCAATTTTGGAAACACATCACAGGTATATGGGGGACACTCATTATAGTGTCACACCTTTTCCTGATTTGTGACACCAGTGAATTTTAGCGCACCTGATTTCTTTTCTACACGACTCAGGTAATCCGCCTGCCACTTTTCCACACCTGGAATGCGTACAGCAGAGAGGGCTGGAACAAAGCTTTCTGCCCAGACCAGAATCTCGGCCACCTCCTTGGTAGCCAAGACACTCTTTGTGCCCCCCTGGTGATTAATGTAAGCCACAACTGTGGCATTGTCTGATTGAATCAGAACCGGACAACCTTGCAGACGAGTCGTCTAATGACTCAGACAAGGCTTTTTGCTCTGAGCTCCAAAACATTTGTCGGAAGTTTTTACTCTTCCATCGCCCAGGTACCCTGGGCACAGAGCTTCCCCAGCACCCCACCCCAACCCGACAGGCTGGGGTGCATGGTTACCACCATCCAAAACAACTGAAGGAGGGACTTGCCCTGCCACAGTGCTGGAGATTGAATCCACCACAACAGAGCAGATTTTGTGTTGTGGCTCAACCGAATCAAAGAATCCAAGGACTTTGGATCCTCGTTCAATTTTACAAGAATCTCCCTTTGCAAAGGCCTTGTATGGAACTGAGCAAATGGAACCTCCTCAAAGGTCCATACCATTAGACCCAAAGCTTGCATGCAAACTCGAAGAGAGGACAGATCGTTGTCCAACAACAACTGAATCACCCCCTGCAACTTTTGCAGCTTGTCCGGGGGAAGAAAAACCCTCGCCAAGGCTGAATCCAGAGTCAAGCCCAGATAATCCAGTCTCAGAACCGGAGTCAGCGTGGATTTCTTGAACAAGACTGAATGAGAGTCTGCTCTCAACAGGAGATCGTTCAGGTATCCCAGTACCACATTCCCCCGCCGGCGCAGCAGTGCTAATACCAGTGCTAGTACCTTGGTAAACACTCTTGGAGTGGAGGCGAGACCAAATGAGTAACGCCACAAATTGATAATGCGCCTCTGCTACCACAAAGCGAACAAACCGCTAGTGTCCAGCGTAAATAGGGATGTGTAGATATGCGTCCTTGCTATCTATGGAGGCTAAGAAATCTCCCTGATGCAGAGACACTACTACGGCGTGGATAGACTCCATCTGAAACCTCTGTACCCGCATGAAGCAGTTCAGGGCCTTGAGATCCAGGATAGGATGCACTTTGCCTTCTTTTCTGGGCACGGTGAATAGGTTTGAATAAAACCCCTGAAAATGTTCCTGAGCGGGAACAGGCACAATCACTCCTTGCGACAGCAAGTCGTGTACCGCCCCTCGCAAGTCCCTTAACCGGACTTGGGATAATTGAAGATTGGACGGGTAGAACCTGTCCGAGAGACGAAACCAGAATTCGATCTTGTATCTTAATTGGATCAGTGAACCCATTTGTCCTGAATCAAGGAGGTCCAGGGCTCCTGAAAGAATCAAAGACATTCCCTCACCCCAGACTCGGGTGAGGGCACCCCTTCATGCAGCCGAAGAACTTGTCTGCAGGTCCATATTGGCCGAACTTAGATTTTCCCGATCATGGCTTCTTGGAACCCCCAGAAGATCTAAACGGTTTACCTTTTTCTTGCGACATGGAGGCACGAAAAACACGTTTATGAGCAGTAAAGGAAGGCCCCGGCCTAGTATGTGGCACCTTGCCCTTAGAGGATTAGGGCAGATTAGTGCTCTTACCCCCCATGATACCTTTGATCAACTTGTCCAGAGAGGATCCAAACAGCCTCTCCCCTGTAAAAGAAAGATCAGTCACAGCCTTCTTAAAATCCTGGTCAGCCGTCAAGCATTTTAGCCATACCATGTGCCTAGTAGCAATCCCCACTGCGGACGTCCTAGCCACCAAAAAGTCCAGGGACATATCACACATGAACACCAGGGCTTGGGTCAACTGGTCTATTAGTTCCAGTACCACAGGGTGAAGTTGTGCCGTTTCCAAGTTACTTTTCAGTAACTTCACCCATTCAGTAGCAGTCTGCGCTACTAAAACATTCACAAAGGTAGCCTTTAAAATGTGACCTGCTACCACATGTAAATGGCAGGACAAGGATTCCACCTATCTATCCATGAGACTCTTCCACTGGTACCATTGTCACTTTATTCAACCAGTCCACCTATTGGACACCGCCTCCGCAAAAGGATAACGGCGTGCAAAACGCTTAGGCACCACCAACATGTGCTTAATGCATCGCCATTGTTCATCCACAATAGTGTGAAACAAGTCAAGAAAAGGAAATACCTTGCCCGATTTATGAGATTTGCGGGAGCCAAAAGACACCTGCGTATCTGTCGCTGTAGGTTCATCAGCCAATTTTAGGGTTTCACGCACAGAAACTATCAGGGCTTCCACCAATGCCCGTTCCCGGGAAGCTGCTGATAAGGACAGGTCCTCTTCACCATCAGAATGCGGCGACACCGACCTCAGGGTGGTCTGTGTCTGCAGCGGCCATGTCTATCTCAGAGTCTGAAGACCCTGCTGATGGAAGTGAGGGCATTTGCGGCTGGCAGCACCAGAAATGATAAAAAACACTTTTGACATCAGGCTTTGCAAAAAAAAAAATGCAATTTCTGGCTGCGACTGTGAACCGGAGGGTCCCGCAATCGCTTCCAGGGGGTCTGCAGGTGAATTTTTATGCTGGAACTCCATTGCTCAAATACATTTTTTTTTTTGCGAAAAACGCGGTCCCACAGCTATTACTGCGGATTCACAATCCCTGATTATTATGTAATAATAGCAGAGCAGAAGAGGTAAAACCCACAGGGAACCCCAGGAACATTACTAGAACCACATCCAGCCCGATCAGTGTAAAAACGAAACTAACACTGTCTGCACAGGAAGAGGAAGAAGCTCTGCCTCTATCATATTAAAGCCATGCCGCATGCATGTTTATCCCATGGACCTCAAGAAAATGGCCGCTCATACATTCTCAATGGGGAAGTATAGAAAATGGCTGCCCATGCAAGCTAATGGGAACACAGACATCATGAACCACAGCAAAATGGCGGCCCCCACAGCACGCCATGCGGTCTCCAGGACCCAGGACCCCCCAAAGGGGTACCAGAACAATAGGCATATAAAAGGTCCCTTACCGGGGACCCACCCAGGACAATCTACCCCCCTCAAATAAGCGCCTTAATGGGGGCATTATTACTGCCCCCCAAGGTAAAATCTGCTAGGGGTAGGGGAATGCCAAGGGGTACACCAGATTAGTCCTCCAGGGTACAAGGGAACCGAGGGAGCCCCTAAGGTCTGACCATTCCAGGGAGGGGCCCACGCCCGCACCGTGACTGCCAAGGGTGTTTGGGGGGACAATTTTGCTCACTATACCATGGTACAAGGTGGGCGCCAATCCAAAACAGATTACCTCCCACCCAGGATGGGGGAGCTGTCAGCCAAGGGGAAGCTGCAACTCAGGGTGTTCCAGGTCGATGCATCCCAGAGAGACTGTCCACTCACAGGCTCATCTCCATCCATCAGGGCACTGTCGTGGTGAGGCCTAGTTCGGGAGTATAACCTGCTCGCACTCGCTGGCCAGGCTGGGAGACCTTAAGGATCTAGATTATCCAGTGCAAATCTGCAGCCAGCTGTTGCTTGTAGTTCCTCTGGATTTTGGTCCCCAGGAAATAACCAGTTAAAAAAAAAATCACAAAACTTTCCCTGTTACAGCTAAGACCGAAGTCCCAGCAGGGAGCCAGGTCCTATTCCTAACACTAGGCAGAACAAAACTGTTTGGTGATAGCAGAGTCTGAGGGGTTATGCCTGCAGGGACAGCCCCATAGGCGTAGTTATGTTTTTTTTCCTGCCTAGTGCCTATTCCTAGAAGGAGGAGCATAACCCTATGAGTCATGAAGATAAAGAGCTGCGTCTTTTGATGAACGATAGAGAAAAAAACATTTTTTGAAGAGACAATTTGTAATAGCTTCTAGAGATGTGCACATGAAAACATTTGTTTTGTTTCAGATTCCTTTCATATATTTGTTGTTCCGAATTGATTCACATTTTCGGTAGTTATTTCGGAATATTCTGATTATTTTGCTATGTTATGATTTGGAGATTCTGATGGATGCACCATCCAAGTAGGAGGAATCTGCTTATTTCACTCTTATACCTTTCTGTAACTATTTATTGCAATATGTTTCCATTTAATATGCAACATGTTGTGTTTTTTTTTTCTTTAATTCATGCTACGCTCCCTAGAATAAAAAGAAATGGATCCCAATCAATTTGAATAATTTTTTATGTCGTTCCGTTATTTCGGATGCTTCAAACAATAACAAAAGGCCCAAACTATCACATCCTGTCATCAGAATGAAACAACTGAAAACAAAAAAGATTGTCTTGTTTTTGAAGGTAGAGGTATTTTTTTCAGATGTATCAGATGTGCAAGACCACACAGAAACACAGAAATAAAGCAAGAAAAAGACAATGTTTTCCTTGAACTGTACAAATAATCAGTATGAGATTGATGATTTTATCTTATGTGATACATCACGTGTTGTATATGTTTTGGAATGTCCAGGTGGGCTACAATACATTGGAAGATTTAAGAGAAAATTAGGTGTTAGGATGGGGCAGTGATGGTGAACCTTGGCACACCAGATGTTTTGGCTCTGGCCACTCACAGCACTGAAACCCGCGAACCCCAAAAGAAACACCGGGGAATATGTCAGCTGTCTCAGCGATGTGCAGGGGCTGCTGGAGGACTTCATTCTAAGGTAAGTATTTCATAATGAGCTAGTAAGAAATGCATACTATCCTATTATGCCTTTGTCTTACAGGTTTTTTTTTTTTTTGGGGGGGGGGTTTCTTTTTCAAGTTTTACAACCTCTTTAACAGGCCAACACCTGAGGAAAGAGATTAGTCTGTGGTGAGGCTGAGGATCTATGCAGAATAAATAGCCAGGGGGCTGAATACTTACTTTGTATCTGTGTAAGGCCTCTTGCACACGATACTCCTGTTTGAGCATCTTGCGGCTTGAAAATGCTCAGTACAGCTTTTTGAGCTAAAATACAGCCCATTAATGGTAATGTGACTATGCACACAGGCGCGTAAACAAGCGCTGTGCATTCTTCAGTAAGAACAAAATAGAAAAATCTGCATTTTTGGTCCGTAATTTAAGCCTCAATGCATACAAATACTCACGAATACTCGCAAATACTCACAAATACATACAAAAAAAAAGGTCTGGAAAAAGTAGATGCTCAAACAGGAGTATCGTGTGCAAGAGGCCAAAAGGAGATGCTCAAACAGGAGTATCGTGTGCAAGAGGCCTAAAGCTGATAATCCCTGCAAGGGTAAACCTTGTGCAAAGGTACTTGTGTCCATGGATAGAAGTAGACGGGGGTCCTAAAATGTACATCTCTTTGTGGACTTGGTTCACAGAAAGCTCTCCATTTGCATCTCTCTCTCATACATATATATATATATATATATATATATATATATATATATATATATATATATATATATATATATAAAACTAGAAAAACTAGAAAATCACGATAATAGATTGCACTTACTTGCAAATTATGCTGCCCCGAGATCTACCATGACAAGGTTTGATTTGCAAAGAACAAGCAATTGCCTTCCACATTTCAGGATGACACTTTCGAATATCTAGAACTGGAATGTTCATGAAAGGCATCTTGATGCTACCTTTCTCCCACAGCTTCATGTCATTCATTGCTCCCTGGTCTGATTGTGCATTGCAGCTTCTGAATAGTTCAATGGGCCTGAAAAAAATGTATATACAGTATATGAATGATATATATATTTTTTTTTAAATGCCTGCATCCAGTTTACTAAAGACTATGTGCATAGACATACAGAATGAACATGAATGGATAAGCAAATCATATCCTCGCAGTATTTATAATGTACTTTTGGCATGCAGGTACATAGTAAATACAGTACTATGTAAATACTAAAAGAACATATGCTTAATTTACTTACAAGTGTGGTTTGGTATGGAATGCACACTAAGCTAAGCCGTATCATGTCAATAATAGAAAGGTAAAGAATGTTTTTGGTCTGACTGCAGAGTTAGAAATAACTCATGTGCACATTATGTAGGAACAAAACTGTATTAAAGCGTTTTTTAACCCGACATTTCATATTCCTGATATGTGCCATGTACTTGTATGAAAAAGTCTCCTGTTCTCATTGTATTGCTTCCTTTGTGTGAAATCCCTGGTGTTCCTGCCAGTCCCCTGCTTTCCTATTAAAACTAACCACACTAAGCAGCAGAACACACTATGGTCAGTTCTCTAGCTGTGCTGGGAACTCAGCCTGCTCTTCTCCAATAATCAGACTTGTCCTGATATGCCTCCCCTGCACAGCCTTTCACTGGGTAGAGGAGTGTGCCGAATGGATTGTTTTACCTGTTTTACGAGGTAATCCTTTACAATCACTAAGTTTGTATTGATATATAATAGGGTGACTGTAAAAAAAATAAAAATAAAATTAGGTAAAAAAGCCATAGCTCATGATGTGCTGGGAGACTAGAATGTGCATGTGCCACTATGCCTGTTGATGCCATTGCCATACATGATTTCATATAGCGGTGTCTCAGAATAGGTTTCCAATCATAAATACCTAGTCCTGCATTATTAAAGGTATTTTGTCACAAAAGATACATTTACATGTATTTACATATTCAGATTTTGCACACTAAAGACTTTTTTTTTAATAACACTGTGCGAAGTGTGGTAATGAGGTGGGTAAAATTAAAAAAAAACATTAGAAGAACACAAAGTTAGATATACCTTGATATATTTTGGAAGAAAAAGGACGGGGGGGGGGGCAAGGGGACTTTTATAGGGATACTGTCATCAAGACCAATAGCAGATATCAGACATATATATAAAATTTTAAACAATCTTTATTGAAACAAAAAATAAAGCATTAAAAAATATTATCGTGTTAACAAACACAGATAATAGTACAGAGCAAAAAGGCAATTGACAGTAGGTCATACAGTAGCATACAACAAAAAGCTCAAAAGAGCATAATATCCACGGAGGGGTAGTGTAGATCACACTGTCCACTACAAACCAATACCAGAGGTGGTAAAGCTGGTAGGTCACGTGTGTATTGGACGTGGGTGCCTATACATGAGCTCAGCCCGACATGTTTCGCGGGTAACCGCTTCTTCAGCGGCAAATAGCGTGGGTATAGGTATCAACAAATGCTACTGTGTAACACCGACTCTAAAAGCAGGTAGACACCTAGGGGATCGCAACTGGGATAGATACCCCCACGGCGGACATGGGAGCGATCCAGTCCAAACAGGGGTCCAAATCAAGATGATGAATATTCAAAATATCAGTAGGCTTGTGTATGTCCCCTGTAGTGTCTAATGACACGGCTAGGGGGTGGCTGCTGGAATAGCCGGAACTGGTGAGTAGGGAATTGGATCAGTATTAGGTCCAATTCGAAGTGTTAAAGGGTGAGGATGGTGTTCTCCGCAGTGGCCTTATCGTAAGCCCACTGCGGGCAACACCGTCCTTCATGCTACCAGTTTACATCCCCAACCTCTAATACGGTCCATCCCTGTTGGCCAGTATTTACGTCTTTGACGTAATTGCACTGACCTTGATACATTTAAAATAGCAGCCAATGGCCTACGAGACAGATTGTCACTGAGAGGATACTCTAATAAATTATTAAAAAGAGCATAGAAAAAGGCTCTAACTAGCAACAGAAGTGAACTTATGACACCTAAAATACGTAAAACCAACAAGGTCTTGAGAATAATCACTGGCTACTCTCAGCAACATCAAGATCTGCGTAAAATTGTGACGAAATATTGGCACCTTTTGGCCTTAGACCCAACATTAGGTATTCATGTGCCACAGGTGCCACAATTCACCTTTAGGCGGGCCCCGGCATTAAGGGATAAATTGGTCCGTAGCGAGTTCAAAGAACACTCCAGTTTCAACCCTTGCAAATACAAGGGGACATACATGTGTGGATCTTGCAACTATTGCAAATACATGCATGTACAACACAATCCCATCCTACCCAATGGTACCAAATTTCAATCAAAACATTTTGCGAATTGCTGCACAAACGGAGTTGTATATCTCCTGCTATGCGATTGCATTTGTTTTTACATCGGGAAAACCAAGTTGGAATTCTGGAGACGTATATACCAACATATTAGAAGTATGCAAATATGTGATCCTGAGTTACCATTGGGGCGTCACGTTACCCTTGTCCATTCTGGAAGATTCCCTAAAATTAAATTTCTCGTTCTCGATCATATCCATCCTGGCTCCAGAGGCGGGGACTGGAATAAACGTCTCCTACAACTGGAGCTTAAATGGATTTATCTTTTAAAGGCGACTGAACCTCCAGGTTTGAACGAGACAGTCTCCTTCAAGCCCTTTTTGGAGGGTTTGAGATCAGGAGGTATGGAAAAATGAAGCACGTAATTCCCCATTCATAGTTTCTCTTTTAGGGAATTGATATTGTATTTTTCTGGTTTGAGACCTGTGGGGATTTGTACTCTCTACCATGTGAACCTTCTCTCCTGCCTTTGTCTCTTTCTCCCTCATGACAATGACTGCTAAATATTATGTGTAAAAAAACAGGGATCGTTCTTCACCCATTCAGGCTGTCAATAAGTCTAATTGGCTCTTTTTTGCTTTTTTAATAATGCATGTGCTTTTATTCCAGGCACAATATAGATAACAATTTTAACTCTGTTGTCAATGGTCCTTGACACTGTATCACTATTTTGTTACATGAATCCCTTGTGGGATAACCAATGTCCGTTACCCTTTAGGCTGGGCTTCGGTGCCCTCTTACACTCAGTCAGCCCGGCACGGTCGGAGGGGCTCGCCTTTTGGCCCGCCCCCCAGGCAGCGCGGGTCTTCCACTGCTGACACCAATATGGTGTCCACCGCGCTTCCTGTTAGTGTCCCTGCTTGCGCAATTACGGTGACATCACTTCCGTGCTGGTGGGATGCGCCTTGCCGGTCACGCCCCCCTCATATGCGATGACGCACATCCTTGTGCGCCTAGCGTGTGTGGGCTGGGCCGGCAGGCACCGCCCAGGGAGCCCTCAGCTGGCGGCAGGCGATTTGCAATCATGCAATTAGATTCACCTGTGCTGGCATTATATCATCCGGCTCCTAGCGGTGGTCATTTGTGCAACCCACCACTGGGAGAAGGAACATATGCAGCATTTGGCTCTAATGATCTTTATCTAACACCGAGGTAAGATAATGTTTGTTTGGGGGTTATTTCTGGCTTCTCTTAGTTAATTATTTTTGAGATTTTATATAATCTATTTAAGCCTATTCGGGACACTTTGTCAAATATTACACCATACATTAAATTATTTATTAGCCGATTTGAACCCCAATGTGTGACATTTAGTCCAGCTCTGTCATATGAACTTTTTATCATTCACAATTGGCTTCACAGCCGTATTGTGCCATATAAGCATACCCCTTTTTTTCTAAATATTCTCTTAATATTTTTGAATATCTAAAACATATGAATATAGTATATCCATTTGGGACTGTTTTTTGCACATAACCAGTCTCAACTGCTTTCTGGCATTCAGCATATATTGACAGTATGCCTACTATATATCTCTTACATTGCAGCTCTGGCATGTTTTGCTCTTCGCCTGCTTTGCTAAGCACCTTTGGACTCCAGCTGTCCTGAGTGTATTGAGGGTACACCCTCCCCCACTGTGTTTGAGACACATGCGTCTCCATAGATCCACTTCTTGAATATACAGCAATGTCTGGGTTCCAACGTATTTCTTGTTTTTAAAGCAGCAAGCTTCATGTTTGTGTTAGGCAAACCAACCATGTAAGTGTAATCTTATTTAAATCCTGTTTTAATGGCATTTCATGTATTGGATAATGTCATTTTTAGATATATAGTATCATCTAAGATATCATGTGTTACATATATCCTTTTTGACGCTTACAGAAAAGATTTCAGCATTATCCCCGATGAAGAGGTGTTAAACCTCGAAACGCGTCGGATATTTGGTCTGAACTGGAGGGTTGAGTCAAAATCAAATTATCTTGCATACATTATTGCTTGCTAAATCTGTTTTATCAAGATACCATTATGTCTATTTTTGTTTTCATATTTGTGTAATAAAATAAACATTTTTAATATTACATTTTTCTTGTTACTATCAATTGTGCCTATAAAGTCCCACCCCCAGGGGAATTTATATTGTTCAAATTACAATTTCTGGGATGTGGCACATTTCTTGAGGACTACAGCGGGAACACACATAGAATTTTAACAAATACATTTTTATTGAATTTTAGAAAATAAACATGACAAAGTATACAAACTTTGGAGCAGTTAGTCATATAATCGTGATAACAACAGCAGATGAACAACAAGTCTTGAGGTAAACTATAATGCCGTTGATTTCAGAGAGAAATTGAAATCAGTGAAACCGCTCTTTATGACTTAATAATTCAAATCACATAACAGAAAAGAAAACATGTCAGAACAATAAAGAATAATGGACTGTGTTGGGAAGACAAGAATCATGTACCATGTGTATATTCCTGCCAGGGTTTCCAAAATTGACATATCTTTTGTAAAGAACCTTCCTTCAAGGCCATAATACGTTCATTAACGTGAACTTCCTTGAGAAGTCTAATAACGTCATGTATTTCAGGGACCTCATCAGATTTCCATTTTCTCATCAGCCCTGCTTTGGCTGAAAATAAAATTTGCATAGTGATAGGTCTAATGGAGCAGTAAAAACGTTGGCGAAGGCGCCTAGCTCTTTCTAAAGATATTAAAACCTGCTGCCCCTTTAATTGTTTGAAACAATAAATAGATATAAAAATGGGTAAAGAGGCGCTGGTGATCTTTTAGCTGGATATAAATCTTAGTTGGTTACGTATAAAAATCATATATAAAAAAATATATATAGACAATATAGTATATGAGACACGTGCATAAAAAATATACTTATTAAGGTGCTTATTAATATTAATATTTATGTCCCAAATTTTTAATAGTGTATAAATTATATAAATACGGTATTGGTATTTTAGGTGTAACAAACAAAAAAAAATTGTGCTTATAGTGCATAAACTTAATTAAAGTGCAAATGCTGACCTTGATTTTCCAATAAATTATTACGTATTATAAAAGTGCTTAATATCTCCACCAATAAGTTATATTCACATATAATAAATAGAAAAAATTAATAGTGCTCAAAAATTTGTGAAAAAAGTCTCTATGTTTCTGGATTTTTCATGCAACCAAATTGTGCGTTTTTTGTGATCTTTAATTCTTTCTTTAAAAAGTGCTCCAAGTGCTGGGGTGTGTCACACGTGGCCTCTTACCAGCTTTCCACAGGTCACAAGGACCTCCAGCGCATGTGATCCCTTTAAATTGGGTGGATCAAACCTCTCCTCGGTACTTTGTATATCCTGCTCCTACGTTACTCGAGGTGGACAATATAGTCCATACATATAAAGATAGGAAAAAAGCCTCCAATAGTGAAATATTGTTTATTTAGTAAAAAACACACACTAAGGATAACAATTTGCCTCTTACTCTTTGTTGTGCCCTCCTGGCACTGGGCAATTAAGCAGTATGGGTCACGGGTGTTGGGAAGATATCCTCAGGGGATCTGCAGCTCCCTCATGTATCTCTCTCCCTGTTCCGTTTATGCCGATCGGCTTGCGTCCCAGCCACTGCCTCGAATGCCTCTCTTTTTGAGCACTATTAATTTTTTCTATTTATTATATGTGAATATAACTTATTGGTGGAGATATTAAGCACTTTTATAATACGTAATAATTTATTGGAAAATCAAGGTCAGCATTTGCACTTTAATTAAGTTTATGCACTATAAGCACAATTTTTTTTGTTTGTTACACCTAAAATACCAATACCGTATTTATATAATTTATACACTATTAAAAATTTGGGACATAAATATTAATATTAATAAGCACCTTAATAAGTATATTTTTTATGCACGTGTCTCATATACTATATTGTCTATATATATTTTTTTATATATGATTTTTATACGTAACCAACTAAGATTTATATCCAGCTAAAAGATCACCAGCGCCTCTTTACCCATTTTTATATCTATTTATTGTTTCAAACAATTAAAGGGGCAGCAGGTTTTAATATCTTTAGAAAGAGCTAGGCGCCTTCGCCAACGTTTTTACTGATATTTTGGGTACTTATTTAAGCACCTTATTGAATGGCAGCCGGCTCAAAATCAACTGGAACAATGGATGTTTTTAATTTATTAAAAGAGAGAACCTATAATTCTAGTGAAATCTTCCAACAACGATCAATTAACGAAGTAAATATGTCCCAAAACTTTAAACAGTTACAGTACAATCTGGAGAGACAAATTAGGACCTGGTGGGATATTACTACCTTTGATAGATATATTGAGGAGGATATCACCCCCAGGCGACTAAGATGGGATGTGAATCCCAATGACGGGCTAGAGGATAAAACCTCTATGGAAGAATGGTTCAAATTTTTTAATAGTAAAGAAAAACAACTTATGGAACTCTTAATTAAAAGAAGGAAAACGAAATTAACCATCATAGAATCAAAAATACAGAACATCAAAGAGAAATTAGCTCCACTTACAGAGACACAAGAATATAAAGATAAGATTATAATGATGCAAAAACACATCACACAATACGACACTGATATAAAAAAGAAAAAAATTAAAAAATACCAACGTGATATTGAGGATTACAAAAAAGGCACAGTCTACAAATGGCAGGAGGTGATAGGTGTTAATTCAAGGGAATCATCCCCAGAAAGAGAACATAGTCACCTAGAAGTAAGACAAAATCTCTTGAAAGATTTCAGAGTAACACCACATAACAACCCAAGGAGAGAGGAGATGACCCCTACTATTTGTGAAGATGATGAGGGTGATACTACAGTGAATACTATTCTGATTCCCACCAGCAATAGATTCTCACCCCTAAGAAATAGGGAAGAATTTTCTACCCCTAGATATCTGGAATATCCAAAGGCAAGGGAGAACTACAACTATGAAAGGAGAAACTCTAACTCTACACCCTATGCTTCCCAACAAACCCCCCAACAGCCCCTATACAAACAGGTGAGAGGCAGAGGTAGGGGAAGAGGAAGAGGACGAGGACGTGGAAGAGGGAGAGGATATAAGAAAAACTATCAATATGATAATTATTATCAACACCCTCGAGGAGGAGAGGGACCGACATCATATAGAAACGATCAAGAATATTATAATCACCCCCCAGAAAGACCTAGACAAGAACACCCGGGAGGATATAGAGAGAGAGAACGACTCCCTTCCCATCAGGAATATAGGAACAACCAATATAACTATACATACCCCTCTGATGGTCAAAAACCAGGTTCCTCAGGACAATATATATACCCTCATCCCCAGGATGGACAAAAACCAGGGCCCTCTGGACAATTCAAGCCCCAGGGGGAAGTGAAATCCTGGAAAGACAACTATTGGGTCAACATGAGAGAAAACGCAAAAAAAGAGGATGCAGAGGAGGGAGAAAGAAAACGGAAAAGGGACGGTTAGAACAAGGGATTTTTAATTTAGCAGGGGTGGAACTTACAACATCTGAATTGAAAATATTAC
The DNA here is from genome assembly GCF_965119305.1 of Pelophylax lessonae. NCBI lineage: Eukaryota > Metazoa > Chordata > Amphibia > Anura > Ranidae > Pelophylax > Pelophylax lessonae. Next base: position 240,187,853 of record NC_138772.1, read on the forward strand.
AAGAAGGCTTGAAATTTGCCCCTGCTAAATCTCTAGATCATTTTGAAACCTTTATTGATCTAGAAAAATTTATACGAAAATTAAATATCAAAAAATTTTTTGCTGAACAACAAAAGAAAGGGGTAGGAGAAGAAGAAGGACCAGAATACCAACATACCCAACTTCGAAACAAGTCAATATTTAACCCCAAATCGAGCACATACCAATATATTCAAGTGTTTAGAAATATTGTACAAAAAGAAGTGCAAATGTTAAAAAGAAAACCAACTAAAAATACCAAAGAAGTTTGGGAAGCCATCAGAAGTCTGGAAAATAAGAAAAATATTATTATTAGACCAGCGGATAAAGGAGGAGGTCTAGTGATCCTGAAAAAAGAAGATTATATAAAAGAACTGGATCGAATCGTAAATGATCAAGAAACGTACTTAAAATTGTCCGGAAATCCAACCAATAAATTAAAAGCGAAAATGACACAGTGGATTAACAAAGGGATGAAAAAGGGCCTCCTAAATAAAAAAGAAGGAAAATACTTGAACATAAAAGCCCCACGGATGCCGGTGATATATCAAATCCCGAAGATCCATAAAAATTTACAACAACCACCGGGAAGACCAATAATTAGTGGCATTGAATCCCTATATGCTAGAATAGGTGAATATTTGGATATATTTCTTCAGCCTATAGCTGCCATTGGAAGATCCTTTCTAAAGGACACCAAGGAAACAATAAATTCACTAGAGAATATAAATATCACCGAACATACAATACTGGCATCGATTGATGTGGAGACATTATATACCAACATCAAACAGCAGGATGCACTAAGTGCTACTAAATGGGCTTTAGAAAAGTACACAAACCTAAAAGATTCCCAAAGAGAATTTCTACTGGAAGGCTTAAATATGGCTATGTCAAACCACCATTTCTGGTACAAGAATGAATACTACAAGCAAATAAAGGGTGTAGCCATGGGAGCACGTTATGCTCCCAGCGTAGCAAACATATTTTTAGCCAAATGGGAAGAGGAAGAAATTTATGCAAAATTCCCACAACAGTTGAAATACTACCGTCGATATCTGGATGACATCTTGGTTGTGTGGGAAGGATCCCAAGAATCCCTGGAACAATTCTTTAAAAGGATGAATAACAACAAATACCAGATAAAATTTACTGGAAACATGGATAAGAATACGGTACAATTTTTAGACCTTGAGATATATAAGCACAATAGCACTTTAAACACAAGGACCTTCTTCAAAAAAGTGGACACAAACGGATATATCTCTAAAAGAAGTTGCCACCATCCGGCGTGGATACAGGCCATACCCAAAGGGCAATTCACCCGGATAAGAAGGAATTGTACGAACTTGATAGACTACAATACACAAACAGATAAATTAATAGAAAGGTTTAAAGAAAAAGGATACAAAGAAAAAGACCTAAAAAATACCCAAAAGAAAATATCCGAAATGAAGAGAGAAGACCTTCTAAGGAACAAGAAAAAGAAGAAAAAAGAAAATTCCAACTTTGAACTTGCCTTTATAACGGGGTTTAATACACAATACAAGGAAGTTGAATATTGTTTAAAGAAAAACTGGCATATTCTCCTCAGAGATGATACACTAAAATCACTCCTTCCAAAAAATCCGAAATTTATTTATAAAAGGGCCCCGGGACTACGCAATATTTTAGCAAAAAATGTACCAGATCCACCTAAAAGACAACAGATGTTCTTTGCAAAAAATGGCTTTTATAGGTGCAGAAGATGCAAAGCCTGCAGGACAAGCAATTTCAAGAAAAGGATCGAGCACAAGTTTTTCTCATCAGATAACAGAGAATTTGAGATAAAACAATTTATCACATGTGACACCAGATTCGTTACATACATGTGTATTTGCCCCTGCGGGCTAAAATATATTGGACGCACTACTCGCACCTTAGCGAAGAGAATTGGGGAACATGTCGACAATATTAAAAAAGGTTTCAGAAAGCACAGTTTATCAAACCACTTCAGAATATACCACAACCAGGACCCCTCTCTACTTTGGTTCTGTGGAATAGATAAAATAGTGAATCATTGGAGAGGTTCAGACATGAGAAAAATGATATCACAGAATGAAACTGTATGGATTCATAGATTAAAGACTCTGAAACCTATGGGGTTAAACGCCGACATAGACCTCAATTGCTACCTGAATAATTTTTAAAAGATTTTTAAAAGATTTATAGAATTTTAAAAGATTTTATAGAATTATATGGATTTTTATAGTCTTTTAAAATAAAAATATATAATATATCCCTTGCAGTCTTTTTTCCAATACAATGTATATTATTAAAAATTACAATTTTAAAATTAATTTTAAATGTTTTTATATATTTATATTTATATAATCTAATTAATATAATGAGAATATATCCCTATCCTGAAAAGAAGGAAAAAAGGAGAGGCATTCGAGGCAGTGGCTGGGACGCAAGCCGATCGGCATAAACGGAACAGGGAGAGAGATACATGAGGGAGCTGCAGATCCCCTGAGGATATCTTCCCAACACCCGTGACCCATACTGCTTAATTGCCCAGTGCCAGGAGGGCACAACAAAGAGTAAGAGGCAAATTGTTATCCTTAGTGTGTGTTTTTTACTAAATAAACAATATTTCACTATTGGAGGCTTTTTTCCTATCTTTATATGTATGGACTATATTGTCCACCTCGAGTAACGTAGGAGCAGGATATACAAAGTACCGAGGAGAGGTTTGATCCACCCAATTTAAAGGGATCACATGCGCTGGAGGTCCTTGTGACCTGTGGAAAGCTGGTAAGAGGCCACGTGTGACACACCCCAGCACTTGGAGCACTTTTTAAAGAAAGAATTAAAGATCACAAAAAACGCACAATTTGGTTGCATGAAAAATCCAGAAACATAGAGACTTTTTTCACAAATTTTTGAGCACTATTAATTTTTTCTATTTATTATATGTGAATATAACTTATTGGTGGAGATATTAAGCACTTTTATAATACGTAATAATTTATTGGAAAATCAAGGTCAGCATTTGCACTTTAATTAAGTTTATGCACTATAAGCACAATTTTTTTTTGTTTGTTACACCTAAAATACCAATACCGTATTTATATAATTTATACACTATTAAAAATTTGGGACATAAATATTAATATTAATAAGCACCTTAATAAGTATATTTTTTATGCACGTGTCTCATATACTATATTGTCTATATATATTTTTTTATATATGATTTTTATACGTAACCAACTAAGATTTATATCCAGCTAAAAGATCACCAGCGCCTCTTTACCCATTTTTATATCTAATGGAGCAGTGTATCAATTCACTTCCTATGCTCAATAACGCAAGGGCTGGGTTTTTCTGAAGTAGGTTACCTGTAACACTCGAAATCAACCGGAAAACAGCCATCCAAAAACGTTTGACATGCAAACATGTTCATGCCATGTGGAGAAGCGTGCCCACTTGGGCACCACGTCGCCAGCATTGGGCTGAAGCCTGTTTGGAAAATTTTGCAATCACGTGTGGCGTAAGGTACCACCTCTGGTGAAACTTTTGGGCAGATTCCCAGTAGTTTGCACACCTGCACGCCTTAATCCATTGATCTGCCGTGAGTGTTATGTTCAGATCTCTTTCCCATTTAAGCATTTGTGGGGTTTTTACAAAAATAGTTTTCATTTGCAGTAGGTTGTAAAAGATTGATATGCCTTTTGTTGCGGGGTGATTGTTAGTCAACAAAAATTCCATGCTGTAGTTGGCACCTGGGGTGGACTGCAAAATGTATGTAAATATTTCTGATTGGGGTAGGTGGAATCGAGATGCAAGGGAGCTAAAAGGGGCTACATTATCCTGTGTAATTAAATCTGCTATTACTGAGACCCCCTTTTGTGTCCACACATTGAGGTTTACATCCTGCGTCAGGAACTTTAACGATTCTAAGGGGATCGGTATCCTTAGGCATTCCTTAGAATTTATGTGGTGCGTGGACAAAGTCTTCCAGGCCTCTAAAGATGGGAAGATAAGTGGATGTGGTCGAATGTGTCGAGTACCTAAATTGGTGCTAATCAGGAATAGATTTCTCAGTGTATTCGGGGATACATGGTCAGATTCTAGGTTCGTCCAGTGTTTAGTGTTCGGAGGGCAAAACCAGCACCGTAGTTGGTCTAAAAGGGACGCTGTATAATAATCCTTAAAAATGGGTACACCCATACCACCAGCCATTTTAGATTTCTTCAGGAGTCTACTGTTGGCCCTAGGTCTTTTATCAGCCCAAATAAAACAGTTAATAAGGGATTGTAGTTTGCGGAAATAAGAGTTAGGGATACGGACAGGTAGTGTTCTAAAATAGTATAGGATTTTTGGGAGGAGAAGCATTTTCACCGCCGCCAGCCTACCTGACCATGACAAGAAAAATTTCCGCAAGCGATTTGTTTCCAGACGAATGTCCTGTAGCAATGGCCAAAAATTGGAGCAAAAAAAAAATTAGAGACATCCGGGGTAAGTCGGATGCCTAAGTAATTTATATGGTCCGCGGCCCAGGGGAAAGGGAACTTGTTTTTCAACACGCGCTTTGTGTTATTGTCAATACCAAGTCCCAGAATCTGTGACTTAGTGGTATTCACTTTGCAGTAGGAAATAGCATTAAATTGCTTGAACACCTCCTGTGCCGCTTGAAGGGAATGAACAGGGTCTGTTAAGGTAAGAATTACATCATCAGCAAATAATGTTATTTTGTGGTGAGTGCCTTTAGATGTGATGCCTAGAATATTAGGGTCCGATCTAATTTTTGCTGCTAGAGGTTTCATGATAAGGTCAAAGATTAGGGGGGACAATGGACATCCCTGACGTGTCCCATTCGTGATATTAAAAAGCGAGGAGTACATACCGTCACATAGCACGTGCGCTGAGGGGGAGGAATATAGGGCCAGGATGGCCGAACGGATGAAGCCATAAAAGCCAAATTTATGTAATACTTGGGTCATGTATCCCCAATGTACCCTGTCGAAGGCCTTCTCCGCATCCAAAGCTAGGAGCAGAGAAGGCCTCCGCTGCGACTGGGACAAATGGATTAAATTGAGCATACGTCTGGTGGCGTCAGGAGCTTGGCGGCCCGATATAAAACCCACCTGATCCATGTGAACCAAATTTGGCATCACCGTGGCCAGGCGGGTTGCAATAGCCTTTGCATATATTTTAACATCTACATTTAGTAGAGAGATCGGCCTAAAGTTTTGAGGTGTAGTGGGAGGTTTCCCCGTTTTGGGCAGGGTAACTATGGTGGCCGTTAATATTTCCTGAGGGAAACTTGTTCGGGCTGTGGCTTCGGTAAAGACCGATAGACAGTGTGGAGTCAAAAGGGGACAGAATGTCTGATAATATTCCGCCGAGAAGCCATCCGGACCCGGAACCTTGTTTTTAGGTAGAGAGCGGATAATTTTATGTAACTCCGATTGGGTGAACGGAGAGTTTAGAAAATCAAAGTCTTGGGGTGTCAGCGAGGGCAGGGACAGTTTATTAAGAAATTTGTTGATTTTATCAGGTTCTGGTTGAGTGAGGGTCGGATCTGACGTGAGATTATACAAAGAACTGTAGTACGTACAGAAGGCCTCAGCTATTTCTTTAGGGTTGGACACCGTTTTGCCCGTAGCTGGATCAGTTATGGAGGTTATCTTTTGTTTGGCTTGTTTTTCTTTAAGTTGAGAGGCCAATAATTTCCCGGCTTTATTACCATATCTATAAGAGTGGGCTTTGAGGAGTCTAAGATTACGGCCGTGGTTGTCAATTAGCAGTAAACAGAGGTCATGTCTAGCGTTAAATAATTTATCTGCAAGTGGGTCGGACGGGGATTTTTGGTGTTGTTTTTCTAAGTCACTGATCTCTGCAAGGAGGTCGTTTAATCATTTTGCTCTCTGTTTCTTTACTTTACAGCCGAGCTGAATTAGAATGCCTCTGATAACCCCCTTGTGAGAGTTCCAGAGAACAAAAGGGTCAGTCACTGAGTGGGTATTTAGCTTAAAATATTCAGTGATGGCGGAGGATATGTCCTGAAAATATTGGGGATTCAAGAGTATAGATAAGTCATTGCGCCATCTATTAGCACGTGTTTCAGTGCGCGTCACCCCTATAGAGATAGAAATCGGGGCATGGTCCGACAAGTAATATTGTCGACCACAGACTTAGAAATTTTTTGAAGGAGAAACTTGTCCACTAAAAACATGTCTATCCTTGAGTAAGTCTGATGGACTTGGGAATAATGGGTGAAATCTTTTTCCGTGGCATGATGGCATCTCCAAACGTCAAGGAGGGATGAGTCCAATAGGAATTTTTTATCTCAACACTTTGGTAACAGAGAGACAAGAGGCAAAAAGAGACGATTCCAAGGCGGATCTAAGCCGCTGAACTAGGGGGGTACAGGAACAAAGGCATGTGGCCAGAGACCCGCCGGAAAGATGAGCATTTGCGTAGATGTGGAGGCACAGGATCAGCCAGAGTCAGAGTCACTACTCCGAGCCCCGGACGGTCCGGCAGATGAGGGCCGGGGGGGATGTTTCGGATCCAGAATTTTCCATTCTCTTAAATAGCGGAGGCCTTCTTGTAGAGAAGAGATGACAAATGTGGAGTTATCCTTCGTAACCAGCAGTTTAGCAGGATAGAGCCACCGGTAGGTGATACAATGGTTATAGAGCGGCTTTGTGATGGAGGCCAGTTGATGCCTCTGATTCATTGTAAAAGCGGATAGATCCACAAAGAATGACAAGTCCTTGATGTGGAAAAAGTGTATCCTGGCAATAGTATCTCTGGGAGCGTGTTCAGGAACATGTTGTGGCTTAGGCACGATCTATGGTAAGATCCTCAAGCGGAGCATCAGGTAAGGCTTCTCTAAGTATGTTCACAAAGTATGGCTTCAGCTCTTGTGTTTTAACAGACTCAGGTATTCCCCTAATCTTCACATTGTTTCTACGGGACCTATCTTCGAGGTCCGCCAACTTTGATTTGATCCAATGCAGCTCGTCATCTCTATTGTTGTGAGAGTTTACCATTTCATTGAAAGTTGTCGCAAATTCTTCCATTTTGTCCTCAATGTGTGTAAGCCTTTGAGAAACTGCATAAACTTCTGAGCAAAAGTTACTTGCCAGGGAGAGGATATCAGCGTGCAGGGTGGTCCGCAGGGACACCAGCATGTCCTTTATGGTAGTGTCCATTACCGGTTGATTGAGCGTGGGTAACTCAGTTATAGAATCTTGTAATTCCCTGGTCAGTTCAAGGGAGGAGGAAGTGTTTTCTCCAATTCCCTCAGTACAGTCTATCTGTAGCGTCGGTTTTGATTTGGCCGGGCTAGAGGACACTGTCGAAGCACCAGACTTAGGGCCTGCGATGGTAGAGTGAAGTTGGGGACCCTGGGGGGAGTGAGTAGAGGGGGGTGGCCACGTTTTTGGCAAGTTGCGGGAAGTAGGAGACTGTCCTCCAGATTTTTGGAAGTTGAAGTGTCGAGGGGTATGGAAGAAGTCCGTCACCTTTCCGCGGTTGCAGGATCCTTTCCTTTTTGTAGAGGCCATAGATGTAGAGATCTAGAAACGAGATATTAGTGGAAAATGCTGTATAAGAAATCTGTGATCCTGTGTGAGCTATAAGAAATCCGGTGAGCCTATCTTCAAAGTTGTCACATCATATGGTGAAGTTCACACGCAGGAATAGAAGAAGGCAATAGGAATAGCAAGGCACGTAGGTAAGCTAGGTATCCACCTAATAGAAGGTGTGCATGAATTCCAAACAAAGTATTATACTGTATATGTCCAGCAGCAGAATGCAAGGCTGTGAGTTCAATGCTCTGCAGGCAGCACAGAGCAAGTGACAGTGAAGCAGACAGACCAAGCAGGGGATAAATGATGCACACTGTAGCAGTGGATGTTGATAATGATTATGTCCCTTGTATGAGCTGTATTTGGGCCTGCTGTTTGAGGGCGGCAAGCTCTGCAGGCAGATAGGGAGAGATGTTCTGCACAGATCCTCCTCGCAGGGTGGTTTAGGACCGCACTGTAGGTGAGGCTGGAGGTACTGTAGGCCCCGAAATGCTTAGGAGACGTGCGGCAATGTATGTGGCTGCAGGAGAGCGCCAGGCCTAGGCCAAGATGGCGGCCGAGGCCGGGGGGGAAGTTGGCAGTACGGAGCCTGCGGGGACCCGGGAGCTTGGGATCCCGTCAGCGGTAGTGGCGGCTAGTTTCGGGGGTACCCCAGATCACAGCAATTGCTGCGTCTTACCTTCCTCCCTGCTGAAGTCCTGGGCGCAGTGTACTGGGCCCCGGCTGGTGCGCTGGCAGTGGAGATGTTGGTAGGCCGCGGGAGGCGGATGGACCGGGTCCGCTCACGTAGGACACAAATAAAGGTACGGGGTAAGTCTGCAGGGAGAGACCGATGCAGTGCTGCAGGTTTGGGCCGTCGATCGTAGAGAGGGAGGTGGATGGCGGAGGATTCCTGGTAGGATAGCAGGAGCTCCTTCTCTAAGCGTCCGGCTCGGCCGACGTCCGGACACGCCCAACCCCCCCCCCCCCCCCCCAGAAAATCTAATTTAAATGGTTTCCCTAGCATATAATCAGTGTTGGTCATGTAAGTTGAAAAAAGTAATCAGTTATAGTTACTAGTTACTTCTCAAAAAAAGTAACTGAGTTACATCAGTAAAAAGTACCTAACTACCAGGAAAAGTAACTATTGTATTACTTTAAAAAAATTATCAAATATGTCAAACAACTTGGATGCCCCCAATATTAAATATGTTAAATGATGGACAAGAACACTAAATAGAAGCAATTATTATTATAAAACATTGTACAGTAATCTACACTATTTTAATGTTGCTGTGGGACAATGAGACACCTATGTGGTGAGGTGAATCCTGATTCCTTAGTGGTACCTGCGTGGTATTTGCTGAGTGGTACTTGCGTGGTGTTTGCTGAGTGGTACCAACTGCATGGTACACTGGTACGGTACCTTAGTGGTATTTGCTAAGTGGCACTGGTGGTACCTGAGTGGTATTTGCTGAGTGGTACTGGCTGGCTGCATGGTACACTGGCAGTGGGTACCTGAGTGGTATTTGCTGAGTGGTACAGAGTGGTATTTGCTAAGTGGTACCGGCTGGCTGCGTGGGGGTGGTGGTACACTGGTACTGGCAGTGGTACCTGGTCCTCCTGAGAGACTCCTGACTGAGTGTTTTTTTTTTTTTTTTTTTTTTTACTCTAGTGGTACCTGCTGCTGCTGGTGGTTGTGGGCAGTGGTGGCTGGTGGTGTGGCACTGGTGGGGGTACAGACAGTGTGGTACGGTGGTACCTGACCTGAGTCTGACTCCTGAGTCCACTCCATTCCTGAGTCCTGACTGTGGTATTTTATGTTTTCTTTTGGTACCTGCTGCTGGCTGGTGGTGGTGTGGCACACTGGTGGGGGTCTGAGGCCTGACTCCTCCTGTCCTGACTGACTGAGTCTGTGTGAGTAACCATATATTTTTTTTTTTGTTTTTTGGTACCTGTGTGCTGCAGACTGCAGTGCTGTCTGGCTAGCTGCTGGTGGTGGTGGTGATGGCTGGCTGGTGGTGGTGTGGCCTGCCTGGGCAGCCCACTGGGGTCTGTCTGGCTCCGTCCTCCTCCAGGCCTGTCTGTCTGCCTGTGCTGCCTCTCTTCTGGCTGGCTGTGCCTGACGGACGACTGTGGCGGTGGTGGACTGGACTAATATATTTAATTTTATATTAAATTGTATGGCTCCTGAGTTCTCCCTCCCTCATGGCCAGGGCTGGCCTGGCATGCTGTACTCCAGTCAGCACTCTGCTTCCACTCTGTGACTGTCTCTCTCGCTCCTCTCGGCCAGTACCGCAGACAGCGCTGGAACACGGCAGGGTCATAGAGGAGAGGCGGAATTACACTACTGCCATCTAGTGGCGGTAGATGTAATTGCGGTAACGCCGCCCAAGTAATGGGAATGGCGTTACCATGAGGGGAAGAGTAATCAGTTAGATTACTCGTTACCCTCTAAAGTAACTGCGTTAAGTAACGCCATTTACTTTAACGCAGTTACTACCTTCACTGCGTATAATACACCATATTTACTAAGCAAAGTGAATGCTCATGCCGAACTTTTCCCGGACACCGAACCCCATTGAAGTCAATGGGGACCCGAATTTTCAGGCACTAAAATGGCTCTAAAACACCAAAGGAAAGGGCTAGAGTGCTGCAAATGGCAGCAAAACGTAGTTAAGAGCATGGCAAGTGCTCTGCAAACAAATGTGGATAGGGAAATAACTTAAAACAACAAAAAAAAAAACAGAAAAATAAAACAATGTTCTTCATCTCTGAAGGACGAGGCCCATATGGAGTAGGAGGGAGGTTGAGGTGGTGGTGGATGTGGCGGTGTCATAGGCGTGCGCACAGGGTGTGCTGGGTGTACCTGGGCACACCCTAATCACCTAGGGCACATTAGCATTATCGCTCTGTTTGCCAGTGAGGAGATGGGAAAGATCTCCCTCGGACCTGCTCTGCTCTATTTCACTTTCCCAGAAGGGAGAGTAAAGTATCGGGGCCATGTACATGTAGGCAAACACATGCATGTGTATTTAAACTTTGGGGTGCACACCCTAATGCAATAGGCTGCGCACACCTATGGGTGGTGTAGGTGGAAGCGGCGGTGGAGGAGGACCAGGGCTAGATTAAGAGCATCATGGGCTTGGTGCTGAGGATTTTGAAGGGCCTTAAGGGCCGTGCCTTGGCATGCACCCAAAGGAGGAAGGGTGCAGCCATGCATGCCTAATTCAACATGGGATGCTGTCTCTGAAGCCCATAAACACATCCATGCATCGGCAACTGTCCCTCCTTGTCCGGCCTTCGTGCTGTGTGGGGAGGTTCTGAGGGAGCTGCCTGGGGAAGCGAGCATAGAAGCCAGACTTCTGTGTTTACAAGTGACAGAAGAGCGGTAACAGTAAATATGGCCAACCCGGGGCCTATATTAAGGTAGGGGCCTGGAGCTGCAGCTCCAATAGCCCCTACGTTAATCTGGCCCTGAGGAGGACGAGGTAGCAAACACTGCTTTTTTTCAGAAATTTTAAATGAGGGTACACCCCAAAAGAGTGAGAAAGAGCAAAAATAGAACAATGGCTGGGTAAGGTCGGTATCCATCGCTATTCTGCACAAGGCACGGAAAAGTCCAGTGGGATCCATGCCTGGTTCATTTTAATGAACGTGAGCTTGTCCACATTGTCTCTGGACAGGCTGCTGCGCTTGTCTGTGATAACGCCCCCAGCCGTGCTAAATACCCGTTCAGATAATACACTGGCTGCAGGGCACGCCAGCACCTCCAAGGCGTAAAGGGCAAGCTCAGGCCATGTGCCCAATTTGGAGACCCAGAAGTTGAAGGGGGCAGATCCGTCATTCACTACATGTAGGCGTGTGCACACATACTGCTCCACCATGTTGGTGAAATGCTGCCTCCTGCTAAGACGTTCCATATGAGCTGCTGGTGCTGCTGTTTGTTGTGGCGTGCTGACAAAGCTTTTCCACATTTCGGCCATGCTAACCCTGCCTTCTGAGGTGCTGGCGGTGCCCTGGTTGCATTGGCGACCTCTTCCTCCTCCTCCTCCTCTGCCTTGTGCTTCCACTGTGGCCCCGCTGTCAGGTGGGAATGCCAGCAGCATCGCGTCTACCAGCGTGCGCTTGTACTCGCGCATCTTGCGATCGCGCTCCAGTGAGTGAATTAAGGATGGTACGTTGTCCTTGTAACGGGGATCCAGCAGCGTGGCCACCCAGTAATCAGCACAAGTTAGAATGTGGGCAACTCGGCGGTCGTTGTGGAGACACTGCAGCATGTAATCGCTCATGTGTGCCAGGCTGCCCAGAGACAACAAAAGGCTGTCCTCTGTGGGAGGTGTATCGTCTGTGTCCTCTGTATCCCCCCAGCCACGCACCAGTGAAGGCCATGAGCTCTCCTAGGTGCCACCCTGCTATGAACATGGTTCCATCTCCTCCTCCATCTCCTCCTCATCCTCCAGAACTGTGCCCCTGCTGGACAATTGTGTCCCTGGCGTTTGTGTGTGCAGGAACCCACCCTCGGAGCCCCTTGCGAATGACTGCCCTGAAAGCCTTGGAAATGTTACCTCTTCATCCTCCTCCCCCTACTCCTCCTCCTGTGCCACATCCTCTTCCATCATCGCCCGAATTGTTTTTTCAAGGAGGCATAGAAGTGGGATAGTTAAGCTGAGAACGGCGTCATCGGCACTGGCCATGTTGGTGGAGTACTCAAAACAGCGCAACAAGGCACACAGGTCTCGCATGGAGGCCCAGTTATTGGTGGTGAAGTGGTGCTGTTCCGCAGAGCGACTCACGCGATGCATGCTGCAGCTGAAACTCCACTATGGCCTGCTGCTGCTCGCACAGTCTTTCCAGCATGTGCAAGGTGGAGTTCCACCTTGTGGGCACGTCACATATGAGGCGGTGAGCGGGAAGGCCGAAGTTACGCTGCAGCGCGGACAGGCAAGCAGCAGGGTGAGAACGCCGAAAGTGCGCACAGACGGCCCGCACTTTCTGCAGCAGCTCTGACATATCAGGGTAGTTTTTAAGGAATCTCTGCACCACCAAATTCAGCACATGCGCCAGGCAAGGGATGTGCGTCAAACCGGCTAGGCCCAGAGCTGCTATGAGATTTCCCCCGTTATCGCACACCACCAGGCCGGGCTTGAGGCTCGCTGGCAGCAACCACTCATTTGTCTGCTGTTCCATGCTCCTCCACAACTCCTGCGCGGTGTGTGTTTTTTTCCCCCAAACAGGCAAGTTTTAAAACTGCCTGCTGTCGTTTACCCCTGGCCGTGCTGAAGTTGGTGGTGAAGGTGTTACGCTGACCGGATGAGGAGGCGGTAGAGGATGAGGAAGCGGAGTAGGAGGAGTTAGGAACAGGAGGCAAACTGAAGCGCCCTGCAATCCTCGGTGATGGAAGGACATGCGCCAAATTGCTATCCGCCTCAGGCCCATCCGCCACTGCATTTACCCAGTGTACCGGTAGGGAGATATAACGCCCCTGACCGTGCTTACTGGTCCACGTATCGGTAGTTAGGTGGACCTTGCCACAGTTGGCGTTGCGCAGTGCACACCTGATTTTTTCCCCCACTTGGTTGTGCAGGGAAGGGATGGCTTGCCTGGAAAAGTAGTGGCGGCTGGGCACGACGTACTGTGGGACAGCCACCGACATAAGGTTTTTAAAACTGTGCGTCTCCACCAGACGGAATGACAGCATTTCAAAGGCCAAGAATTTTGAAATGCTGGCATTCAGGGCCAGGGATCGCGGGTGGGTAGGGGGGTACTTCCTCTTCCTCTCAAGTGTTTGGGAGATGGAAAGCTGAACGCTTCCACGGGACATTGTGGAGATGGTTGGTGACCCAGGTGGTGGTGTTGCTGACAGATCGTCTGTTTGCGGGGTGGCAGGTGCCGGTATCACTACAGATGTGGATGGAGCGGCCGAGACTGCAGCAGAAGAGGAAGCAGGATGAGCCAGAGATGTTTCTTGGTTTTGAAGGTGTCTACTCCACTGCAGCTCGTGCTTTGCACTTAGATGCCTGATCATGCAGGTTGTGCTCAGATTGAGAAGGTTTATGCCTCGCTTCAGGCTCTGATTGCACAGGGTGCAAACCACTCGTGTCCTGTCATCAGCACATTTTCTAAAGAACTTCCACGCTAGAGAACTCCTTTGAGCTGGCTTTGCTGCGCTCGTTCCCTTGCTGCGTTGGGCAGTAGCAGGCGTAGTGTCTAGGGCACGGCCGCTCCGCTTCTGCACCCTGCTCCCTCTTCTGCTGTGCTGGTGGCTCTGTGCGACCACCGCCTCTTCCTCCAAACTACTCAGGTCACCTGCATGACCTTCATTCCATGTGGGGTCGAGGACCTCATCGTCCTCCACATCATCTTCCCCCCAGTCTTCACCCCTGCCCTCCTTGTCGATCTCCACAATTCTGAACGCCGCAGCAGTTGGCACCTGCGTTTCGTCATCATCGGAGACGTGCTGCGATGGTCCTTGCATGTACTCATCTCGAGAAATAAGTAGTTGGGCATCGCTGCACTCAATCTCTTCCACTTCTGGGGCAGGGCTAGATGGATGGCCCTGGGAAACCCTGCTGACAGAGTCCTCAAAAAGAAGAAGAGACTGCTGTATGGCTTGGGGCTCAGACTGCTTGCCTGATTTGCAAGGGGGTGAGGTGAAAGATGGTTGGACATTGGCTGCAGGTGCCAACTCTGACCTTTCTGCAGTAGACTGGGTGGGAGACAATGTGAAGGAACTGGAGGCACTGTCAGCAGCAAACCAATCTACTATCGCCTCTACTTCTTCTAGCCTCATCACTTCTAGAGGCGTATGATGCCCTACCAAATACTGATGCAGGTTCTGTCGCCTACTAACACTTGAGGAAGGTGTTTCGCTTGTGCGTGTAGCTGGCACAGATCGACCACGTCCTCTCCTTGCAACAGGAGCTCTACCAGCAGCACCACGACCCAGGGCACGGCCCCTATTTGACGGTCTCCTCATATTTCTGTAATTTATGATCTTGCCCTAGAAAGGTGTTTATTGAATAGCGGAACAAAACAACAACAGTATCGCACGGGTGTATCTCACAGTCAAATATGCAAACTATGCCGCAATTTAATTTTTTTTACCCCAAAAGGGTGTATATTGAATAGCGGAATTGGAAAAAGGATAAAAAATGGTGTATCTCACACGTACAAACACAGACTAGACCCAGATTAAAATTTTTTGTACCCTAAAGGGAGGATGAGGAAGAGGAGTAGGAGGAGTTGGGAACAGGAGGCAAACTGAAGCGCCCTGCAATCCTTGGCGGTGGAAGGAGATGCGCCAAACAAATTTAAAAGGTGTATCTCACACGTACCGATACAGACTATGCCGTAATTTAATTTTTTACACTCCAATAGGGTGTATATTGAATAGCGGAATAGGAAAAATTTTATAATACGGTGTATCTCACACGTACAAACACAGACTAGGCCCCGATTACAATTTTTTGTACCCTAAAGGCAGGATGAGGAAGAGGAGTAGGAGGAGTTGGGAACAGGAGGCAAACTGAAGCGCCCTGCAATCCTCGGCGGTAGAAGGAGATGCGCCAAACAAATTTAAAAAGCTGTATCTCACATGTACCGATACAGACTATCCCGCAATTAATTCTTTTACACTCAAACAGGGTGTATATTGAATAACGAAATAGGACAAATTTTACAAAATGGTGTATCTCACACGTACAAACACAAACTAGGCCCCGATTACAATTTTTTGTACCCTAAAGGCAGGATGAGGAAGGAGGAGTAGGAGGAGTTCGGAACAGGCAGGAGGCAGACTGAAGCACCCTCAAATCCTCGGCAGTATGAGATGCGCCCCAAAAATTGGAAAAGTGTATCTCACACGTACCGACACAGACTATCCCGCAATTTAATTGTTTTTACCCAAAGGTGTAGATTGAATAGCGGAATAGAAAATATGATATCAAAAGGTGTATGTATCTCACACGTACCGACACAGACTATCCCGCAATTTAATTGTTTATACCCAAAGGTTTTGATTGAATAGCGGAATAGAAAATAGGATATCAAAAGGTGTATGTATCTCACACGTACCGACACAGACTATCCCGCAATTTAATTGTTTTTACCCAAAGGTGTAGTTTAAATAGCGGAATAGAAAATATTATCAAAAAAAAGGTGGATGTATCTCACACGTACAGAACCAGACTAGGCCCCGATTACTATTTTTTGTACCCCAAAAGGCAGGATGAGGAGTAGGAGGAGTTCAGAACAGGCAGCACCCTCAAATCCTCGGAAGTATGAGATGCACCCCAAAAATTGGAAAGGTGTATCTCACACGTACCGACACAGACAATCCCGCAATTTAATTGTTTATACCCAAAGGTTTTGATTGAATAGCGGAATAGAAAATATGATATCAAAAGGTGAATGTATCTCACACGTAGAGACCCAGACTAGGCCCAAATTACTATTTTTTGTACCCCCAAAGGCAGGATGAGTAGTAGGAGGAGTTCGGAACAGGCAGCACCCTCAAATCCTCGGAAGTATGAGATGCACCCCAAAAATTGGAAAGGTGTATCTCACACGTACCGACACAGACTATCCCGCAATTTAATTGTTTATACCCAAAGGTTTTTATTGAATAGCAGAATAGAAAATATTATATCAAAAGGTGTATGTATCTCACACGTAGAGACCCAGACTAGGCCCAAATTACTATTTTTTGTACCCCCAAAGGCAGGATGAGGAGTAGGAGGAGTACGGAACAGGCAGCACCCTCAAATCCTCGGAAGTATGAGATGCACCCCAAAAATTGGAAAGGTGTATCTCACACGTACCGACACAGACTATCCCGCAATTTGTTTATACCCAAAGGTTTTGATTTAATAGCAGAATAGAAAATATGATATCAAAAGGTGTATGTATCTCACAAGTAGAGACCCAGACTAGGCCCAAATTACTATTTTTTGTACCCCCAAAGGCAGGATGAGGAGTAGGAGGAGTTCGGAACAGGCAGCACCCTCAAATCCTCGGAAGTATGAGATGCACCCCAAAAATTGGAAAGGTGTATCTCACACCTACCGACACAGACTATCCCGCAATTTAATTGTTTATACCCAAAGGTTTTGATTGAATAGCGGAATAGAAAATATTATCAAAAAAAAGGTGTATGTATCTCACACGTACAGAACCAGACTAGGCCCCAATTACTATTTTTTGTACCCCCAAAGGCAGGATGAGGAGTAGGAGGAGTTCGGAACAGGCAGGACCCTCAAATCCTCGGAAGTATGAGATGCACCCCAAAAATTGGAAAGGTGTATCTCACACGTACCGACACAGACTATCCCGCAATTTAATTGTTTATACCCAAAGGTTTTTATTGAATAGCGGAATAGAAAATATGATATAAAATTGGTGATTTATCAATAGCACAGCAGTGTCTTATATCAGTCAGCTCTGCTGCAGGCTATGGAGGGGAAAAAAATTCCCCTTTTAAGTTTGTAATTTTTAACTAGATTAGTACAGACTATGCCACAATTTAATTTTTTTAACCCAAGGGTGTATATTGAATAGTGGAATAGAAAAAAGTGTATAACTTTTGATATCACTCAATAATAGCACAAGTGAACACAGCAGTGTATTATCACAGTCAGCACAGCAGCACTGAAGGAAAAACGCTGCACACAGTGACTGATAAAAAAGACTTTTCTCCCTCCTCCTCAGTGGGCAAAAAGATTGTGTTCACTGCACCCCACACACAGCAAAATCGATGTGGACCAGCTCTGCTGCAGGCTATGGAGGGAAAAAAAAATTCCCCTTTTAAGTTTGTAATTTTTAACTAGATTAGTACAGACTATGCCACAATTTAATTTTTTAACCCAAGGGTGTATATTGAATAGTGGAATAGAAAAAAGTGTATAACTTTTGAAATCACTCAATAATAGCACATGTGAACACAGCAGTGTATAATCACAGTCAGCACAGCAGCACTGAAGGAAAAACGCTGCACACAGTGACTGATAAAAAAGAATTTTCTCCCTCCTCCTTAGTGGGCAAAAAGATTGTGTTCACTGCACCCCACACACAGCAAAATCGATGTGGACCACTGACACCTGCCTATCTCCAGCCTCTCCCTAAAAGGATTGATAAGATCGGTCACTGCAAACCCCCCCCCCCCCACACAGCAAAATCGATTGTAGAACACTGACCCTAAAAATCATCAGCCTCGCCCTAAAATGCCCTACAACTCGCCCTGCCTAAAACACTCCGACCTGTCCCTCAATTCTATTCGGACACAAATGATTTTTGCCTGTCTGTCCCTAATCAGCAGCCAGCACGTATGATGTGTGCTCTGTCCCTGAACTACAGCATAATGACGCAGCGGCGCTCCGTCTCGAACTTATAAAGACTTGGTCACATGCTTCAGATAGCCAACCACAGCTACTAATACATTTGTAGGCATGTCTGGGATGGCTTAAGGCACACCAGTTAAACGCTTGTTGATTGGCTGTTGAAAGCCCGCCATGAAAAGCACGCCAATGCATACAAAACCCGGAAATAAAATGACCGAACACGGATTTTTACCCGAACATACAGTAAAGTTTTCGGGTCCGTGTTCGGGTAACAAAAATCCAATTATTCGGTACGAACACGAATAATACAGTCCGTGTTCGCTCAACCCTAGTAATGGGTGAGGGGATCTAGGATGTGTATAGTTTGCATATACTATTTATAAAATATTTTAAATACATTTTTTAGGGCTCATATGTTTAATACATACTATGTATGTGATTATAGCATTTGTATAATATATGCGCACTGCAATATTTGTATCATCATGATCATGGGCATTTGCATCCCATTATGTTTATGTATGCAATTTGCATCCATTGACATCAATATGGGTGAGGGGTGGGGGTAATTTATTTATGTTCATTTTGGCCCATTCGGTATGTATACACCTCATGCACTCACTGTGAATGATTAAAAGGTTTCATTGACACATATAATATATCTATATATTATTGTTAGTGTGGGTAAGTTTTTAATTTTAGGTTTTTTAATTAATTAATGAATTTGATTGTGAATACCCTTGGTTAGTTTTACTAAATAAAATACCAAAAAAGTGATGTTGTTAGTTATGTATGGGGTGGGAATATATGTGTAGGTGCTAGATATATTTACATTATCCTTTGGTGTTTTAATTTTAAATATGATATATAGCTCTTGAGGATCCATGTGGGTAAGCAGCAGCCAATACATTAGTCACTGCCTGTAGGTATTACACCAGAAGGGTAAAATCTTATAGCTAAATAATGGTAGAAGTATAATAGGTTGAGGACCACAAAAAAATGGTGGCGCCGTGACCTTCAAGTGTATGGCGCCGGCCTGGGTATATATTGACTGACAGCCCTAACGTTCAGTTATAATTCCCCCTGAGGAAGACACGTGAACCTGTGTTGATATGCGTAGGGGAGGGGCCAGAACGGTGACGACACCTAGGAACCAACGTGGAGCCTCCTGGAGGCTAGGTCTGTTTGTGAGGCTGCTGTTTACACTGGATTGTCCCAAAAACTATGTATCTTTGGATTGTGTTTGTTTGGTGCGCTGCAAGCACCTGTAAAGAGTGAGTACCCTGTGATTTTTTTTAATAAATACAAATTTAAAAAGGGTATAAGCACTATTGGCTTTTTTTATCTTTCAATCAATATATCAGGATACTACAATCCGTAATGAGAGGAGCCTAGAAGGAGGTTGGAGAAATTGGATATAGCCAACAGTGGGCTAAAAAGCTGGTTTGGATCACGCTTAATTGCAGTGATCACATTACCCCAGGTGAAAATATTTCTGGTGGGGGGAAGCACATCGAGGTGGCACACTATTGGTTTTTTGCACTGAGAAGGAATTGCATGGCAGATCAAGCACTATGTGTTTTTCTTGATTTTTTGATTTTTGCTTTAGATTTTTATTGCAAGCAATCATTTGCATGGACTCTTTTGTTGTTATATTGTGATTGCACATTTATGTTAGACAATATTTCACTATATGTTGGACAATTTTTCACTATATTTATGCACTTTTTAATATTATTTTGATATTGTTATATTCTGGTTGTACAGTCATTTAGCATTCACATAGCGCATAATTCATTGTGTATTGATTTAGTTAGCACATGAGTGGAATTGTGAACAATGCTAACAGCTTAAATTCATTTAATTTCATAGATAGTAGCTCGCAGGATCAATATATTTAATCTATTCCTTTCATTCCCCGGTGCACTCATGTACTCAAGATTAGACTATATTATTATAAAACACAGGTTTATAGAGGCTGTCATTAGTACATTAATAGGAACTATGACTATACTGTATCTGACCATGCCCCAGTTATAATGGAATTAAAAATCCCAGGATCTCAGAGAAAGATAAATATTTGGAGGACTAATGAAGATCTAATACAGAATGAAGAAGTAGGCAAAAGCATAGAGAAAGAACTGGAACAATATTTCTTAGATAACGAAACCCTAGATATCGCAGATGCTACTGTATGGGAGGCTCAAAAAAAAAAAAAAAAAAACTTATGTTAGAGGTGTACTTATTTCAATAGGCTCCAAGATACATGAGATGGAACAGAAACATAAAAATAGCCTGGATGGCGGGATACAACAAGTTTTGGTTTTAAAAAGATAAATTAAAGGAGCTATTGGAAGAAGAGGCTAGATATAACTTTAACCACTTCCCCTCCGTTCTATAGGCAAATGACGGCGGGAAGGTGGTTACATTATCCTGACCGGACGTCAAATGACGGCGGTAGGATAATGTGCTCTGCGCGCCGAGCGGCGATCGGTGATGTGGCATGTCACTCTGACACACCGCACCTATGAGGTAGGCTCTTTACCATGTGACCAGCTGTGTCCAATCACAGCTGGTCACATAGTAAATAGGAAGTGCCGTTGATCAGCTTTCCTCAGTTCGTGCCTGACTGGCATGAGTAGAGGAGAGCCAATCTGCGGCTCTCCTGACAGGGGGGGGGGGGTCTGCACTGGTAATCAGAGCATTGATTACCAGTGCAGACCCTTGGGGGGGTGCCACTAGAACCACCAGGGATGCCCACCCATGACCCCAGGGATTCCCACCATGTCCACCAGGGATGGCAATCAGGGCTCAGGGAGTCTGCCAGTGCCCTGCCCATCAGTGCTGCCCGCCAGTGCCCTCCCCATCAGTGCTGCCCACCAGTGCCCATCATTGCCATCTACCAGTGCCGCCTACCAGTGCCCATTATTGCCCACCAGTGCTGCCTATCAGTGCCAATCAATGCCACCTATCAGTGCCCATCAGTTCCACCTACCAGTGCCCATCAGTGCTGCCTATCAGTGCCCATCAGTGATGCCTATCAGTGCCCAGCAGTGATGCCTATCAGTGCAGACCGATGCTGTATATCAGTGCTACCTATCAGTGCCACATATCAGTGCTCATCAGTGCTGCATATCAGTGCTGCCTATCAGTGCCACCCCATCAGTGCCTCCTGATCTGTGCCTGTCATTGCGGCCTCATCAGTGCTCATCAGTGCAGGAAAAAATGTATCCATTTACAAAACTATATAACATAAACAAAAAAACGTTTTTTTTTTTTTCAAACTCTTCTGTCTTTATTTGTTTAGCAAAAAGGAAAAAGCCCAGAGGTGATCAAATACCACCAAAAGAAAGCTCTATTTGTGGGTATAAAACGACATAAATTTGGTGTATGTACAGTGTTGCATGACCGCGGAATTGTCATTCAAAATGCAACAGCTCTAAAAGCTATAAATTGGTCTGGGCGGGAAGGAGGAAAAGTGCCGGTATTAAAGTGGTTAATAAAGTCGCTAGGGAAAGATACAAATGGGGAAATGAACCAGAGAAATACCTAACAAGAATGTTAAAAAGTAAAAAGTCAAATAATTATATAGAAAAAATAAAAGATCACAGGGGAAATATGGTACAGTGTCTTGCGGAAGTATTCTGCCCCCTTGAACTTTGCGACCTTTTGCCACATTTCAGGCTTCAAACATAAAGATATAAAACTGTAATTTTTGTGAAGAATCAACAACAAGTGGGACACAATCATGAAGTGGAATGAAATTTATTGGATATTTCAAACTTTTTTAACAAATAAAAAACTGAAAAATTGGGCGTGCAAAATTATTCAGCCCCCTTAAGTTAATACTTTGTAGCGCCACCTTTTGCTGCGATTACAGCTGTAAGTTGCTTGGGGTATGTCTCCATCAGTTTTGCACATCGAGAGACTGACATTTTTGCCCATTCCTCCTTGCAAAACAGCTCGAGGTTAGTGAGGTTGGATGGAGAGCGTTTGTGAACAGCAGTTTTCAGTTCTTTCCACAGATTCTCGATTGGATTCAGGCCTGGACTTTGACTTGGCCATTCTAACACCTGGATATGTTTATTTGTGAACCATTCCATTCTAGATTTTGCCTTATGTTTTGGATCATTGTCTTGTTGGAAGACAAATCTCCGTCCCAGTCTCAGGTCTTTTGCAGACTCCATCAGGTTTTCTTCCAGAATGGTCCTGTATTTGGCTCCATCCATCTTCCCATCAATTTTAACCATCTTCCCTGTCCCTGCTGAAGAAAAGCAGGCCCAAACCATGATGCTGCCACCACCATGTTTGACAGTGGGGATGGTGTGTTCAGGTTGATGAGCTGTGTTGCTTTTACGCCAAACATAACGTTTTGCATTGTTGCCAAAAAGTTTGATTTTGGTTTCATCTGACCAGAGCACCTTCTTCCACATGTTTAGTGTGTCTCCCAGGTGGCTTGTGGCAAACTTTAAACAACACTTTTTATGGATATCTTTAAGAAATGGCTTTCTTCTTGCCACTCTTCCATAAAGGCCAGATTTGTGCAGTATACGACTGTTGTCCTATGGACAGAGTCTCCCACCTCAGCTGTAGATCTCTGCAGTTCATCCAGAGTGATCATGGGTGATCAGTCTTCTCCTTGTATGAGCTGAAAGTTTAGAGGGACGGCCAGGTCTTCGTAGATTTGCAGTGGTCTGATACTTCTTCCATTTCAATATTATCTCTTGCACAGTGCTCCTTGGGATGTTTAAAGCTTGGGAAATCTTTTTGTATCCAAATCCGGCTTTAAACTTCTCGACAACAGTAACTCGGACCTGCCTGGTGTGTTCCATGTTCTTCATGATGCTCTCTGCGCTTGAAATGGACCTCTGAGACTATCACAATGCAGGTGCATTTATATGGAGACTTGATTACACACAGGTGGATTCTATTTATCATCATTAGTCATTTGGGCCAACATTGGATCATTCAGAGATCCTCACTGAACTTCTGGAGAGAGTTTGCTGCACTGAAAGTAAAGGGGCTGAATAATTTTGCACGCCCAATTATTCAGTTTTTTATTTGTTAACAAAGTTTGAAATATCCAATAAATTTAGTTCCACTTCATGATTGTGTCCCACTTGTTAAAAAATTACAGTTTTATATCTTTATGTTTGAAGCGTGAATTGTGGCAAAAGGTCGTAAAGTTTAAGGGGGCCGAATACTTTCGCAAGGCACTGTATATTCAACAACAGATTTATCTAAAGCTTTTCAAAGTTACCAAGGCACTTTATACACCATGCGGCAAAAGGAATCACATGAAGTTGAACAAAACAGAAAACAAAGGATACAAAAATATATAAAGGAATCTTAACTGCCAAAACTATCTGCTGACAAACTATTAGCTCTAGAGACACCAATCTTGGAGAAGGAGATAATGGAGGCACTAAAAAATTCACAGACCCGGAAAAGTCCAGGTCCGGACGAATATACCACCTGGTATTATAGAAGTT
Source organism: Pelophylax lessonae (assembly GCF_965119305.1). Lineage (NCBI taxonomy): Eukaryota > Metazoa > Chordata > Amphibia > Anura > Ranidae > Pelophylax > Pelophylax lessonae. The sequence continues at coordinate 240,211,265 of NC_138772.1, forward strand.
TCAAGGGAATACTAGTGCCAAAACTTTGTACTAATATAAATGGGATAGAAGAAAGGGGGAAAATGAGACCATAATCACTACAAACCCATATTAGGGTAATACCCAAAGAAGGAAAAGATGCAACCCTATGTTCTAACTTTTGAGCAGTAGCATTGTTAAATGCTGATACAAAACTATATGTAAAAGTATTAGTAACCCGATTAAAAGGTTTATTGGTAGAATGGATTCATTCAGACCAGACAGGATTCATTCCAGTTAGAGACAGGAAAGATAAAGGAATCAGGTACATTATTGCTATTACACAAAGCTAGAGGCCTTGATACCCCAGCCCTCCTGTTGTCAGTTGATGCTGAGAAAGCATTTGACAGGGTGGACTGGGAGTTCATGTTGGGAACAGTAGAGGACTTGGCTATCAGCCCGAGAATGACCCAATGGATTAGGGCATTATACAGGAACCCAACAGCATTGGTAAAGGTTAATAGTAATTTATCCCCCCAATTTAGAATGTGTAATGGGATGAGGCAGAGGTTTCCCCTCTCGCTACTGTTGTTTGTCCTGTCACAAGAACCATTATTAGCGACAATAAGGAATAATGTAGATATAGGAGGAGTAAAGGTTGGACAGGAGGAACATAAAGGGGCAGCATACGCCGATGACATCTTGTTCTTTATCACTAACCCCAGAATAACCCTCCTAAATGTGATAAAGGAGTTAAAGAAATATGGGGAATTATCAAATTTTAAGATCAACCCAATAAAATCAGAAATTCTGAACATCGGGCTAAGTAAGAAAGATGGACTGGCATTACAGAGGGGATTCCCATTTACTTGGGCAAAGTCAAAACAAAAATACCTTGGGATAAATTTAACTCCATCATTAGAAAACCTCTATCTTGTCAATTATATATTAAACAAACATTGAGTCGTCCACTCTTGGTTGGGGAGAATAAACACAATCAAGATGATTATACTTCCCAAAATCCTATACAGATTTTAAATGTTACCATTTGCTATTCCAACGGCATACTTTATAATAATAAAAACAATGTTTGTAAAATGCATTTGGCAGGGGAAAAATCCTAGAATACAGTATGCTGCTCTCAGTAGAGACAAATCACAGGGCGGACTAGCGGCACCAAGTATTAAAAGATATTATATTGCAGTTATAATTTCACGTATGTTAGAGTGGACAAAAATGAATTCAGATAAATGTTGGGTTAAGATTAAAACTACACTAAGTAGAACACAATTAAATAAGAATATTTGGATTCTACCAAAGTATAGGGAAATACACGCAGATACAGACGAACGGACAAGAGTGGTATTTAAAATATGGGATATGATTTACAGACAGGCCAAATGGGAATATACTGTAACTCTCCCTTAATATTATTAAATGGCACAAAATATTTTGCAGAGGGAATGAGACACAATTTGGGAACTGGATAAAAAGCACGCAGTTAAAAGACACAACACAAGGTGGAAAGATTAGGCCATATCATGAACTCAACACTGGGGAGGGGGGGGGGGGATTTAAGGGTAAATTAATGGAGATATCTGCAGTTAAAACATTTTGTGAGATCTTGTAGAATTATTTTGGCTATATAACAGACGTCTGTACTTATGCTATTTCCACATGTTCTCTTTACATTGTGATACTGAGGGCTTGGCATAGGTAAGATCCTAAAATAGGAGTGTAAATGTCATTTTTGTCCAGTTGCTCTCATGTCCAGTGTTTATTGCTTACGGTCAGTGGGTTAATAGCTATTCAGTCAAAAATAAACTATAGGGATATTTGAGACAAAAGAGTTAAAACAAGACACAGGAAAATATCTTTTATAAAGAGAATCATTGGTTATCTATAATACAGTTAGTTATTTAATATACAAACTCGATTCCAAAAAATTTTGGACACTGTACAAATTGTGAATAAAAACAGAATGCAATGATGTGGAAGTTTCAAATTTCAATATTTTATTCATAATACAACATAGATGACATATCAAATGTTTAAACTGAGAAAATGTATCATTTTAAGGGAAAAATAAATTGATTTTAAATTTTATGGTATCAACACATCTCAAAAAAGTTGGGACAAGGCCATGTTTACCACTGTGTGGCATCCCCTCTTCATTTTATAACAGTCTGCAAACGTCTGGGGACTGAGGAGACAAGTTGCCCAAGTTTAGGAATAGGAATGTTGTCCTATTCTTGTCTAATACAGGTTTTTAGTTGCTCAACTGTCTTAGGTCTTCTTTGTTGCATCTTCCTCGTTATGATGCGCCACATTTTTCTATGTGTGAAAGATCTGAACTGCAGGCTGGCCATTTCAGTACCCGGATCCTTCTTCTACGCAGCCATGATGTTGTAATTGATGCAGTATGTGATCTGGCATTGTCATATTGGAAAATGCAAGGTCTTCCCTGCAAGAGACAACATCTGGATGGGAGCATATGTTGTTCTAGAACTTGGATATACCTTTCAGCATTGATGGTGCCTTTCCAGATGTGTTAGCTGCCCATGCCACACACACTCATGCAACCCCATACCATCAGAGATGCAGGCTTCTAAACTGAGCGCTGAGAACAACTTGGGTTGTCCTTGTCCTCTTTAGTTCGGATGACATGGCGTCCCAGTTTTCCAAAAAGAACCTTCAAATTTTGATTCGTCGGACCACAGAACAGTTTTCCACTTTGCCACAGTCCATTTTAAATGAGCCTTGGCCCAGAGAAGACGCCTGCGCTTCTGAATCATGTTTAGATTTGGCTTCTTTTTTGACCTATAGAGTTTTAGCTGGCAACGGCGAATGGTACAGTGGATTGTGTTCACCGACAATGTTTTCTAGAAGTATTCCTCAGCCCATGTTGTGATTTCCATTAAAGTAGCATTCCTGTATGTGATGCAGTGCCATCTAAGGGCCCGAAGATCACGGGCATCCAGTATGGTTTTTCGGCCTTGACCCTTACGCACAGAGATTGTTCCAGATTCTCTGAATCTTTGGATGATATTATGCACTGTAGATGATGATAACTTCAAACTCTTTGCAATTTTTCTCTGAGAAACCCCTTTCTGATATTGCTCCACTATTTTTCTTCGCAGCATTGGGGGAATTGGTGATCCTCTGCCCATCTTGACTTCTGAGGGACACTGCCACTCTGAAAGGCTCTTTTTATACCCAACCATGTTGCCAATTGAGCGAATAAGTTGCAAATTGGTCCTCCAGCTGTTCCTTATATGTACATGTAACTTTTCCGGCCTCTTATTGCTACCTGTCCCAACTTTTATGGAATGTGTAGCTCTCATGAAATCCAAAATGAGCCAATATTTGGCATGACGTTTCAAAATGTCTCACTTTCAACATTTGATATGTTAGCTATATTATATTGTGAATAAAATATAAATTTATGAGATTTGTAAATTACTCCATTCCTTTTTTACTCACAATGTGTACAGTGTCCCAACTTTTTTGGAATTGGGTTTGTAGTTATTTATTTAATATAGTTAGTTCGCTAGTTAGGAATAGTGTGCTATAGTACATTCACTATTATAATTGATTATAACTCTGTCATTTGTAGGTTTGGATTCTTACTGTTTAAAGAATTTATCTATTACAGAAGGTGACCCTTTCACTTAAAAGAGGGTCACACCATGTTTTTTTCCAGAATACTATTATGTGTTTCTGTCAATCAAAGTAGTTTAAGTCTTGTCAGCTTTTTGGCCATGTGCATATTTGGAACAATTACTAATATGGTTATTACACATTTAGCTCAAACTGTTTTAGGATATAAAACAGTGATACACATGGTCTAAGGCCACGCACTCCTTCACACATACACTGAAGGAAAACCACACACACACACATATTTACACACTGAAGTTGACATTTTTGTTTACTCTAGGCCTACACATTGCCTCACTTCAACAGCTGTTCCCTTTCTCTCTCTCTCTCCCTGTTCTCTTTCCTAAAAAACCTAACAGACACCTAATGGCAACAGAGATAATTATTTTTCTGTAATATCTAACCACAGCTTTTATCCCTTTTTATTTTACTACACCAAACTGTACTTTGCTTTATCTTTGTATTTATTTTTATGTTGATGCCAAGTGTGATTGAATAAACTCACACGTTGTTTTAAGTCAGCCTGGCTATTGAACAAAATGCCTAAAAAACACTACAGATATTATTAGATATTTGCCCTATTTTACAGATCTCTGCCACAACCTATCAGATCCGAAAAGGACCTGAATCTAGTGGAAAAACTTTGTAATCCACTAATAAAAATAAAACATGGTATATCTCAGATATACAAGATGTTAACAGAGATGGCAGGCCTGGGAAGACCTCCATTATTAGAAGCATGGGAAAAAGAGATAGGATCCCACCTAAAGGAGCATGAATTGAGTGCTATACTGATAGCCGTACACTGTTCTGCGATAGATGTGAACACCATTGAAATGAATTATAAAAGCATATCCAGATGGTATATAACGCCAGTAAAAGCACATAAACACCATCCAGTGAAATCAGGACTGTGTTGGAGGGGCTGTAATGCACAGGGCATGATGTATCATATCTGGCGGGACTGTCCCAAGATCTGTGCTTACTGGCAGAAGGTACAACAGTCTATCAAGGAAATTACAGGAGTGTGCATTCTGGACAACCCATGGAAACGCTTTTTCCATAAAGCAGACAAACTATATAAGCAGTATAAAATCATGCTCGTCCCAAACCTGATAAACGCAGCAAAAGGGGCAATACCAAAAAAAAATGGTAAGATGCAGAAAGTCCCACCCTCAGAGACTGGTTCAATAGAACCGAACTTATATATAATATGGAATATATAGGCAGTAGAGATGAGGAACAGGTTGAGTGTTTCTCAAACAAATGGAGAAAATGGGCAGACTTTAAAAAGACTAACAAATATATAGAAGCATGGGTAGAGTAGGGGGCTGACTGAGTAAAAGGAGAGGTATGAGAAGTGCCACAATATAGGTATTAAGAGGTAGAACAAAGGGGGAGGGAAGGTTGATAGGATTAGGGTTATAAAGGGGGGGGGGGGGGTATCTATTGTAAACTGTGAAGTATTGTGAGTTTTCAAACGTGTTTTGTATACATTGAATTGAAAAGTAATACAATTTATAAAAAAAAAAAAAAAGATCAGCAGATTTTGAAATACTCAGACCAGCATGGCAAACATGACACATTCAAAGTCACTTAAATCCCCTTTCTTCCCCATTCTGATGCTCATTTGGAACTTCAGCGAGTCGTCTTCACTAGAGTTCAGCGGACACCTGGATGTCCGGGTTCGGCCGAACTTGAAAAAAAAGAACTTTACCCGGACACCGAACCCCATTGAAGTCAATGGGGACCCGAACTTTCAGGCACTAAAATGGCTGTAAAAAAACCAATGGAAAGGGCTAGAGTGCTGCAAATGGCAGCAAAATGTAGTTAGGAGCATGGCAAGTGCTCTTAAAAAAAAATTCCCCTTTAAATTTGTAATTTTTAAATAGCAGATTAGAACAGCACTCTGTAGTAAAATATAGCTGAACGCTGCACACAACAGACTGATAAAAATATTTTTTTTTTCTCCCTCCTCCTCCTCCTCAGTGGGCTCAAGTGAGGGCAAAAAGATCGTTCACTGCACCACCCCCCACACAGCAAAATCGATGTAGATCGCTAACGGACGATTGTTCTGTCCTGTGTCTCCTAATCTCTCCCTGCCTACTCTCTCCAGCCTGTCCCTAAAATGCTCAAATATCTTTCCCTGCCTACACTCCGACCTGTCCCTGCATTCTTTTCGGGCACAATGTTTTTTTTCCCTGTCTGTCCCTAATCAGCAGCAGCCAGCACCGTTGTGTGTGCTCTCTCCCTACACTAGAGCAGACTGACGCACAGCGCGCTGTGTCTCTAGCTTATAAAGACCTGGGTCACATGCTTCAGCTGGCCAATCACAGCCATGCCATTAGTAGGCATGGCTGTGATGGCTTCCATGGCACACCAGTTAAACGTTTGTTGATTGGCTGTTGAAAGCCCGCCATTAAAACCATGCCATTACATACAAAACAGGAAATAAAATTACCGAACATGGATTTTAAACCCGAACATACAGTAAAGTTTTCGAATAATACAGTCCGTGTTCGCTCAACACTAGTCTTCACCACATCTACAGTAGATGCCAAAATGCATTGAGTTGCTGCCATATGATTGGCTGATTAGCAATTTGTGTTACCAAGCAATTGAACAGGTGTACCTAATAAAGTGGTCGGTGAGTGCATATTACTGTGCAAAAGTTTTGCTTTAAAGTTAGAATGCTTTCAGAAATAGAAGTGTTAATAGCTTATTTTTATCACATTAGGGGCCAATCACATGCCTTCCTGATGGTATAACATGATGGATATGTATCTGCCTGTATTTCTCAGCATTGAGGACACCATTGATCCTGACCAAATCTCCAACCCATTTTGCAGAAATGCAGTCCAAACTTGCAAGGAACCTACACCATTGCTTTACTGTTGCATGCAGACACTCATTATTGTACCGCTTCCCAGCCCTTTGGCGAACAATCTGCCTCCTGCTACAGTCAAATATTTCGAAATTTGACTCATCAGTCCAGAGCGCCTGCTGGCATTTCTCTGCACCCCAGTTTCTATGTTTTTCCACATCAGAAATATAGCTTTTTGGCCAAATTTCTTCTTGCTAGACTTTTCTGGACAGTAGATATGTGTACATGGGTTTTGCCATTTCTGCGCTGATGGCACCGTTGGGCATCTTCTGATGTTGAAGGGAAGTATGATGTGTCTTTCATCTGCTCCATTGTTCCTTGGCTGACCAATGTGTCTACAGCAGGAGAGGGCTGGTACCCTTAGTCCAGTCAAGTGGCTCATTGAACCACCGAATCAGCTCACTCTCCATGCCCACCTGGTTTTAGAACGGATATTGATGTTATGAAGCAAGACAAATATGATACAATGTGGTAACATAATTTAATGTTCATAGCAACAAAGGAGGTTTAACAAAAATATTGCATCAATGCAGCATCACCAGTGCCCATCAGTGCAGCCTGATCAGTGCCCATTAATGCAACCTCACCAGTGCCCATCAATGCAGACTCCCTAGTGCCCATCAATGCACCCTGATCAGTGCCCATCAATTAAGTCTCACCAGTGCCCATCAATTCAGCCTCACCAGTGCCCATCAATGCAGCCTCACCAGTGCCCATGCATGCAGCCTGATCAGTGCCTATCAATGCAGCTTCACAAGTGCCCATCAATGCAGTCTCACCAGTGCCCATCAATGAAGCCTGATCAGTGCCCATTAATGCAGCCTCACCAGTGCCCATCAATGCAGCCTCAAGAGTGCCCATCAGCTCAGCCTCATCATTACCCATCATTGCAGCCTCACCAGTGCCCATCAATGCATCCTCACCAGTGCCCATCAATGCATCCTCACCAGTGCCCATCCATGCAGGCTGATCAGTGCCTATCAATGCAGCTTCACAAGTGCCCATCAATGCAGCCTCACCAGTGCCCATCAATGAAGCCTGATCAGTGCCCATTAATGCAGCCTCACCAGTGCCCATCAATGCAGCCTAAAGAGTGCCCATCAGCTCAGCCTCATCATTACCCATCATTACCCATCATTGCAGCCTCACCAGTGCCCATCAATGCATCCTCACCAGTGCCCATCAATGCAGCTTCACCAGTGCCCATCAATGCAGCCTCATCAGTGTCTATCAGTTCAGCCCCATCCATGCCCATCAGCTCAGCCTTATCCGTGCCCATCAGCTCAGCCTCACCAGTGTCCATCAATGCAGTCTCATCAGTGCCTATCAGCTCAGCCTCATCCATGCCCAAGGTCTCTCACCTTAGCGATGGCAGCTCAGAAGGTCCTTGCACAGCCTCCTGGGGGGGGGGGGTGATGCTCCTGGTTCTGGGGTCAAGTCATTGCAGCCAGCCCCGCAGCCCGAGCCAGTCAGGTGCACCCTGTCTACCTGGCGTGCCCTGCCTCTGCCTGCCTCCAAAACTCCGGGAGTTGTAGTTTCCTCTGTGCCGCTATCAATTCTCCACCCTCCTCCCATTTTGCACACTCCCCCCCAGTTTGCCCAATTCCTCCTATCCCCAGTCTGCACAACCCCCCTCCCCATCTGCACAATCCCCCCCAGTCTGCTAATCCCTCCTACCCCCAGTCTGCATAATCCCCCCTCCCCCTAGTATCCACAATCCCCCCAGTCTGCACATTCTCCCATTCCCTAATCTGCAAAATCTCCCCTCAGCTGCACATACCCCCCCCCCAGTCTGCCCACTTCCCCCACTATGTACAATTCCCCCTAGTCTACACAATCCCCCCCCCCACAATCTGCACAATCCCCCCTCCTAGTCTGCATAATCCTCCCTCCCCCAGTTTGAACAATCATTCCTCCCCTTAGTTTGCACAATCCCCCCTTCCCCCCAGTCTGCACAATTCCCCCTCAGTTTACACAATCCTGCCTCCCCTTAATCTGCACAATTCCCCCCCCATCGCCAGTCTGCACAGTCCCCCCTCAGTTTATGCAATCCCCCCTCCCCTTAGTCTGCACAATCCCCCCTCCCCTTAGTCTGCACAATCACCCCCCCAGTCTGCAAAATTCCCCCTCAGTTTACACAATCCCCCTCCCCCAGTCTGCACAATTCCCTCTCCCCCAGTGTGCACAGTCCCCCCCCAGCCTGCATAATTCCCCTTCAGTTTACACAATCCCCCTCCCCCAATCTGCACAATCCCCCCCCACCAGTCTGCACAGTCCCCCCTCAGTTTACACAACCCCCCCCCCCTAGTCTTCACAACCCCCCAGTCTGCACAGGGGCAAGTAAGAAAGGAGAAGACAAAGAAGAGGTAAAGAAAAAAGAGGTTGAGGGAGAGAGGGGGGTTGTGGAGGGTGCAGATAGTTCACTCTCCAGTTACGTTTCCCCCCTAAGGCTGGTCTCCACAGGTAGACTGAGAACAGTACAGGCACTGCATGCAGGGGGCTGGAGTGTGGGTGGAAACAAATGGGAGGAGGAGTTTTGCATTATACAAGCGGCCAAGTGAGGGAGGAGCTAGGAAGACAGTGGGCAGCGATAGGACGGGTGACAAAGCAGATACAGCCCGACTCCCGGGTAAGCTAGCTTTCACTGCACTATCTATAGTATTTGCACTGACAGGAAAAGCGACGGTGATCGCTTCCGCCGCCTGAGGTTACAGCCGAATTTGAAAAAATAGTGCCATGATTGCTGCAGCGGAAGCTGCCTTTTTACATCAGAGCGGCTGGGGGGGGGGGGGGGGGCAGTCCGCCCTGGTCTACAGTTCTCAACGTTGCCTGTTTATTTGTGCTTCTTTAACAGAGCTTGAACAGCACATCTTGAAACTCAAGTCTGTTTTGAAATCTTAACCTGGGAGAGACCTTGCTGATGCAGTATAACTACCTTGTGTCTTGTTGCTGTACGCAGTCTTGCCATAGTGTATGGCCTGTGGCATAAATTTATCTTCCACAACCTCACCTTAGTTAGCAGAGTTTGGCTGTTCCTCACCCAGGTTTAAGCCTTCTACAAAGCTGTTTATGTTTCAGTTAATGTGTTTAAGCTTACATATGAAATTGATGATCAGTATAACTGGTTAATCCTACACCTGTTGTAATCCTACAAAATCTCTTACTTTGTGCAAGTGTACAACATGTGCAAGTGCAGGAATTGATGCTGGTTTGAAGCCAAAGGGAAGTCACACCAAATATTGATTTGATTTAGATTTTTTTTCTGTTCACTCACTTTTTTTTAAAATTGATAAAAATAAACAATTAAAATATATATTTTTGAAAGCATTCTTACTTTACAGCATTTTTCACTCCTTCCTAACCCTTTTGCACAGTACTGTATATATACACACACTTTTATTTTCCAAATGTGTCAGAAGTTTTGTGCAACTGATCATATCCCTTCTGTGTACTCCTAATGTGATCAGGCAAGGCTGCACAGAACGATGTCAGTCATGAAATGGTAAACTTCAGTATTCAAAAGAGGAAAGGGGGAAAAACTCATGCCGATCTATAAAATGCAGAAGTGAGTACCAAAACCAAACAATGTTTAGTGTGACTTGAGAAAGGACACTTAAGTGTCCCTCTTGCTTTGAGATAGTGTTCGATTGCAAAACAAATGATTGTTGGTTTGGGTATTCGCAATCTGTCTATAATAGGAAGATGTAATATTTAAAAATTAACGATCAGAATTTTTAAAGGGAATGGAGAATCAAGTTTACAGGATTCCTTTCAAATTCTTTGTTCCAGGATTTGAGAAAATGTTATGACCAGTTTTATTTTTGGGATGGGCAAGATAAACTATTCTTTCACTGTACAAATCACATCAAATTATGACACATGGTGGCATCTTACTCAGTGACATTTAGAAGAAGAGTAGAACAAATAGTAGTAAGCGATTACTTTCCTATAGCTGAACTTAAATGTATGTCATACCACTTTTGTAGTATGTTTTGTTGCTAAAATGCATACATTTTTCTCTGAACTATAAAATATAAACAGACAAGCAGCATTTTTTAAATTTTTAAAGTATACATACAATGTAAATTGCAAATAAAATATTAAAATCAAGCTAAACAAAATTGTTACCGGTTATTAAAGTTGGTACAGTAAGTAAGGTTACGACATCCCAGTTGACATGGTTCTCTTACGTCTGCTAGGCATGTTAACATTGAAGACTCTGATGGGTTGTATTCACATTCATTATCAAACTTTTGCCAGTTTTGAGTATTTCCCCAGCTTGTACTGTATAATTTTGTACACAAATCCCTAAAAAACAGTACATTTTGTTAAAGAAAATATATTCACCCAGGACAGCCTTTTTTTAAACAGTTTAAATGATCTACTCAAACTGTACAAAAAAAAAATCTACAAAATGTCATCAGTTGTATCTTCTGTATTTTAAATAATAAACAAATCAATGCCTAGGAAAATAAATGTCTCTAAAGTGCATAATGAACTCTACAGTTACAGTAAAGTAAAATAGCTTTTTATCACTACTTGATGAGCAAATAAGTGTGGGTCTTTCCTGTACAGCCAACCCTTGTTGTTCTCAGTGTTTGCTGTACGGATTTACTATGAAAATGTAAGAGTGGCTCCTGAACAATACTGACAGGTGGACATGTTTGTATTATTTGGACATATACATTTTGTTACTGGTGTTGAATTATAGAGGTTGATAAAAGTTCACTTAGTAAAAACGGATTCCTCCCCAAGCAAAATAAAATCAACCAATGGAAAGAATGGCTTCACACCATGCTGGAGTCCAGATCCATTGATTTTGGAAAAGCTGTGAAACATACACCAGACAACAGTAGACAGTGGAAGGTTGATGCGTTTCACACAATTAACATGCTTATTCATAAATTTCAACCATGCAATCATGTGCAAGGCAAAATGTTGTTTATTAGATTTCCTTGTATATGATTGAGTTTAAAGTGAACACAGCTTCACTTTCCTAAGCACACATTTTTCTTTTGTAAATAAATGATAAGGCTTAACATGTCACAGGCATAAACCAATTCCTGTACATGACATGCTCTGTCAGAATGATTAAATATGATAAAAAAAATGCTGCATGTATGCATAAATAGATGTATAAATGCAGGATAGATGGATAAAACTACTGAGAGATGGCATTCCTGAAAATACTTCAAGAGTAACTTCACATTTATTGAGAAAAAAAAAACACATTCCCCTCTGGGTTATCTATGTACATTGCAGGGATTTTAATAAACTCCTACCCTTTGTTATTCTAAAGAAATAGCTGCTTGATGTTATGTGTCCATGTGCAAAGTGAATCTAATGGAAGTTATTTATATTTATTAATTAACTGCTGCATTTGCAGGTTTCTCAAAAGGAAAGTGACAGGGTCCGCATCTCTTTAGATGATTTTCCTTTGGGAGTATTTCATCAAAAATTACTTTTTGTTGCAGAGGATGCCTAAAATCTGACTTCTATTTTAGTGCAGGCCTCTAAGAAAACCAGTAAGCCTATCACACAAGCAGGGAATTACATATCTGGGGGGCGTTTTGTAAACCATCTGATTGAAAACAACAGGTTATTTTTTAGTAACATTCAAAAACAATATGACTTGTGTAGCAATTGTATATGATATACTGTAATATTTTATTTATATTTTCTCCCCATGAGAGTGGAGTTACACTTTAAAGCCTGTACGCAGAGAAATATATAGGCGGCCATTAGAGATGGCCTTGCGGTTTGCCCGGCGGTCGGTTCGCAGCGAATTTTGCTTGTTCGCTACCCGCCAAATTTTCGGACACATGGTGTCGTTCACGGCGGCCATATTTGTTTACATTGGGGAGAACTTTGACCTGTGACACAGCCGTCAGGTGGAACAGGACAGCCAATTAAAACATTCCAGCACATGGACAGTCCCCCTACCCTATGAATACACCCGATCTGGTGGCCATTTCACATTACGCTTTCTGCCAGTGTAGGGAGAGGTCTGCTGTGCTCATCAGGGAGAGTTTGCTAGATACATATAGTGCTGTGAAGATCCACAAAAGTCCCTTTCAGGGCTGGTATTTTTCGGTATAGGTCTAGTATCTTTTGAGCTTAGGGAGAGGTATCTAGTGGTTGCTTTAGGGGCAGTTAGAGATCGGCTGCAGTCACACACAAATCGCTCTGTCAATGTCCACAAAAGTCCTTTTGAGGGCTGGTATTTCGGTATAGGACTAGTATCTTTTGAGCTTAGGGAGAGGTATCCTGTGGTTGCTTTATGGGCAGTTAGAGATCGGCTGCAGTCACACAGAAATCGCTCTGTCAATGTCCACAAAAGTCATTTAAAATGCTCCAATGTCATTCTAGGGTCTATTACAGTCTCTTTACTATAGGGAGAGGTATCCATTGGTTGCTTTAGGGGCAGTTAGAGATCGGCTGCAGTCACACACAAATCGCTCTGTCAATGTCCACAAAAGTAATTTAAAGGGCTGCAAATTTTTTGGTATTGCTGTGCAGTGCACTAAAATGGGGTGGGGGAGGGGGTTAATCCACAGTATAATATACTTTGTAGAAAGCATATTATAGTGGATTAGTAGTATTATTGTGCACTGTACAGCATTGTGACAGGTGTGGTGGTGAGACTGAGTGTTTCTGCAGCAACACTACACTCAGTGACAAACTCCCTGGCCAATTATTTGTAGAACTGGTGTTATAGACCAGTGCCCCCCCCCCCCCCCACAATACCACATATTGAAGTGGGGTGTTATCAGATTATACTTTTACAAGTGTATTTGTGTTCTGCAACAATATTGCCTCTTTTGCTGTGTGAAGTCTGATACACACAGTGCCAAACTCACTGGCCATTTTTTTGTAGAACTGGTGTGATAGATCAGTGGCCCCCCTATAGCACATATTGAAGCGGGGTGTTATTTAACAGTATAGTTTTCTAACAGTGTATTTTAGTCTTGCAAAAATTTGGCCTCTCTTGCTGTGTTGCCTGTGCTACACACAGTGACAACAGTTACTGGCCAATTATTTGTAGAACTGGTGTGATAGACCAGTGGCCCCCCAAACTTACAAGTGTATTTGTGTCCTGCAACAATATTGCCTCTTTTGCTGTGTGAAGTCTGATACACACAGTGCCAAATTCACTGGCCAATTTTTTGTAGAACTGGTGTGATAGACCAGTGGCCCCCCAATAGCACATATTGAAGCGGGGTGTTATTTAACAGTATACTTTTCTAAGAGTGTATTTTAGTCCTGCAAAAAATTGGCCTCTCTTGCTGGTTTGACTGTGCTACACACAGTGACAACAGTTACTGGCCAATTATTTGTAGATCTGGTGTGATAAAACTGTGGCCCCCCAATATCACATATTGAATCGGGGTGTTATTTAACAGTATACTTTTCTAAGAGTGTATTTTAGTCCTGCAAAAAATTGGCCTCTCTTGCTGGTTTGACTGTGCTATACACAGTGACAGCAGATACTGGCCAATTATTTGTAGAACTGGTGTGATAAACCTGTGGCCCCCCCAATACCACAGATTGAAGCGGGGTGTTATCTACCTTTTTCCAGATATACTGCGATTCTCTAGAGACTGTTGTCACAGGGTAATTAAAAAACATGACAGGCAGAGGAAGAGGCTGAGACATACGCAGGGGTGGTAGGGGTAGGGCAGGAGCGGTAGGCCGGAGCCTAACTGTGAAGTTTCAAAAGCTGCGTGCAATTACGACAAAGGACACACCAGACTTGGTTGAGTGGGTCACTCAGCCTTCCTCTTCTGCACCCTTCTCATCCTCTCTATCTGCACCCTCTTCACGCTCTGCTGTGTGCACCCCCAAAGACACCACCACCACCACATACCCTCCACTTGAGTCACTGGAATTATTTTCCGATCCATCACAAGACATTTGCGATGCGCAGCCATTGTTAGAATCGGATCAGGAAGAGGAGGCAGCAACAGCCGCCACTCAGCAGTCTGACGACAGTACCCAGATCAGCCCAAGGAGGTTGGTCCCCGCTGTTGCTGCCTACTTTGAGATCTCGAATGTTAGTGGTGGGGAAGATGACGTTGATGATGACGAGTCTATGGACGTCACGTGGGTGTCCACAAGAGTGGAAGAGGAAGGGAGTTCAGAGGGAGAGACGTACCGGCAGATAGGGAGGAGAGGCAGGCAGAACTTGCATTGCACAAGAGATAGAAAGCGGCCGGCAAATGTATCAGGAGCGAGCCATCAACCATGTACAGTTACATCTGGCGCTCCCAGGACGCTGGCACATGGCTCCGCAGTGTGGGCTTTTTTTAATGTGTCTGTTGCTGACAACAGTGTTGCCATCTGCAGCCTTTGCAGTCAATAGGGATGATCGAACGGTTCGGGTCGACCATCGGTTCGACCCGAACATTGACTGTTCGAGGTTTAGCCGAATTCCGAACTTTTTGCTGAAAAAGTTCGGAATTCGGCACTCAGAACCGACCAAAATGCAATGGGACAGGAACTGGGCTTTAAAAGCCCGTGATTGGACCAGAACCATCAGTAAAAGCCAATTGAGGGGGCAGGAGAATGCTAGGAATGTGATTGAAGTGACTAGGGGGTCCAGAGGCCAATCATTAGTGAATACGCCCCCAGTATATAAGATAGCCACGCCAAATCTCTACCATTTTAATACAGGGCTGTGGAAGAGAGTGGAAGCAGTTCTGTTACTCCTGCTTCAAAGTGTCATTTAGCAATTATTAGTGTGAGGAAAGGGATATCTAGTTTAGTTAGGGTACTATTTTCCACTATAGTTAGATTTAATAATCTAGTTTCTGTAGGGAAAGTGTTTAGTGTAAGGGGACCGTAGTGTAGTGTAGGGTTAACTGACTCTGACTGCTATGGTAGGGTGACAAAACCCTTTCATGTCACGGTGACCGCTATAGAGAAAAGATCGTTTCTCTTAGAACACTTATAGAACTGGATAGTGGCTTCGCCCCTGTCACCCTGCTTTTTGCTGCAGGCGTTTATAGGGCTTTTTTCAGGACATGTTTGGAGTCAGGCATGACATCTGAATTTCTGTGTAGGGGTATATATATACACACACACACACACACACATGTATGTATATATACATACACATATATAGGTGTGAAAGTAGCAGAAACCTATGCTTGCGCTAATGAAATAATTAACACCCATATGGCTTGTCTGCTATAACACCTATATGTGTGTATGTGTATAAATACATATAAGTGTGTGTGTATATATACCCCTATACAGAATTTCAGATGTTTTGCCTGCCTTCAAAGACCCCCAAAAAATGCCCAAAAAAACGCCTGCTGCAAAAACACACCTGGGCGTTTTTGTAGCTGGCGTTTTCTTGGGCATTTTTTGGGCATCTCTGGAGGCAGGCATAACATCAGAACTTCTGTGTAGGGGTATATATACACACACACACATGTATGTATATATACACATACACATATATAGGTGTGAAAGTAGCAGAAACCTATGCTTGCGCTAATGAAATAATTAACACCCATATGGCTTCTCTGCTATAACACCTATATGTGTGTATGTGTATAAATACATATAAGTGTGTGTGTATATATACCCCAATACAGAAGTTCAGATGTTATGCCTTCCCCCACAGACCTCCAAAAAATGCCCAAAAAAATGCCTGCAATAACACACCTGGGCTTTTTTTTTTTTGGCGCAGGCGTTTTTTTGGCCATTTTTTGGGGGCCTTTGGAGGCAGGCAAAACATCTGAAATTCTGTATAGGGGTATATATACACACACACTTATATGTATTTATACACATACACACATATAGGTTTTATAGCAGAGAAAGCATATGGGTGTTAATTATTTCATTAGCGCAAGCATAGGTTTCTGCTACTTTCACACCTATATATGTGTATGTGTATATATACATACATGTGTGTGTGTATATATACCCCTACACAGAAGTTCTGATGTTATGCCTGCCTCCAATAACCCCCAAAAAATGCCCAAAAAAAAGCCAGCTACAAAACCGGCAAGGTGTGAAAATAGCGAAAGCCGTATGCCTGTTCTATTGCAATTTTAATACAAACAAACTTTTTTTTCTGGTTCTGGACATGCTACAGAGCTGAAACTTCACATGTACACTTTTTAGACCCCCCCAGACACTAAATCCAAAGAAATCTAATGTTTTTTTTCAATAATTTTTTCAATAATTGTCTCTCTATCAAAAATGACAATTTTTAAGAACTTTTGTTTGTGTGATTAATAGTCCCTGGGGCATGACCCAGAACCCTAGGCACTTTTTAGGGGCATTTATTGGGTTTCAGGGCTTCAAAATGGTGTTTTTTGATTACCGAAGTTCGGGTCCCATTGATTTCAATGGGGTTCTGAAATCCGGGCCGAACTTTCGGGAAGTTTGGGTGTTCTGGTCGAACCGAACTTTTGAAAAGTTCGATCATCCCTAGCAGTCAACGCATAAGTTGCGGTAAGCCCAACACTCACCTAGTGACAACCGCCTTAACCACTTGCCCACTGGGCACTTAAACCCCCTTCCTAACCAGACCAATTTTCAGCTTTCAGTGCTCTCACATGCAACACTGTCCCCATATGAAATTTTCATCCTTTCTTTTGAGCTTTCTTTTGGTGGTATTTAATCATAATTGGGTTTTTTATTTTTTGCGCTATAAATGAAAAAAGACCGAAAATTTTGTAAAAAAATGCATTTTTCTTCGTTTTGGTTTTAAATTTTGCAAATTTAGTCATTTTTCTTCATAAATTTTGACTAAAATTCATACTGCTACATATCTTTAGTAAAAATAACCCAAATAAGTATACATTTTTTGGTCTTTGTGAAGGTTATAGAGTCTACAAGCTAAGGTGCCAATCATTGAAAATTGATCACACCTAAAGTACTGATGGCCTATCTCATTTCTTGAGACCCTAACAAGTCAGGACAGTACAAATACCCCCCAAATTCCCTTTTTGGAAAGTAGACATTCCAAGGTATTTAGTAAGAGGCATGGTGAGTTTTTTGAAGTTGTAATTTTTTCCCACAATTCTTTGCAAAATTAAGATTTTTTAAAATATTTTTCACAAAATGGTCATATTACAAAGTTATTTCTCACACACTGTACAGGCATACTTGCAACTACACCCCAAAATACATTCTGCTACTCCTCCTGAGTATGGCGATACCACATGTGTGACACTTTTCTACAGCCTGACCACATACAGAGGCCCAACATCCAAGGAGCACCGTCAGGCGTTCTAGAAGCAAAAATGACACATATAATTTTCTGACGACTTATGACGACAGGACAATGGAAACCCCCATAAAATGACCCCATTTTGGAAAGAAAATACCCCAACACATAATCTAGGAGGCATAATGAGTCTTTTGAACATGTCATTTTTTTCCACAAGTTTTTGGAAAATGTGGAAAGAAAAGCAAAACGCATTTTTTTTACACAAAGTTGTCCATTTATAAGACATTTCTTACACATCGCATGCACATAGCAAAAATGACACCCCAAAATACATTCTGTCACTCCTCCTGAGTATGGCGATACCACATATGTGACACTTTTCCACAGCCTGGCCACATACAGAGGCCCAACATGCAGGGAGCACCGTCATTTCCTGACTTCCCATTACAATTTTGTGAGGCACTGTAGGGCACTGATAAGCATTGTAGTGGCACTGATGTGGCATGGATGTGGCCCGGATGAGTACTGATGTGGCATGGATGTGGCACTGATGAGCACTGATGTGGCATGGATGCGGCACTGATGAGCACTGACGTGGCATGGATGTGGCACTGATGAGCACTGATGTGGTACGGATGAGCACTGACGTGGCATGGGTGTGGCACTGATGAGCACTGACGTGGGATGGATGTGGCACTGATGAGCACTGATGTGGCATGGATTAGCCCTGACGTGGCATTGATGTGGCATGGATGAGCACTGAAGTGGCATGAATGAGGCACAGGTGAGCACCCTGACGTGGCATGGATGTGACATTGATGTGGCATGGATGAGCACTGACGTGGCATGGATGTGGCACGGATGAGCACTGACGTGGCATTGATGTGGCACGGATGAGCACTGATGTGGCATGGATGAGCACTGACGTGGCATGGATGTGGCACAGATGAGCACTGACGTGGCATTGATGTGGCACGGATGAGCACTGACGTGGCATGGATGAGCACTGACGTGGCATTGATGTGGCACTGATGTGGCATGGATGTGGCATGGATTAGCACTGACGTGGCATTGATGTGGCACGGATGACCACTGATGTGGCACGGATGAGCACTGAATTGGCATGGGTGTGGCATGGATGAGCACTGACGTGGCATGGATGTGGCACGGATGAGCACTGACGTGGCATTGATGTGGCACTGACGTAGCATGGATGTGGCACGGATGAGCACTGACGTGGCACTGATGTGGCATTGATGTGGCATGGATGAGCACTGATGTGGCATGGATGTGGCATGGATGAGCACTGACGTGACACGGATGAGCACTGAAGTGGCATGGATGTGGCATGGATTAGCACTGACGTGGCATGCATGTGGCACAGATGAGCACTGACGTGGCTTTGATGTGGCACGGATGTACACTGATGTGGCATGGATGAGCACTGACATGGCATGGATGAGCACTGACGTGGCATTGATGTGGCATGGATGACCACTGACGTGGCACGGATGAGCACTGAAGTGGCATGGATGTGGCACGGATGAGCACTGAGGTGGCATGGATGTGGCACGGATGAGCACTGACGTGGCATGGATGAGCGCAGATGAGGGATAGATGAGCATGGATGTGGCATGGATGAGCACTGAGGTGGCATGGGTGGGCACAGACGTGGGATGGATGAGCACAGACAGCATGGGCAGGCACAGATGCCGCACGGATGAGGCATGGATGAGCACGGATGTGGCACGGATGTGGCACGGATAAGCATGGATGTGGCATGGATGAGCACTGAGGTGGCATGGGTGGGCATGGATGAGGCACGGATGATGCATGGATGAGGCACGGATGATGCATGGATGGGGCATGGCTGAGGCACAGATGGGGCACAAATGAGGCACTAATTGGGCACAATGAGGCAGAGGAGGCGTGCAGCTGCAGTTTCTCTCCTCTCCTCGCATGCTGTACCGATTGCTGTGTACAGCGTCCGAGGAGAGGAGAGAAATGAACCGGACATGCGCCGGTTTGTTGTGACGTGATCGCTCCGTCATTGGGCGGAGCGATCACGTGATAAAGGACCGCTCTCATTGGCCCTTTACCACGATCCGTGTTGCGTCGGGTCCCCGGGACCCGGCGAGCACGGACACTCACGTGTGCGCGCCCCAGGGGGCACGTGGGAGCGCGGTTCTGGGTGGACATCCATGTACGCCCTCCCAGAACTAGACAACCACTTTGCGGCCGTGTTTTCACAATAGGCCGGTCGGAAAGTGGTTAAGAAGGCACCTAAACTCCCATCACCGAGCTCATTGGGAGCAACACCGTCAGAACCCACAAAGCCACACTCCAGGCTCTCACCGTCCAACCACTTCTCCTTCTGCTTCTCCTCTCTCCTCACATTTCCCCTCCACTCCACCTTCCATGATGCCGTTGTCACGTTGTTCTGGAAAAAGGCAGGCTTCTGTGGTCCAAATATTGAAGCGGAAAAAAATGATGACGCCGGATAACCCTCTTGCCCAAAGTTTGAACTGATAGCCCGCCAACTACTGCCATATCAACTGGTGGAATCGGAGGCCTTTCGTAAATTTGTGGCCATTGGAACACCACAATGGAAGGTCCCAGGCAGGAAATATTTCTCGCAAAAGGGCATTCCAGAGCTGTATGACCATGTTAAGGGGCAAGTGAATATATCTCTGGCACACAGTGTTGGTGCCAACAGACACACAGACCACAGACACATGGTCTAGCAAACACGGGCAGGGAAGGTATATCACTTTTACTGCCCACTGGGTGAACCTTCTGACGGCCGTTAAGCATGTAACCCGTGGCACCCGTGTAGATTTAGTTGTACCGCCACGGATTGCAAGCAGGCCTGCCTCTTCTTCTCCTTCTCCTCCATCCTCCCTCTCCTCCTCGGCTGACTCCTCCTCTTCCGCTGCTACCGTCTCTCCTCCTGCGCCGTCCAAGATCCCCAGAACCTATTTCACATGCCAGGTGAGACGTTGCCATGCTGTGCTGTGTCTGTTGTGCCTGGAAGCCAAGAGCCACACTGGTCCTGCACTCCTTTCAGCTTTGCGTTCACAGGCAGATCAGTGGCTGAGACCGCTGAATTTGTCAGTTGGTAAAGTGGTGTGCAACAATGGTGCCAATCTGCTGAGCATGCTGAAACAGGGGCAAAATAACACATGTGCCATGCATGGCACACGTCCTGAACTTGGTGGTGCAGCGATTCATTGGCATATACCCTGGGGTCCAGGACGTCTTGCGGAAGGCCAGAAAAATCTCAGGCCATTTCCGAAGATCTTACACAGCCATGGCTCGCCTTGCTGAGATTCAGCAGCGACACAACCTGCCCCTAAGGCGTCTTATTTGTGACTGCCCGACGCGATGGAACTCAACGTTGCATATGCTCGATAGGCTGCTCCAGCAGAAACATGCAGTTAATGACTACCTTTTCGAACTCGGCGGCAGGACAGGTTCTGGGGAGCTTGGGTTTTTTTCACCTCGCCAGTGGCTGCTCATGCGGGACACATGTAGACTTTTGTGGCCATTCGATGAGATCACCAAACTGGTCAGTCAAGGCCAGGGCGCCATAAGTGACATCATACCTTACACCTTCTTTCTGGAGCGTGCATTGCGTTGTGTCATTGATCAAGCCGTCGGGGAGCAGGAGCAGGAAGATCAGGAAGTCGCAATGTTGGATGAATTCCCAGGGGGTGCTACTCCATCTGAGACAAATCTACAGGAGGAGTCTGAAGAGGAGTCAGAGGAGGAGGATGGTGCTGGGGGGGATGAGGAGGAGCAAGAAGAGCATGCTTTAAACCTTTCTGGGATCCCTGGTGTTATCTGTGGATGGGGGGAGGAGAACGAGGACGACATTATACTGGCTGATGAGCTGGAAGCAGGCCACTATACCGCTTCCAGTTTAGTGGGAATGGGGGCCTACATGCTGCAGTGTTTTAAGGTAGGACCCTCGTATAAAACGCATAAAGGCCAAGGACTAGTACTGGGTGGCAACGTACTTAGACCCCCGGTACAAACACAAAATGGCGGAAATGTTACCACAATCACAGAGGGCGGTCAGAATGCAGCACTTCCAGGCCTTGCTGCGGGAAATGCTGCATTCTGCTTTTCCATGCGCTGGTAGAGGAATTTCCAGTCACAGAGAGACAATTGCGGGTAGCAATCCAACAGCATCTGCAAGAAGAGGGCGGTTGGAAGATGTCTTGGTCACTTCAGATATGAGATCTTTCTTTCAGCCGAACCATCGACAGCTGTAGACCGACAGGTGTCCGACTACATCGGGTTAACGGCCGATGTGAACGCTCTGAGGAGTGATGAACCCCTGGACTACTGGGTGGGCAGGCTTGACCTCTGGCCAGAGCTTGCACAATTTGCAATGGAAATGTTGGCTTGCAGTGTCCTGTCCGAAAAAGGACGTTAAGCGCAGCAGGGGGGGATCGTGACCGATAAGCGCACTTGCCTAGCTCATGACAGTGTAGACTACCTCACATTTATAAAAATGAATGAGGCGTGGATCTCTGAGGAATTCAACACATGTGACCAGTAGACCAGGTTTCATCGAAATTCCTCCTGCCAGGCCACAAAAATCCGCCAGACTACCATCCACCCACAACAATTCCTGGTCCTTGGCTTCGCTACATACAGCGGCATAAAAGGCATTGAGCTAATTTTGGAGCCTATACAGGCCGACACTTACGGTTCTGTGTACTGTTAACGCCTACCGTACCTCTAGCCATCAAAAACAAAGTTCTTTGCTGTCAGTTCAAACCATGTGAGCTATTTTTTGGAGCCTATACAGGCCGACACTTACGGTTCTGTGTACTGTGAATGCCTACCGTACCTCTTGCCATCAAAAACGAAGTTCTTTGCTGTCAGTTCAAACCATGTGAGCTAATTTTTGGAGCCTATACAGGCCGACACTTACTTCTGTATACTGTGTGAATGCCTAATGTATCTTCAGCCACAGAATTCGACGTACTTAGCTGTCAGGTAAACCCATGTGGGCTAATTTTTGGGGCCTATACAGGCCAACACTTACTTCTGTATCCTGTGAATGCCTAATGTACCTTCAGCCACAGAATACTACATTCATAGCTGTCAGGTAAACCCATGTGGGCTAATTTTTGGGGCCTGGAATGGCTGACACTTACTTTATCCTGTGAATGCCTAATTTTTCAGACTGGAAATAAAAAACAATGGGTCTGTAAAGGTTCCGCCAAATTGTGAAATGGATGCGGACCCATTTTACAGTTGTGTGAATGGACCCTATATGTATTAGACAATATATTTACCAGCTGCTGTCAGTTCTGGCTGATTTATGAAAAAAAAAAAAACTTACCATTAGTGTACTGGTAACGGCCTTTCTCTTAACCCTTCCAGGACGGCCTACATATGAGAGATTGTGGCTCCGCCTCACAGGAAACACAACTAATTTGCAGCTGTTAAAAACGTCCCACCCATCCTTGAGATTCAGTAATAGAAAAGTACCTTTCCAACCGAACCTTCAAGGGACACAGTTATTCAATAACATACAGTTACACATATATATACATATTTAACTCACCACCACCTTTGGGCGGGAAGTAGGCCGGCCGTCCTGGAAGGGTTAAGAGAAAGGCCGTTACCAGTACACTAACGGTAAGTTTTCTCCTTTCACCCTTCCAGGACGGCCTACATATGAGAGGATAATAAAGGAATCCATACTGGCCTACCTTAGGGCGGGACCACTGCCTGTAAAACCTTTCTGCCAAAGGCAAGGTCTTGTTGCGACAGTACTTCCACACAATAGTGCTTTAGGAAGGTATCTTGACTGGACCAGGTGGCTGCATGGCGGATCTGCTCCCAGGATGCTCCGGCTCTTTCGGCCCAGGAAGTTGCCATGCCCCTTGTGGAATGTGCCTTCAGATTTGCTGGTGTGGGGGTACCTGACACCTTATATGACATGCTAATGGCTTGCTTAATCCACCTAGAGATCCAGGGCTTTGATGCTTGTAAACCCCTTCTTGGTCCAGAATGTAGAACCAACAGGTGGCTAGACCTCCTAAACCCTTTGGTTCTTTCCAGATATGCAAGAAGTCACCTTCTTAAATCTAGGCAATGAAATTTTTGTTCCTTTGCACAACTAGGTTTTTCACAGAAAGATGGCAGGTCCATCTCTTGATTCCTGTGAAAGGAAGAAACTACCTTGGGTAGGTACAGTGGGTCTGGTCTAAGAATCACTCTGTCTTGGACAGTTCGCATAAAGGGCTCCTTTATGGACAAACTTTGTAAATCTCCCACTCTTCTGGCTGTGGTGATTGCCAACAGAAACGTTAACTTAATTGACAAAATGTTCAAACGAACTTTGTTCAATGGTTCACACTAGGTGTCTCTAGTACTAGCGTTAAGTTCCAAACTGGAACATTAGTTCTGTTACTCGGAGACGCTCTTCCCCGAGCTAACAAAAATCTTTTAATTAAAGGCTCTTTAGCCAGACTTTTGTCTAAAAAAACAGAAAGTGCCGCTATCTGTACTCTAAGGGTGTTAACCGCCCCATCCTGTAAAAATTACAGGATAATCGGGATTGAGGCAGAGGAATTCTTCTTCTGACTCTGCCAAGCACAGAATGTTTTCCAGATTTTGGAATACTTTTTCCTAGTCACTGGCTTTCTACTTAAAAGGAGGGTATCAATGACCCTCTCTGAACAACCTTTCTCCTTCAGTATTTGGCGCTCACTACCCAGGCTGTTAACTGAAAAAACTGTGGTCTGGGGTGAATCAGAGGCCCTTGTAGTAACAGATCTGGAACCTCTGGTAGTTTCCAAGGAGCTGTCACTGATAGGGATACCAAGGTCGCAAACCACGTTCTCTTTGGCCACCCAGGTGTGATCAGGATGAGGCGTAGTTGCGACCATCCACTGAGTCTCTGTAGAACTCTCGAAATTAGATTTTGTGGAGGAAAGGCATAGGCTAGCCTGAAAGGCCAAGGCTGTGCTAGAGCATCCAGGCCCAACATACCCCTTTGCCGTGTCAGAGAAAAGAACGGTCTTACTTTTCTGTTCTGCCAAGTGGCAAACATGTCCACTTCTGGCTGACCAAACTTTTGGACTAGTAGCTGAAAAATTCTGGGGTTCAGTTCCCATTCTGTCTGTTTGATGGAATGAGGACTGAGGAAGTCCGCTTCCCAGTTGTCCTTCCCTTTTATGTACATGGCTGAAAGAGAAATCACTCTCTTTTCTGCCCAGCATAGTGTCTCCTGAGCTAATTTTAACAGGGTGCCCGATCTGGTCCCCCCCCTGATGATTCAAGTAAGCTACTGCTGTAGCATTGTCTGAATGGACTTGGACTTCTTTCCCTAGAATGTCCTTCTCGAAGGCTCTTAAGACCTTTCCCACTGCTTTCAGTTCTCTGTAGTTGGATGAGGTTTGACTCAGCTGTATATCCCAGGTGCCCTGGGCCCGAGCTCCTTCTAGGTGAGCTCCCCACCCTTCGGAACTTGCGTCCGTGGTGATCTTTACGGGTTGCTCTTGACCGCAGAGTCGCCCCTCCTTCAGGTTTTGGGGAACTGTCCACCATTTTAGTGATGATATTACTTGAGGGGAAAGTGTAATCTTTTCGTCTAAGGACTCCTGTCTCTTGTTCAAAGAGATCAGGTGGAAAAATTGGAGGTCTCGTGAGTGCAGTTGGGCCAACTCTACAGCTGGAATACACGCTGTCATTAGCCCCAAAACTCTCATGATCTGTCTCCTGGAACACCGAGGATGGGAGCAGATATCTTTTACAGCTGAGACCACCTTTTCCACCTTTTCTTCTGGGAGAAAAAGTTTCTTTATTCTGGAATCTATCTTGTACCCCAGATAGACTTGGGCCTGTGCTGGCTGTATTGAGGATTTCTACATATTTAGCAGCCATCCTACCGTTTGTAGGACTGACATCACCTTTTGGGTGTCTGCCATGGTCTGTATTGCTGATCTTGCAAAGATCAATATGTTGTCCAGATAAGGGATCAAATTTAGGCCTTGCAGATGAAGATGGCCTACTACCTCTGCCAAGATCTTTGTAAAGATCCTTGGACTTGCTGCTAAGCCAAAGGGAAGAGCTCTGAACTGCCAATGTGCAGTTCCTTCTTCCGTCACAATTGCGAATCTGAGAAATGCTTGATGTTCCGGATAGATTGGGACATGTAGGTAAGCATCCCTTAAATCCAATGTGGTCATAAAGACGTTCTGGAACAGATTTTTTCTGACCGCATAAATGTTCTCCATGGAGAACTTCTTGTATATCAGAAATTTGTTTAATTTTTTGAGGTTTATTACTAGCCGGAATTTCCCTGAGGGTTTTGGCACCACAAATATGTGGGAGTAAAAGCCTTGGAATACCTGACCTGGTGGTACAGGTGAAATCACCCTCTGTTCTGCTAGTTCCAAAATACCTTCTATCAGTGCCTTTCTCTTTTGTTCTACTTTTGAGGGATAAGTTGTTGTTATTTCTGACACCGGCTGAGAGGAAAACTCCAGTCGGTAACCTTCCCGAATGATCCAGAGAATATAGGGGCTGGCTGAGATGTTTTCCCATTGGGAAGTAAAATGGGTCAACCTGCCCCCTACCCTGACGCTGGCGTCAGTTGGTCTCTTTAGACTTGGGTCCAGGTTTAAGGAACAGTAAATTGGTTCCTTGTTTTCCCTTTGCGGGACCACCTCTCCTGGCCTGTCCCCTGAAAGGCCTTTTTTGATTTTTGTCTTGGAAGTTCCGAAAAGGATTACCTTCCCATTTTGTCCTTCTTCCTAATGGGGAATTTTTTCCCCTTCTCTGCGGATCTGGATAAAGCATCATCCAGTCCTGAACCGAACAGAAATGATCCCTCAAAGGGTAATGCGCAAAGCCTTACTTTGGAAGCTATATCACCTTCCCATGCTTTGACCCAAACTGCCCTTCTAGAAGAATTCACTAGCGCTGCTGTTTTTGCAGAGGCTACTATTGACTCTACTCCTGAGTCTGCTAAGTAGGACACTGCTTTCCCAATCACAGATAAGGAATCTATTAGGTCTTGTGATCCCTCCATTGTAGAGACATGTTTAGACAATTCCTTGATCCAGAAGTCTGCATTTCTGGCCATACAGGTATTAGCTAGAGCTGTAGTCATATTATATGAGTTAGAGGCCCATGCCTTTTTTAGTAGGGATTCGATCCTGCGATCCATGGCATCCCTAATGTGACCAGCATTTTCAAAGGACAAATCTGTCCCCCTTGATAGCTGGGTCAGAGGAGCGTCCAGTTTCGGACTTTTTGTAAATACCTCCAATTCCTGTTCCTCAAAGGGATACCTTCTTTTCCAGCTATTTGGTCTGGATAAGGCATGCATAGGGAATTTCCATTCCTGATGAATCATGTCTTTTAACGATTGGTGAATGGGAATTGTTCTGTACTGGGCTCTTTCCAAGCCTTTGTACACTTTGTCTTTACTGGAAGACTCCCTTACTGGGGTAGTGATTCATTCAGTGGCATGCACCACCTTAAGGAGACTCTCCATACATTCCAAAGGAAAGAGGCTTTTGTTCCTTTTGAAATTATCCCTTTCCTCCTCACTGTCACTGTCTCTGTCTGAGTCCTTATCCGAACTGGATGGAAATCTCATGTAACTAGTGCCTTCCCCTGGATCCTCCTTTTCCCTGACCTGTGATGAGGGAATAGTTTGTGATCCTGACCAGAGAGACGAGGGTCCTCTTGACCACCCACTATCCTGAGAGGACAAGCTATCCTTGGATACTTCCTCTGTCTGTGTTGGGGTCTGAGGGATAGCTGCTGTAGTCCTGAATGACTGAATAGTAGCTAACATTTCCTCTTGCATTGATTTGAGGAAATCCTTCATTAGAATTGATGCTTCTTGCCCTGCTAACTTATTAATACAAGTATGGCATAAGGGCTTTAAGTAAGACTTAGACAATCTATCCCCACAATTCCCACACTTTCTAGACATGCTAGTGTTGGTGTTAGAAGGGGGTTTGGCAGGGGCCTCCTGTGCCGGTGGAAGACCTGTGTATAAACACAAGAAGAAAGAAACACACTAGTGTGAAACAACAGACATTTTCTAGTCTACCACTGCGGCTACTCAGTTCAGGAAAGGACAAGGCATGCCTGTCTCCCATAGACAGCAGTCGGCCCGCCACCGGTGTAGTCACTTACCCAGTCCTGTCGCCACCTGTGCTGTCTCTTTCTCCTCTATGGGAAGTGCGGACATCCGTGTCTCTTTGGGGTGTTTCAGCCCCTTCGTAGCCGGAGATTCTGCCATGAATTCACATGGACCCGGCGTCTCCTCCACGCTGCGCCTCTTCCGGGTATCGCTCGCTCCTCCTCTTCTGCCTGGAACTTCCGGTCTTCACAGCGTGGCTTGAGGCGCGCTCCTTGGTGGGAAATTTGAAATCCTTACCGCCTAGAGAAGCAATGGAGGAGACTTTCCTGTAGAGACAACAGGACTTCAGGTATTGAGGGACCTTCTCTGTAAGGTAAACCGACTACCTGGCATGTTTGGCGACCTGCAAGTTCCTGTTTCCAGGATGCAGATAGGGAGGAACCTGCCATTAGGCCATCCGTACCTGCCTTCCAGGGTTACCTATCAGACAGTCCTTTGCCTTCAGGTCAGAAAAAAAACAAACGTTCCGATGTGAGGTTGGAAACACAACTAAACTGAAGCTCAAGGATGGGTGGGACCTTTTTAACAGCTGCAAATTAGTTGTGTTTCCTGTGAGGCGGAGCCACAATCTCTCATATGTAGGCCATCCTGGAAGGGTGAAAGGAGAAAAATGTTTATATTGAAAACATTAAAGTATCTCTACATATATATAAGCTTGCGATGATATAATCACATGATCACAAAATCAAATGATCAAAGCAAGCTAAAACCTTTGTAACAATATTTAAATGAAGTAAATATAGTAAATATATAGAAAAACGGTTGGTTGGAATTCAACAATCTTTTGGTCAAAAATTCACATCGATATAGAATAATACAACATTTGAATCCAAATTATTATTCTCACTCCATAAAGAAATTTCAGCATACATACTAATTATCCATCCGTTAATGAAAAAGCTGGACTAAAACCTTTGTCTCACCTTTCAGTGCGATCCCCCATATATACATAGACGATCTTTAATCCGATATTTACATAAGAATTAGACAAAACACATTGTGTAGATTGGTTTCATCTGTATTGTTTCCCATGATATAAATCAACCAGAAAAAGTATTTTTAAAGGGTTTTAATCAAAAAAGACCCTTAATGAAAAAAGTCCTAGTTGAAAGAAAAAAACCTTTCCTCTTTTGCAAGAAAATTACAAATAAAATTGTATGCCGATGAAAACAAAACAACACAATATGGAGGCAAAACCTTTTTTAGAATAACATATAAAGAAACATATACAGGATACCCAATGTCATAGACAAAAAGTTTGTTGTTAATAGCTGCAAAAAACTGCAGAAAACTACAAAACTACATTTTCGTCACTTTAAGTTAAAAATCGCTCTGGAAAGAGATATATAACAAAGATAGATTGAATGGGTGTTACTCATAAAAGTGAGTGATGTCCCATTCAAAGTTTAAGCCATAGGGTAGGCGTGTCTGGAGTTTAAACATCCAGAACACTTCTCTTCTGCAGAGGGGTCGAAGTATCACCTCCTCTGATTGGTTTATTAACTTTCTCAATGACTTGAATTTGTACTAGAGAAGTGTCACCTCCATGTACATTATTGAAGTGACGAGCAACATTGGTTGATTTTAGTCCCCTTATATCACTTAGATGCTCCCTGAATCGCTCTTTTAGTTTAGGCGTGATTCTGCCTACATATTGAATAGAGCATTCTTTGCAGGTTATTTAGTAAATGAGAAAATGTTTATTACAATTGAAAACTTTGTGATATATTCTTCTTTTTTGATTAAAACCCTTTAAATATACTTTTTCTGGTTGATTTATATCATGGGAAACAATACCAATGAAACCAATCAACTAAGCAATGTGTTTTGTCTAATTCTTATGTAAAGATCAAATCAATTAGTCTATGTATATATGGGGGATCGCACTGATTGATGAGACAAAGGTTTTAGTCCAGCTTTTTCATTAACGGATGGATAATTAGTATGTTCTCAACTTTCTTGCTGAAATTTCTTTATGGAGTGAGAATAATAATTTGGATTCAAATGTTGTATTATTCTATATTGATGTGAATTTTTGACCAAAAGATTGTTGAATTCCAACCAACCATTTTACTATATACAGTATTTACTATATTTACTTCATTTAAATATTGTTACAAAGGTTTTAGCTTGCTTTGATCATTTGATTTTGTGATCATGTGATTATATCATTGCAAGCAATATATATATATATATATATATATATATATATATATATATATATATATAGAGAGATTCTTCAATGTTCTCAATATAAACATTTTTTCACTCCTTTATAAACTTTTTCGATAATGTTTTTGGGTCTTGATTTCTTTTTCTCACATTTAGAACATCTATATTAATCCCATTATATATTACAACTGATTATTATCAATATGAGTTTAAATCAGGCTCCTCAAATTTTCCCAATTGTTGTCAATTATAACAATATTAATTTATTTTCATATTTTTTAAATACACATTTATTTATTATAATTATTTTTATTTCACTTAATTTTTGTTAAATATTGGACACACATATTCATGCATATTTATTTACACATTTGTTTATTCATTTTTATTCATATATTGCTTTTTCACACCTTTTTTTCCACATAAATATTTACACACTGTACATTAATTAATCCATATAATGTAATTAACTGTATTTATATTTCAATTACATTTTCTTTTATATTTAGGATGAATTTTCTTATCTGTGTTAATTTTTTCCTTCTTTTTTTTTGGAATTCTATATATCACATATATACACTCAATATACACGTTTTCACATTTATAACAATTACATTTTTCTTTACATCCTGGTTTTCTTGCACATTATGATATTTGAATTATATTATTTTATATGTGGACAAGAGGGAGGAAACCAGTTTGAACATTCAATATGTTATTACATTTAATATGTCAATTCATGTAATTTGTTTACATAGTTACATAGTTACATAGTAGGTGAGGTTGAATAAAGACAATAGTCCATCTAGTTCAACCTGTGTAGGTGTGTGTGGCTGTAATCATCTCACATACCCCTGAATGTTCTGATCCTTGAGATGTAAGTCTAAGAGTGTTTGTATATCTTTTTCTTCTTTTAGTAGAAGTATTGTGATAAAATTGTCTTTCAGGTATGTTGGTTGATGGTTGTTAAGCTATATATGAAAGTCGTCTTCTGGTAAATTGATTTGAGGTGTGTTAATTACCTCTAGATTAGCTCCAATTGGTATGTTGCCTTCATATGCAGCTATCACACCAACATCCCATGTGTGGTTATGAGTAAGCATTCTCCAGTATCGTGAAATGTGTAAACCTGTTGCATTTGCCTGTAATGTACTGTCCTCATTTTATCTATGGTGAGGAATAAATGCTTCAATGTTTTGATTAAGTTCCTGAGTGTGGTCACTTTTTCTCTTTGACTGTGAAGTATCTGGATGGAGGATCCAACTCGCATCGGAGTGTTTTGTCTCACCTGAGCGACTTTTCCATTTTCCTAGTTCTCCAGGGTCTTCAAAAGTGTGATAGGTTGTCAGGAAATTATGTGTGTAATTTTTGCTCCTAGAACACCTGGAGGTGCTACTTGGATGTTGGACCTCTGTATGTGGTCAGGCTGTGGAAAAGTCCCACACATGTGATATCGCCATACTCAGGAAAATGTATTTTTGGGGTGAAGTTGCAAGTATGCCTATACAGTGTGTGAGAAATAACTTGGTAAAATGACCATTTTGTGGAAAATAAAAAATCTTAATTTTGCAAAGAATTGTGGAAAAAAAATTACAACTTCAAAAAACTCACCATGTCTCTTACTAAATACCTTGGAATGTCTACTTTCCAAAAAGGGGCAATTTGGGGGGTATTTGTACTTAACTGGCTTGTTAGGGTCTCAAGAAATTAGATAGGCCGTCAGTACATCAGGTGTTATCAATTTTCAATGATGGGCACCATAGCTTGTAGACTTTATAACTTTCACAAATACCAAAACATTTATACTTATTAATACTTATTTGTGTTATTTTTACTAAAGATATGTAGCAGTATAAATTGTAGGAAAATTTATGAAGAAAAATTACTAAAGTTTCAACATTTTAAAACCAAAACGATGAAAAATGCATTTTTTTTTTCAAAATTATCGGTCTTTTTTTCAGTTATAGCGCAAACAATAACAAAACCCAATGATGATTAAATACCACCAAAAGAAAGCTCTGTTTGTGTAAAAAAAAGGATGAAAATTTAGTGTGGGTGCATGACTGAGTAATTGTCGTTCAAAATGTGAGAGCACTGGAAGCTGAAAATTGGTCTGGTTAAGAAGGAGGTTTAAGTGCCCAGTGGGTAAGGGTAAAGTGGTTGTAAACCTCGGACATATGAAATGTGAACAAAACATATCCTTCTGTAATGTTGTCTCAGTCAAAAGCATTGAGTGTAATTTCTCTCTGATATCTAGTTTCTTTATTATCTACATAAGTGATCTGACAAGTTTTCCAGACTCCAAGAGATAAAAAGGTGACAGAGAGGGAGCTCCAGCACACATCCTGTGATTGATATCCTCAGCTTTGCATAGTTCATGTGTGCTGTGTGGAAGGGCTGTTTCCTTTCCCTTTAATCAGCTCTCAGAGCTCTCCTCACTGAGTTGTCCGGTGTGAAACTTCAGCTCCCTGCTCCCTGTCCCCTGCATTGTGCTTCTGTGAAAAATATTTTTTATTTCTGTGTTTTACAAGACTATACAAGACAAAACGCTGCAGATAAACAGGTACAGCTTATGTAGGAGGATTTGTTTTATCTCTTTGTATCACCTGAGGCTAGTTGCTTCAGTGGATATGTAAGTGTTTACAACCACTTTAAAAGGTTTTAAATAGGACCTCAGTCTGTCTTTATATTAGCCTTGTGTTCCATGCATAGATTCATAAAAGAAGAATAATAGACAAACTGTAATTCAGACAGGATTTACTATATTGCACAGTGCAAAGGTACGAAAAGGTGTGAAAAAACTTGTAATGACTGTGCATTTTAAAGCGGAGTTCCACCCAATTTATTAACTTGCAATCTATCCCATGCCCATCCTCATTTCTACTGTAAATGGCAACACATTTTTTTTTTCTAAATACCTTTTTTTCTTTATTTCCTGAAGATCTTCTGGCTCTGGCCGCCTAGGCGATGATGTAACAAGGCGATTCCCATAGACTCCCCCTGGGATAGATGACGCTGATATCCCAGGAGTCCATGGGAATTGCCTAATACCGTAATCTTATGTGATTTCCTTCCGGGGTGTCCTCTGATAAACAGGATGCCATAACAACAGGGAGGGAACTTCCGCCGCCACCACCATTGCTATGACAACGCGTCAGGATGAAAGAGCGCCATGCAGTGGCATAGAAACATAGAAACATAGAATGTGTCGGCAGATAAGAACCATTTGGCCCATCTAGTCTGCCCAATATATCTGAATCCTATGAATAGTCCCTGGCCCTATCTTATATGAAGGATAGCCTTATGCCTATCCCATGCATGCTTAAACTCCTTCACTGTATTTGCAGCTACCACTTCTGCAGGAAGGTTATTCCATGCATCCACTACTCTCTCAGTAAAGTAATACTTCCTCATATTACTTTTAAACCTTCGCCCCTCTAATTTAAAACTGTGTCCTCTTGTGGTAGTTTTTCTTCTTTTAAATATGCTCTCCTCCTTTACCGCGTTGATTCCCTTTATGTATTTAAAAGTTTCTATCATATCCCCTCTGTCTCTTCTTTCTTCCAAGCTATACATGTTAAGGTCCTTTATCCTTTCCTGGTAAGTTTTTTCCTGCAATCCATGTACTAGTTTAGTAGCTCTTCTCTGAACTCTCTCTAGAGTATCTATATCCTTCTGGAGATATGGCCTCCAGTACTGCGCACAATACTCCAAGTGAGGTCTCACCAGTGTTCTGTACAGCGGCATAAGCACTTCTCTCTTTCTACTGCTTATACCTCTCCCTATACATCCAAGCATTCTGCTGGCATTTCGTGCTGCTCTATTACATTGTCTTCCCACCTTTAAGTCTTCTGAAATAATTACTCCTAAATCCCTTTCCTCAGATACTGAGGTCAGGACTGTGTCAAATATTCTATATTCTGCCCTTGGGTTTTTACGCCCCAGGTGCATTATCTTGCACTTATCCACATTAAATTTCAGTTGCCAGAGTTCTGACCATTCTTCTAGTTTTCCTAAATCCTTTTCCATTTGGCGTTTCCCTCCAGGAACATCAACCCTGTTACATATCTTTGTGTCATCAGCAAAAAGACAAACCTTACCATCGAGGCCTTTTGCAATATCACTTATGAAGATATTAAACAAAATTGGTCCCAGTACAGATCCCTGAGGTACCCCACTGGTAACATGACCTTGTTCTGAATGTTCTCCATTGACTACAACCCTCTGTTGTCTGTCACTCAGCCACTGCCTAATCCACTCAACAATATGGGAGTCCATGCTCAATGACTGCAGTTTATTGATAAGTCTTCTATGTGGGACAGTGTCAAAAGCCTTACTAAAATCTAGATATGCAATGTCTACTGCACCTCCACCGTCTATTATTTTAGTCACCCAGTCAAAAAAATCTATAAGATTTGTTTGACATGATCTCCCTGAAGTAAACCCATGTTGTTTTTCATCTTGCAATCCATGGGATTTAAGATGTTCCACAATCCTATCCTTTAATAGGGTTTCCATTAATTTGCCTACTATTGATGTCAGACTCACTGGTCTATAGTTGCTCGATTCCTCCCTACTACCTTTCTTGTGAATGGGCACGACATTTGCCAATTTCCAATCTTCCGGGACGACTCCTGTTACTAATGATTGGTTAAATAGATCTGTTAATGGTTTTGCCAGCTCACCACTAAGCTCTTTTAATAATCTTGGGTGTATCTCATCAGGACCCTGTGACTTATTTGTCTTCACTTTAGACAGCAATCTTAGAACGTCTTCCTCTGTAAAGACACATGCATCAAATGATTCATTAGTCATCCTTTCAAGTGGAGGTCCTTCTCCTTCTTTTTCTTCTGTAAAAACTGAACAGAAGTATTCATTAAGGCAGTCGGCTAGCCCTTTATTCTCTTCTACATACCTTCCATCCTTTGTTTTTAATTTAGTTATTCCTTGTTTTAATTTCCTTTTTTCATTTATATATCTGAAGAATGTCTTATCCCCCTTTTTCATAGACTGAGCTAGTTTTTCTTCTGCCTGCGCTTTAGAAGTTCTTATAACTTGCTTGGCCTCTTTCTGCCTAATCTTGTAGATTTCCTTATCTTCATTGCTCTGGGTTTTTTTATAATTACAAAATGCTAGCTTTTTATTTTTAATGATTTGGGCCACTTCTGCTGAGTACCACAGTGGTCTCTTCCTTTTTTTGCTTTTACTGACAAGTCTAATGCAATTTTCTGTTGCCTTCAATAATGCACCTTTTAAGTAGTCCCATTTCTCCTGGACTCCATGTAATCCGTTCCAGTCTGATAAGGACTCATTTATGACTAATTTCATTTTTGAAAAGTCTGTTTTTCTAAAATCTAAAACTTTTGTTTTTGTGTGGTGTGACTCTTTCACAGTTCTTATATTAAACCACACTGACTGGTGATCACTAGATCCCAAGGTTTCGCCTACAATGACATCATATACCGAATCCCCATTTGTGAATACCAAATCCAAAATGGCCTCCCTCCGGGTTGGCTCCTCAACCACTTGTTGCAGAGACAACCCCAGTAGGGAATTTATAATATCTGTACTCCTGGTAGAACTTGCTATTTTGGTTTTCCAGTTTATATCTGGAAGATTGAAATCTCCCATAATGATAACTTCTCCTTTCATTGTCATTTTAGCTATTTCTTCAACTAGTAGATCATCTAGTTCTTTAACTTGACCAGGTGGTCTATAGATCACACCTACACGAGTTACTGCATGATTAGCAAACTGTAACGTAACCCAAACTGACTCTATGTTGGCCTCACCAACTTGTATTAGGTTAGATTTAATGCTATCTTTCACATACAGGGCCACTCCTCCTCCTTTCTTGCCTTCTCTGTCTCTTCTGTATAAAGAGTACCCTGGTATGGTTATGTCCCAGTCATTTCTTTCATTGAACCATGTCTCCGTAACAGCCACTAAATCTACATTCTCAGATGCCATTATTGACCCAAGTTCATTGATTTTTTTACCTAAACTGCGAGCATTTGTAGACAGGACTCGGAGCTTATAATTTCTTAACCATTACTACGCGGATTCAAGATCGGGGGGGGGGAATGTTGGGTAGCCAGCTGCACCAATTCCCGGAAATGAATTCAAGAGGGCTTCAGATGCCTACAACAGAGATCAATGCTGCCTGCTTCCGAGATCAGTTTAGTTTTGCACTATTTAAATAAAAAATAAATTGACCCCATTACTGAAATTAACAAAATGTTGCAGTTGAAGTGGAAACAATTACTGCAACAATCATTAAAAATGAATTGGGGGACTGGAACTCCATTTTAAAGCTGATCACTCCACATTGCGATGATGGCATTATTACCCTAATTCTAACTGGTCATAATCCTTGTAGAAAACATACTTTGAATGGCAACCCTATATACAGTATCTCACAAAAGTGAGTACACCCCTCACATTTTTTTAAACATTTTATTATATCTTTTCATGTGACAACACTGAAGAAATGATACTTTGCTACAATGTAAAGTAGTAAGTGCACAGCTTGTATAACAGTGTGAATTTGCTATTCCCCTCAAAAAAATTCAACACACAGCCATTAATGTCTAAACCGCTGGCAACAAAAATGAGTACACCCCTAAGTGCAAATGTCCAAATTGGGCCCAAAGTATCAATATTTTGTGTGGCCACCATTTTTTTCTAGCACTGCCTTAACCCTCTTGAGCATGGAGTTCACCAGAGCTTTATAGGTTGCCACTGAAGTCATCTTCCACTCCTCCATGATGTCATAACAGAGCTGGAGGATGTTAGAGACCTTGCGTTCCTCCACCTTCCATTTGAGGATGCCCCACTGATGCTCAATAGGGTTTAGGTCTGGAGACATCCGTGGTCAGTCCATCACCTTTACAAAGGTAGTGGTCGTCTTGGAGGTGTGTTTGGGGTCATTATCATGTTGGAATACTGTATATTAAAAAAGAATAGCGCGCAAATGCAAAAGAAATAACTACCAAATCTGAAGACAATCCATAAATAAAAATGGGGGTTTGGTCCCACCATATGGCCATATCGTGCTCAAGCCCACTACTGCGTCAAAGTACCCCATTATCAGTGGGTCCTACACTATCTATGAAAAAGAGATGAATCCAGCCTAACCCTTGGAGATAATACTCCTTGCTGGGAAGGATGTGCAAATGCACTACAGGGGACTCCTCCTATATCCACTTAATGGTGGACACTGATTGAGTACAGGTGTGTGGGGGGGTGGGGAGGGTTGCTCAACCTCGATAGTCTGGTCAGACCGAATACATAATAAACAGGCAAAAAATTTGGGGGAGCATACCCATGTATTTCTAAAGCTGCTGCAGCTATGAACCAGAAGACATGTATATTAAAAAAGAATAGCGCGCAAATGCAAAATAGATTTCATAGATAGTGTAGGACCCACTGATAATGGGGTACTTTGACGCAGTAGTGGGCTTGAGCACGATATGGCCATATGGTGGGACCAAACCCCCATTTTTATTTATGGATTGTCTTCAGATTTGGTAGTTATTTCTTTTGCATTTGCGCGCTATTCTTTTTTCAATATACATGTCTTCTGGTTCATAGCTGCAGCAGCTTTAGAAATACATGGGTATGCTCCCCCAAATTTTTTGCCTGTTTATTATGTATTCGGTCTGACCAGACTATCGAGGTTGAGCAACCCTCCCCACCCCCCCACACACCTGTACTCAATCAGTGTCCACCATCAAGTGGATATAGGAGGAGTCCCCTGTAGTGCATTTGCACATCCTTCCCAGCAAGGAGTATTATCTCCAAGGGTTAGGCTGGATTCATCTCTTTTTCATAGATAGTGTAGGACCCACTGATAATGGGGTACTTTGACGCAGTAGTGGGCTTGAGCACGATATGGCCATATGGTGGGACCAAACCCCCATTTTTATTTATGGATTGTCTTCAGATTTGGTAGTTATTTCTTTTGCATTTGCGCGCTATTCTTTTTTAATATACATGTCTTCTGGTTCATAGCTGCAGCAGCTTTAGAAATACATGGGTATGCTCCCCCAAATTTTTTGCCTGTTTATTATGTATTCGGTCTGACCAGACTATCGAGGTTGAGCAACCCTCCCCACCCCCCCACACACCTGTACTCAATCAGTGTCCACCATCAAGTGGATATAGGAGGAGTCCCCTGTAGTGCATTTGCACATCCTTCCCAGCAAGGAGTATTATCTCCAAGGGTTAGGCTGGATTCATCTCTTTTTCATAGATAGTGTAGGACCCACTGATAATGGGGTACTTTGACGCAGTAGTGGGCTTGAGCACGATATGGCCATATGGTGGGACCAAACCCCCATTTTTATTTATGGATTGTCTTCAGATTTGGTAGTTATTTCTTTTGCATTTGCGCGCTATTCTTTTTTAATATACATGTCTTCTGGTTCATAGCTGCAGCAGCTTTAGAAATACATGGGTATGCTCCCCCAAATTTTTTGCCTGTTTATTATGTTGGAATACTGCCCTGCGGCCCAGTTTCTAATGGGAGGGGTTCATGCTCTGCTTCAGTATGTCACAGTACATGTTAGCATTTATGGTTCCCTCAATGAACTGTAGCTCCCCAGTGCCGGCAGCACTAATGTAGCCCCAGACCATGACACTCCCACCACCATGCTTGACTGTAGGCAAGACACACTTGCCTTTGTACTCCTCACCTGGTTGCCGCCACACATGCTTGATACCATCTGAACCAGATAGGTTGATCTTGGTCTCATCAGACCACAGGACAAGGTTCTAGTAATCCATGTCCTTAGTCTGCTTGTCTACAGCAAACTATCTGCGGGCTTTCTTGTGCATCATCTTTAGAAGGGGCTTCCAATGCACACCAATTTGATGCAGTGTGCAGTGTATGGTCTGAGCACTGATAGGCTAACCCCCCACCCCTTGAACCTCTGCAGCAATGCTGGCAGCACTCATACGTCTATTTCCCAAAGACAACCTCTGGATATGATACTGAGCTCATGCACTCAACTCCTTTGGTCGACCATGGCAAGGCCTATTCTGAGTGAAACCTGTCCTGTTAAACCGCTGTATGGTCTTGGCCACCGTGCTGCAGCTCAGTTTCAGGGTCTTGGAAATCTTTTTATAGCCTAGGCCATCTTTATGTAGAGTAACAATTCTTTTTTTCAGATCCTCAGAGAGTTCTATGCCATGAGGTGCCATGTTGAACTTCCAGTGACCAGTAAGAGAGAGAGAGAGCGATAACACCAAATTTAACACACCTGCTCCCCATTCACACCTGAGACCTTTTAACACTAATGAGTCACATGACACCAGGGAGGGAAAATGGCTGATTGGGCCCGATTTGGACATTTTCACTTAGGGGTGTACTCATTTTTGTTGCCAGTGGTTTAGACATGAATGGCTGTGTGTTGAGTTATTTTGAGGGGGCAGCAAATTTACACTGATACAAGCTGTACACTCACTACTTTACATTGTAGCAAAGTGTAATTTCTTCAGTGTTGTCACATGAAAAGATAAATAAAATATTTACAAAAATGTGAGGGGTGTACTCACTTTTGTGAGATACTGTAAAATATCAATTCAATAACATTGTTTTTTACATTGAGCCTGCATAGGTTCTAAGTTAACACTTACCTACATTTCGATGAATTTGCTTTTGAACAACAATGCAGTTTAGCTCCATCAATTCCAGTAGAAGGTGGAGGAGCAATTGTGACCACAGGATGAACTGAACTTTCTAGAAAGCATTGCCAGAGTGGATCCTGAGGCAGAGGCATGGTTTTACAGGCTGCAATTAGGTTATCAACAATCTCAATCTCAGTTCTTTTAGTCTTTAGAATTCTTTTGCAAGCTGTTTGACAAGCAGGATCCTCAGCTCTGTCACAGCAGTACAGACCTATAGAGCAAATATAAAAATAATATATTAGAGAGCAGTATAGTAAATATGAAGTTATTTGCAGCTTGTATACAATTAGAATATATCACCATTCCATATTTTGACATACAAAATGAAGTTGTAATCTTTTTCTGGGTTTCCAGAGACAGTGAGGCTCCATTCACAACTGAGCGTATCGATTTACTGGCCATTTTTCAGGCCTTTTTTTCGGCTTTTTTTGCAACTTTTTACAAGCTTTTTTTTTTTCTAAAGCGTTTTGGAAGTGTATTACAAGCATTTTACAGCTTCAAGCATTTTTGTTTAGTAGATAGAAAGCACTAGGGGGAGAAGAGGGTGAAGAAGTTATGGGTGGAGGGCTGCTATTTGAGCCTTTTTCAAGGGTTTTTCTGCTCAAGTCAGGCATTTCTAATGAAGTCTATAGGGCAAAAAACCACTTGTAATTTGCCAAAAAGAAGCTTATGTACTTTTTTTTTTTTTTTTTCATAAATGTTTTTATTGAATTTTCAATAACATGAGAAATACACAACATACAAGGAACAGGTATGCGATAGCACACAGCAATTAAAATAGCATTATACAGAAAGTACAAAAAGTACAGTGATAACCAGGATTGTATGAAGCTAGAGTCAAAATAAGAAATATGGCAGACAATAACAGTCAGCAAAATTAAGTTGCAAACAGCACAGGCAGTAAGGCACATATTGTGAGTATTAATTAATTCTTCAGATCAGGATAACTCCGTATACATAGTACACCACACTCTAGTAAACCAAAGTAAAAAGATGATAGAGGGTTAGACGTCCACATCAAGGATCACCCTATTAGTGGGGACTCGGGGCCCACTCCACACCTGGCCACCCCCAAAGGGGAGCAATACTGGGCCCAAGCGTGGAGGAGGAAGGAGGAAAAATCCCTCCAACAGCTAGTCATAACGTAATCACACTAGGAACTAGGCAAGACTTCAAGGGGAAGACTGGACCGTCAAGTGTTCAAACCAATTAATCCAAGGTTGCCATTGGCTGGACACTCTGTGTACAGAGTGGTGTTTAAGAGAAAGAGCACGTTCATACGTGCAGTGTAAATTAGTAAGGTCAATAACGCCAGGGATTGTAGGTGGGAGTTCCTGTTTCCAAGAGCACGTTATATTTAGTCTGGCCGCAAGAAGAACATGGGTCACGGTGTGTCTAAACTGTTTGGGAATCTGTCCTATGCCGATACTCAGGAGAGCCAGGCCCGGTGAAGGTAAAACAGTAACAAGGGTGATTGCAGAAATAATGTCAAATATGGTTTTCCAGTATTGGGTGAGGTGCGGGCACTGCCACAAGACATGTAATAATGTGCCGTCGTGTCCACACAATCGCCAGCATTTGCCATCATGTTGGGGGCCAAAGTTGCGAAGCCTAGAAGGTGT
The DNA here is from genome assembly GCF_965119305.1 of Pelophylax lessonae. Taxonomy (NCBI): domain Eukaryota; kingdom Metazoa; phylum Chordata; class Amphibia; order Anura; family Ranidae; genus Pelophylax; species Pelophylax lessonae. Next base: position 240,252,631 of record NC_138772.1, read on the forward strand.
TAGGTACCAGCGAAGAGAGATTTTAATAGTCAGTTCCCACAAATTAGAGCAGCTGGTAGCCGAGTATACGGATCGTATATTAGCCTGAAGCCATTGTGCGTCCGTAAACTGAGCGCCCAGGTCACGTTCCCAAAGGAGATGCGATGCATTCTTGGAGAAAGACATTTTATGGTGTAAAAGGTTATAGAAAGTGGTTATGCCTTTTTGGGTATGAGGATTTTTATTAGTGAGGAACAACCAAGCGTGATAATGGATGAATTGTGGTCAAGGTGGATGGGTAGTCAGGTAGTGAGACACTCGCATGTATGTAAAGAGAGCAGTACCGGGCAGATTAAATTTGGTCTGCAGGGTACCAAAGGGAATACGTTTGGAGCCATGGTATAGGTCTCCAATATGGGCAATGCCTTTCTTCTGCCAGTCCGCAAGACAGATTTGGTCCATGAGTGAATGAAGGGCTGTCAAAGGGATCTTAAGAGGGGTTCGGAGGGAAGAAGGAGTTTCCTGCGTTACAAGTACTTTCCAAGCCCTAGCTGCAGCGATCATAAACGGGGGTAAGTAAGACGGCACTTTGTCATTTAGAGTCTTCGCCAAGAGCCAATCAGACAGTCTCCGTCCTGTGCAGTAGGTGGCTTCCATAATGCCCCACAAAGTGGAGGGGGTCGATTTAAACCAATCCTGCAACGGAGTGAGGACCGATGACAGATAATAGTCTGAAATATCAACATAACCGGCTCCCCCCACTGATCTATGTTTGGTCAGCTTAGCATGTGCACATCGGGGCTTTTTCCCCTGCCAGATATATGTAGACAATAGTGATTGGAGAGATTTAAAGTACTGCTTAGGAATTGGTATAGGGAGAGTCCTGAATAGATATAGAAGCTGGGGGAGGTACATCATTTTGAAAGCCGCTAGCTTGCCCAACCATGAAAACTCAAAGGATGCTAACTGCTTAAGATTGGCTTGTAGCGCGGTTCGTGCTGGGATAAAGTTATGTTTAAAGAGCGTTTTAGTAGATGCTGTAAGTTGCACACCCAGGTAGGTGATACTGTGGTCTGCCCAAGTATACGGGAACTGCTGCTGGAGAAGGTTACTTATTGTAGCATTAATGCCTATTCCCAATATGTTAGATTTAGATTCGTTTACCTTGTAGAGGGAAACCTCCCCAAACCATTTCAATATCCTTTGAATTTCCTGAAGGGAATTAGAGGGGTCCGTAATCATAAGGATTACGTCGTCGGCAAAGAGGCTGATTTTATTCTGTTGGTCCGCCATGTGTATGCCCGAAATTTTGGGATTGGACCTAATATGTTCTGCCAATGTTTCCATGATCATATTGAGGATCAGGGGTGAGAGGGGACAACCCTGTCTAGTACCATTGGAGATGGTGAATGGGGTGGATATCGCGTCTGTCGTACGGACTAATGCAGAAGGCGTGGAATATAAGGCCATAATGGCATCATGGATGAATCCCTGGAACCCGAATTTCTGTAGGACCGCCGAAAGAAATCCCCAATGGACTCTGTCGAACGCCTTCTCCGCGTCCAAAGATAGGAGCAGAGAAGGCGTTCCACAGAGCCCCGCATGGTGGATAGCATTAATTACTCGTCTCGTAGCGTCTGAGGCCTGCCTACCCTTGGTAAAACCTGATTGATCTTTATGGATGATAGTGGGGAGAAGATTCACTAGTCTATTGGCTATAACCTTAGCGTAAATTTTTACGTCCAGATTCAAAAGAGAAATGGGCCTAAAGTTTTGAGGTTGGTCAGGCGTTTTACCCGGTTTTGGAAGAGTCACAATTAAGGCGCTTAACATCTCTGTCGGGAAGGCGGAGGAGGAGGCAGCAGAGTTAAAAACCTTACTTAACAGGGGGGTCAAGGTGTCTCGAAAAAGTTTATAGTATTCGGCCGAATACCCGTCAGGTCCTGGCGATTTTAAGTTAGGGAGAAGGGCGATAGCCTCTTCAATTTCCATATCTGTGAATGGTCTATTAATAGATTCCGTGGCCTGGGGAGGTATCGAGGGCAAATTGATATGGGCAAGGAAGTCATGAATGGCAGAAGGTTGGTGTGTTGTTTGGTCGTCCTTAAGGTTGTACAATGATTCATAATACGAGCTAAAGGCATTAGCTATGAGGTTGGGTTTGAGAAGTTTGTCTTTCGTTTTGGGGTGAAACATGTAGGCTATTCTAGACTTGAGACGCTGTCCCTTAATGCGAGTGGCCATGGCCTTGGTAGCCTTGTTGCCTGTCGAGTAGGTGGTAGCTTTCCACTTTTTAAGAAAATAGCTATGTTTCTCTAGCAGGAGGGTCCTAAGGTCTTGTCTGAGCGCAAAAATTTGCGATTGTAAAGTCGGGGAAGGGTTCTGTTTGTTTTTTGAGTCTAGGGAAGACAGCTTGGTGGTTAATTCGTCTAAGTGCTGCGTCCTCCTCTTCCTGTCCCTAGCCCCCAATTGGAGAAACACACCCCTTAGGACTGCTTTATGAGCGTTCCACACGACCAACGGATCGGAGTCAGGAAGGCAATTGTCGGCCACGAAATTGGTTAGATGAGACTGAATTTCAGTGGCATAAGATGGATTGGTCAACAGATGGTTAGGAAGTCGCCACACATAGGCAGATTGGGTGGGGGGGCCACAATTTATTGAGATCGTGAGTGGAGAGTGGTCCGACCAGGTGGCCGTGTGGAGCTCTGCAGCAGAAACATGTTCTAATAAATGCTTATCGGTAACACAAAGGTCAATGCGTGAGTAGGTGCCGTGACGGGGGGAGAGATAAGAATAGTCTCTCTCCTCCGCGTGACAGCACCTCCACACGTCAAATAGATCGTTATCCCACAAGTATTTGGAAAGGGATGCATTGTGCCTCTTGGGAGAGGCAGATGAGTCCAGAACGCTGTCAGGAACCAGATTAAAGTCTCCACAGATAAGTAGATTACCCCAATGTAGGGACTTTGCTTTACCCACAACTGAGCGAATAAAGGGCATCTGGTGGTTGTTGGGAGCGTAAAGATTGACTATGGTGTAATTCCTATTGTCAATAGAGCATCGAAGAATAATGAAGCGACCTTTAGTATCCAGTATTGCTTCATGGTGCTGGAAGGCCAAGTATTGTTTGATAGCTATTAGGACACCTTTACGCTTCTTCTTCCCAGAAGCCATGTAGAGAACAGGGAATTGTACATGGCTGCATTTAGGTGTTGCTGACTGAGAAAAGTGCATCTCCTGTACACATAAAATGTCGCATTTTAGGGAATTGGCTGTAGACCACAGAGAGGTCCGTTTTGCGGGGTGATTAAGACCTCTAGCGTTCAAAGAGAGGATAGTAAAAGACATGGCCTGTGAGCTACACGTACGACAAAGTAGTAGTGGAGATCCAAGTTAACAGAACAGTCGGTACCTTGAGTGTTGCAGTGATGTTGGATGAGAACGCCCGTCCGTCGATATCACTATCCGGAAAGAGTGAGGAGCACTCCAAGAGGTGGTGACGTGCACTTACTGTCCTGTGGTCCTAGTGTTGCTGCAGCTGCCGGAGGAAGAAGCTGTGTTGGAAACACAAAAACAAAAGAGAAACAAAAGAGAACAAAGGAAAAAGAACAAAAACCACAGCCAAGCGAGAATAGGAGCACAACAAATGCGCAGGCTCGTATGGGTGTGGAGAAAAACTGGTAATGATCAACAAGCGGTGGATCAGAAAAGTAACTGGTGAACTTAAGTCAGTAAGATTTATCCCTTGGTGGGCTTACCGACAAAAGGTGGGGGTCATTCACCGAGGTGAACAAGGATTGTCCAAAAATCAGAGGAGAACAACAAGTAGTGGCCCGGCCGGGCTAAGTAGTGGTGAGGCAGGGGAAGCGCCAAAACTCACGGACGGTATTTCTGCCGTTGTTGCCCCTGGGGGCCCCCCGGGCGCGATGAGTGCTGGTTTCTCGCTCCGTCGTGATAGCCTTGAGGAGGATCCGGTATAATTCCCCAGGAGTGAAGGAGTTTCATGCCACCTTCAATAGTGGATATGGTGTGGGGTATCCCATTGTAGGTGACGAGCAGCGTTGCGGGATGGCGCCATTTGTAGGTGATCTTATGGTTGTAAAGAGCCTTAGTGAGTGTCTTCAGTTGCCGCCTTTGCTGTAGCGTGTGTTGGGACAGATCAGCTTACAGTTGTACATCTGCATACGGTGCTGGAAGCGTGCCCATCTGCCTGGAAACCTGCAAAATGTTTTCTTTAGCAGGGTAGAAATGTAGGCGTAGTAAAACATCTCTAGGAACTGAATCCTCAAGGTGGCGCGGTTTGGGGATCCTGTGGATCCTGTCGATCGTCAATTCTATGGGGGTTAATTCAGGCACCATTGTGGAAAACATAGAAGAAGCATATTGTAAGAGTTCGGCAGGTGGAACAGTTTCTGGAATGCCTCGCAACTTAACGTTGTTGCGGCGAGAGCGATCTTCAAGATCCGCCAGCTTATGTTTTATCCATTCAGTATCTTCCTTCTGGTCGGTATAGGCATCAACCAGTTCATTCACTGTTTCAGTGCATTCTTCCATGCTGTGCTCAATTCGTGACACTCTTTGCCCCACACCTCTCATTTCACAGGAGAACCTGTGCATAATTGTGGTGAGATTAGCCATCAGGGAAGATTGAAATGTTATGAGCATGTTCTTCATCGTGGTGTCTAGAACAGGCTGACCCGTGGTAGGGAAGGCAGCAATGGAGGATTGTAGTTCAGTCATTGGAAGCATAGAGGCAAAGGAGTTACTCACCGCGGGGTCAAAGAGATCTGTCGGATCCATGCGCATCCGGGACTTTTCAGGGCTCCTGGGGACCGGGGATGTAGGAGAGGAGTCCGGCATCGATGTGAGAGGTGTGGGCTCCGCCGGCAACGGAGCCACATCAGGCAAGTCAGTGTAGGCCGCAGGGCCGCCGGGATCAGAGAGCGCGCCGGCGCCATTTTGGAATCCTCCAGGCTGTGAGGGCGGCTTAAAAAAGAAAGCCGTAAGCTTCTTAGGGCCTCTCCCGTCTTTTCTCTTGCGGCTGGCCATCACTCGGGGTGTGTAGGGCAGCGGATGTGAGCAGTTTCAATGCGGGCTGATGCTGTGGTTCCCCGTCGCTGAGGTGAATGTCGGCCGGGTACTGGGAGCTCACCGCTCAGGCGTCCATTCCAGATCGCGCGCAAGCCATGCCCCGCTTATGTACTTTTTGAGCTTCAGGCGACAAGACGCTCATACAGGTCCATCTCATAAAATTAGAATATCATCAAAAAGTTAATTTATTTTAGTAATTCAATTAAAAAAGTGAAACTCCTATTTTATATAGATGTGTTACACACAGATTGATATATTTAAAGCATTTCTTTCTTTTAATTTTAATGATTATGGCTTACAGCTAGTGAAAACCCAAAATTTAGTATCTCAGGAAATTAGAATATTCCATAAGAACAATAAAAAAATTGATTTTTTTTACTAAAACGTTTGCTTACTGAAAAGTACGTCCATGTACAGTATAGTATGCCCTTAATATTTGGTCGGGCTCCCTTTGCATGAATTACTGCATCAAAGCGGCGTGGCATGGAGGCGATCAGCCCTCGACACTGCTGACGTGTTATGGAAGCACAGGTTTCTTTGATAGCTCATCTGGATTGTTGGATTTGGTGTCTCTCATTTTCCTCTTGACAATACCCCACAGATTCTTTATGGGGTTTAGGTCAGCCGAGCTTGCTGGCCAATCAGGCATCAGGCATAGTGATACCAATGATCATTAAAGTGATAGAAAAATCTTTTTTTTTTCCATTAAAACAACAAACATGTTATACTTACCTGCTCTGTGCAGTGGTTTTGCACATCCTCCTCTTCTCAGATCACTGGCTGGAGCTCCTGGCCCCTCCCTCCTGTTGGGTGCCCCCACAGCAAGCAGCTTGCTATGGGGGCACCCAAGCCCAGCTGCAACTCCATGTATCCATTCAGACATGGAGCTACCGTTTGACTCCACCCCCTCTCTCTCCTGATTGGCTGAGTTTGATTGACAGCAGCGGGAGCCAGTCTTAGCCAATCAGAAGAGAGAGTCCCGGAGGGTTGAGGCACTCGTGGACATCGCTGGATAGAGAGGGGGCTCAGGTAAGTATTAGGGGGGCTGAGGGGGGCTGCTACACACAGAAGGCTTTTTATCTTAATGCATAGAATTAATTAAGATAAAAAAAACCTTCTGACTTCACAACCCCTTTAAACCAGGTATTGGTACTTTTGGCAGTGTGGGCAGGTGCCAAGTCCTGCTGGAAAATGAAATCAGCATCTACATAAAGCTGGTCAGCAGAGGGAAGCATGAAGTGCTTTACAATTTCCTGGTAGAGGGCTGCGCTGACTTTGGACTTGATAAAATACAGTGGACCAACACCAGCAAATGACATGGCTCCCCAAACTATAACAAAACGGTGGAAAATTTTGCATTTCATTTGGAAATCAAGGTCCCAAAGTCTGGAGGAAGAGTGGAGAGGCACAGAATCCAAGTTGCATGAGGTTCAGTGTGAAGTTTCCACAGTCACTGATGATTAGGGAAGCCATGTCATCTGCTGGTGTTGGTCCACCATGTTTTATTAAGTCCACAATCAGCGCTATCCTCTACCAGAAAATTCTAGAGCACGTAATGCTTCCCTCTGCTGACCAGCTTTATAGAGATGCTGATTTCATTTTCCAGCTGGACTTGGCACCTGCCCATTCTGCTAAAAGTAACAAAGTAACAATACCTGGTTTATGATCATGGTATCACTGTGCTTGAATGACTAGCAACCTCGCCTGACCTAAACCCATAGAGAATTTGTGGGGTATTGCCAGGAGGAAGATGAGAGACACCAGACCCAAAATTGCTGATGAACTGAAAGCCACCTTTAAAGAAACCTGGGCTTCCATACCACCACAGCAGTGCCACAGTCTGATCGCCTCCATGCCATGCCACATTGATCCAGTAATTCATGCAAAGGGAGCCCCACCAAGTATTGAATGCATTTTATACAGTACATGGACATACTCCACAGCAAGCCAACATTTCTGTATTCAAAATCCTTTTTTTTGGTCTTATATAATACTCTAGTTTTCGGGTATGCTGAATTTCGGATTTTCACTAGCTGTAAGCCATAATCATCAAAATTAAATGAAAGAAGTGCTTGAAATATATAACTCTGTGTGTCACACATCTATATAAAATAAATGAGTTTCATTTATTAACCTATTCCTGACCGAGCTATAGCTGAAAGACGGCTACAGCACAGGCCTAAATTACCGGGAGGGCGTCCATGTACGTCCTCCCGTGCATGAGCTTCCTGCATGCTCCCTGCGGGGCACACGTGGCTTGCTCTGTGACAAGCGAGTCCATGAGACTGATCCCGGCACCTTACCATGTGATCAGCCGTCAGCCAATGACAGCTGATCACGTGATGTAAACAGAGCTGATAATCGGCTTTTTTTTTCCCCTCACGCTGAGAAAAAAAAGCAGATCATTGGCTTCTGTCAGAGGGACATCGGTCCTGAAGAGAGAGAGCCACTGCCCCCTTATCTGTGCCCACCAGTGCCACCTACCAGTGCAAATCAGTGCCACCTACCAGTTCCCACCAGTGCCACCTATCAATGCTCACCAGTGTCACCTACCAGTGCCACCTATCAGTGCTCATCAGTGCCTATCAGTGCAGCCTATAAGTGCCCATCAGTGCAGCCTATCAGTTCCCATCAGTGCCACCTCATAAGAACACATCAATGAAAGCGAAAAATTACTGGTTTGCAAACTTTAACAAACTATGAAAACTTTTTTTCTTCAGAATGTTGTCTTTTTTTTGTTTGTTTAGCAAAATATAAAAAACCCTGTAGTGATTAAATACCACCAAAAGAAAGCTCTATTTGTGTGGAAAAAAATGGTAAAAATTTATTTTGGGCACAGTGTTGTACGACCACGCAATTGCCATTCAAAGTGTGACAGCTCCGAAAGCTGAAAATTGGCCTGGGCAGGAAGGGGGTTTAAGTGCCCAGTAGGCAAGTGGTTAAATTGAAATGCTGAAAAAAAAAAATAACTTTTGGATGATATTCTAAGGAAAGACTACAAGCACTGAACTTATTCTCTCTGGAGAAGAGACGCTTGAGGGGGGATATGATATCAATGTACAAATACTGTACTGGTGATGACCCTAGCATAAGGAACAAACTTTTCAGAGAAAGGGAATACAATAAGACACGTGGCCACTCAATAAAACTAGAGGAAAAACGGTTTAACCTTAAAATGCGTAGGGGGTTCTTCACTGTCAAGCGTCATATCAGCAGGGAGCATTGATAGTTTCAAAAAACTATTAGATGGGCAGCTTAAAGACCACAACATACAAGGGTATACAATGTACGGTTAACAGCAAACACACACACACACATCATAGGTTGAACTGGATGGACTGATGTCTTTTTTTCAACCTAACAAACTATGTATTACCTATGTACCTAACTTGATGGGATGCACCTGTATGTAAACCAAATGTCTGACACCCTGAAGAATGGTACGCACCAGGGAGTGTGTGGCCAAAGGTCGTTGGAAGAAGACCGCCAAAGCTGACACCTGGCCCTTAAAGGTACTCAAGGCCAATTTCTGTTCAACCCCCCCGTTAAAGGAAGGTTAAGATCCAAGCCACTGGGAAAGAGTGAGGAGGAACCCCAAGAGACTCACATCACGCAATGTACGTCTTCCACATACGATGGTAGATCTTCCTAGAAGTAGATTTCCTAGCTTTCAACAGGGTAGGAATCACCGACTCAGATAAACCCCTATCCTTCAGCATCTGGCGTTCAACAGCAGGGTGGAAGATTGGTCCTTGGGACAGAAGATCCTCCCTGAGAGGAAGCTATCAAGGAACATTTGCGACCAGCCGCACCAGATCGACGTACCAAGCCCGGCGAGGCAGTCCGGAGCCACTAAGATGACTGGAATCCCTTCTGCCTCGATCCTGTGTAGAAGTCTGGGCAGAAGCTTGAGAGAAGGGAAGACATAAATCAGCTGATACTGACCCCACGGTGCTACCAGTGCGTCTGTGGCATCCGCCAGAGGATCCCTCCAGAGGAACCACAAATCTTTGCCCCTTTCTGTTGAGCCTAGTCAGCAACAGATCCACCTCAGGAGTACCCCACTAGAGGCACAGCTGATGAATGGACCACTCCCTGTGGTCCAACGCCTGCTGACTGAGATAATCAACCTGCCAATTTTCCTCCAGAGCCACCAGGACACTTCTTGTGTCCCCTTGATGATTGACATAAGTCACAGCCCTGGCATTTTTTAATTGAATGCGCACTGGAAAACCCTGAAGACAACCGGTCCAATGATCCAGACACATTGTTCTAAGACATTGATTGGTAGTCTGGACTCTTCCAGCGTCCAGATCCCTTGAGCAGAATGCTTGCCGAGGACGCCTCCCCAGCCAGACAGGCTGGCATCCGTGGTGGCCACTGTCCATTACAAGGGGAGGAAGGATTTTTCCAGCCAAAGTGCCGGAGAATGAAGCCACCATATCAAGGACTCCCTCGTTCCCTGTCCCATTCGGTCAGAATCTCCCTTTGCAGGAACCTCGTATGGAACTGTGCAAACGGAACCGCCTCGAAGGTAGACACCATCAGGCCCAGCACCTGCATGCAAGTCAGGAGGGACGACCATCTATTGGACAGCAGGAGACAAATTGCAGCCTGCAATTTATGGAGTTTGTTCAGAGAAAGGAGCACTCTGGCTAAGGCGGAGTCCAGAGTCAGGCCCAGATAGTCCAGCTTCCTGGACACACAGGACAGACCTCTGCTTACGTAAACAAGGTAGAGCTCTGCCCTGACAGCAGGGAAGCAATGGATTTTCATTCCCATGAAAGGAACTTGACTGGCTTGCACAGAGTCCTTACCTAAATCTGATAGAACACCTTGAATGAATTAGAGCGGAGATTGCAAGCCAGGCCTTCAGTGCCTGACCTCAAAAATGCGCTTCTGGAAGAATGGTCAGAAATTTCTTTAGACACACTGCTAAACCTTGTGGCAGCCTTCCCAGAGAAGTTGAAGCTGTTATAGCTGTAAAGGGTGGGCCAACTCTATATTGAACTCTACAGACTAAGACTGAGATGCCATTAAAGTTCATGTGCATGTAAAGGCAGGCGTCCCAATACATAGGTAGTGAATTTAAGATTTACAGAGGTCCAGTCAGTAAAATTTTCTTCCAGCAGAGGTTCAAATCTCACCTTCACATCCTTCTCAGTCTCCCTATTATATCACTGACCCCCTTTACATTGCAACCCCCTAAACATTACAATTCCTTTCTTTTACATCAGTGTTCTCAGTCCCTCCTTCACATCACAGTCCCCCCCAAAATCACAACCCCCCTTTACATCACAGACCCTCTTCACATCACAGTCCCCCTTTACATCACAACAGTCCCCTCTCCTTTACATCATGTGTCCTCCCTCATTTACATCATTGTCCTCAGTCCCTTTTTACATTACAGACCCCTCCTTTCAATTACGGCCCCACTACATTACAGCCCTCCCAAAAAAACTTTAGCTCCCCTTTCTAGCACAGATGCCTTCACATCACCACCTCCTCCCCTTGTATGCCAGCACTCTCCCTCCCCCTTATATTACAGACTCTCTTTACATGACAGCCCCACTTTACATCACAGTCCCCCCTTCACATTGCAGCTCTGCTCTTTTACATCAGTGTCATCAGTCCCCCTTTTACATCACAGACCCCCCTAAAATCACAACCCTCTTTGCATGACAGCCCCCCTTTATATCATAGATCTCTACACATTCCCCCTTTACAGCAGTGTCCTTATGCCCCCCTTCACATTACAATCCCCTTCTATCACATCATAGATGCCTCTCAACGTCACAATAACCCTTATTCAGCAGTGTCCTAAGTGCCCCCCCCTTAATTACAGCCCTTGCACCTCTGTCCTCTTTCACATCACAGATTCCCCTTACATGCTGCTTCCCCCCCCCCCTTGTATCACATCCCCCTTTCACCCTTTACAGTCCCCTTTACAAACACAGCCCCCCTTTACAGTCTTACCTTAAACAGCAGGCAGAAAGCTGGAGACATGGCAGGTCTGGATAGGAGGTGGGAGGTGCCCAATATTTCATGTCAACAGGTAGGTGATTGCTTGCTAGGACTGCCCTACGTCCTAGCAATCAATCGTTAACTCTAAAACGTGAAAAGTTGAGCAACTCCCATCCTCTGTCCGGGCATGTGACACCTCCAGCCCTCTGACTGTTGTGAGGCTGCTGCTGCAGCAGCCATGGCGGAGGAACACCACCACATGGTGGAGGTGGATAGAACTGTCACTCGGTTCGGGCTCAGACTGCAGACTGCCATTTAGTGATGCCTGCTGTATGTGATAGCTGTTTTAACTGGCAAACAATTTGTATTTCTGTCCATCCAGTCCAGAGTTTCACAGTGTTATTTTCATTTACAGGTCCCCTCCCCACATCCACCCTGTAGCTGGAGAGTGAAATGAGGAGAAATGAGAAGGACACTGATCAATTTGTGCCTTTGCTCTCTTCTCCTATCAGTATGCTTATCTGCACTGCAGCACACCTTACTGGCTCCTTTGCGGTTTCTCCCAGCCCCTTCTATGAACTCTTCTGTACGGGCTGTACAATAAACTGCTTTTATTAGATTGTCAATGTGAAAACTGGCTGTAGCATATTCATTTTGAAGGGGCCGCCAACACATCTCAGCATACCTAAAACTAACATAACAGGGAAGCAAAGGTATGTCAGACAAAGTGTTAAGACCACAACTGGGTCTTAAGGGAAAAGTAGTTGTGGGGGTTTGCTATAGGCCACCTAACCAAGGGGAGGAGGTAGAGCTGGAATTTTTAGCACTAATAGGTAAAGCGGCAAAACTAGGATCAGTCATCATATTGGGGGACTTCAATTATCCCGACATTGACTGGGAAGAGGGGACTGCACACTCGCATAAGGCCCGGCTATTCACGGAAACCTTACAGGATAACTACATGTCGCAGTTGGTGGATTCCCCTACTAGAGAGAATGCTATCCTGGATCTATTGATCACTAATGACCCAGACATAATCTCGGAGGTAGGAGTCCAGGACAACCTGGGCTCTAGCGATCACAGGATGATCACATTTAGTATAAATAACAATATAAAAAGGCAAGTGGGGAACATAAGAACCCTAAACTTCAGAAGGGCAGACTTTCCAAAATTGTACTCATTGATGGAAAGGGTAAACTGGGACCAAACCCTGGGATCACTGACCACAGAGGAAAAATGGGAATGCTTTAGAACAATATTAAGCAAAGGCATCTTGCAGTGCATTCCTATGGGGAATAAATTTAGAAGAGACAAAGCCAAACCTGGCTGGCTAAACCGTAGCGTTAAAAAACTTATTAGGGGAAAAAAATTGGCCTTCAAGAAATATAAATCAGAGGGCACAGTATCGGCCTTCCAGCAATACAAGGAGGAAAATAAGAAGTGTAAACACGAAATCAAGATGGCTAAAATCAACTTTGAGAGACAAATAGCGGAGGATAGTAAAAAAAACCCAAAGAAATTCTTTAAATATATCAACAGCAAAAAAACTAGGGCAGAGCATATTGCACACATAATTAACGATGATGGGAGGATGGTTACAGAGGACACTGAAAAAGCAACCGTGCTGAATTCTTTTTTCTCGTCAGTCTTTACGCAGGAAAAGGAAGGGTACACTGACCATGACTGTATGGTTAGTAGTAATACACAGGACTTGCCACTATGGCTAACAGAGGGGGAAATCAGGGAAAGACTGGATAAACTTAACACAAACAAATCACCAGGCCCGGATGGCGTACATCCGAGAGTGCTCAAGGAACTCAGTATGGTTATATCTAGACCACTGTTCCTGATCTTTGCTGACAGTATTAGGACAGGAGATGTACCAGGGGATTGGAGGAAGGCTAACGTGATTCCGATATTCAAAAAGGGCCAGAGACATATCCCGGGAAATTATAGGCCTGTCAGTCTGACATCAATAATATGTAAACTTTTGGAGGGGATGATAAGGGACTATATCGTAGAGTATGCTAAAGACAACAACATCATCAGTAGTAACCAGCACGGGTTTACAAATGGGCGTTCTTGTCAAACCAATCTCTTAGCATTCTACGAGGAAGTGAGCTGTGAGCTAGATAGGGGGAGACCAGTGGATGTGGTGTACTTGGATTTCGCTAAGGCGTTTGATACAGTTCCCCACAAGCGCTTAATTTATAAAATAAGGTCTGCAGGTATCGACAGCAGGATTTGCTCTTGGATACGGAATTGGCTAAAAGGCCGTGTCCAAAGGGTAGTAATAAACAGCGCATACTCAGACTGGTCTGAGGTAGTAAGCGGGGTGCCCCAGGGCTCAGTCCTGGGACCAACCTTGTTCAATTTATTCATAAACAGCATTGAGGAAGGGATCAGTAGTTCGTTATCAGTTTTTGCAGATGACACAAAATTGGCCAGGGCAATAACTGCACAGCATGAAGCAGATATCCTACAGAATGACCTGGACAAAATTACGGAGTGGGCAACGACATGGCAAATGAGGTTTAATGTGGAGAAGTGTAAGGTTTTGCACTTGGGGACCAAAAACATAAAAACACAATACACGTTAGGAGGGGAACCCTTGGGGGAATCAAAAATGGAGAAAGATTTGGGAGTCTTAGTTGATGATAGATTAGGCAACAGCATGCAATGCCAAGCGGCAGCTTCCAAAGCCAACAGAATATTAGCATGCATAAAGAAAGGGATGTATTCCAGAGATAAGACTATAATCCTTCCACTTTATAAAACTCTGGTCCGACCGCATCTGGAGTATTCTGTCCAGTTCTGGTCGCCAGTCCTCAGGAGGGATGTGTTGGAGCTGGAGAAAGTCCAGAGAAGGGCAACTAAACTGATTAGGGGGTTGGAGGACCTTACCTATGAAGAGCGGCTGCAATCGCTCGATTTATTTTCCCTGGAGAAAAGACGTCTGAGAGGGGACATGATAGCAATTTATAAATATCTTAATGGGGATCTCAGCTTAGAAGAAAAGCTGTTCATTCGAAGGAATTGCATGAGGACTCGAGGACATACAATGCGATTAGAGGAGAAGCGTTTTAACCTCAGGCAACGTGGGGGGTTCTTTACTGTTAGGGCTACAAGATTGTGGAATTGTCTACCACAAGAGGTGGTTTCTGCGGGTAGTATGGTGACTTTCAAAAGACTCTTAGACTTACATCTCAAGGATCAGGAGATTGAGGGCTATGTTAGATGATTACAGTCACACACACCTACACAGGTTGAACTGGATGGACTATTGTCTTTATTCAACCTCGCCTACTATGTAACTATGTAACTATGTAACTGGAATGAAAGAATCTACAGCTAAACTTGAATATCTCTTATTCTCCCTAAAAGTCTTATACGTATTACTGCTAGGAAGAAAATAAATGTGGACAATTAATATGCATCTAATACAAATATGCAAATCCCAATTTGATATATATACACTGATTTGTTCATGTTTTAATATAAACATACTATATTTTCATATGAAGGAATTGCAAATGCTTTAAAAAATTGTTATAGTGAATGGTATAATGTAAGACCCAATGAAGCCAAATCATTTAGAGATGCAAGGAAAGCTAAAAAGAAAAAAATAGAATGATTCGAATATATGAATCCGAACCAAATATCTTTTGAAACCTTAAAAGATCTAACAAATTTACAATGTAATTGCTGTTAAACATGATTCAAATAACGGAATATTTTAAATATATGAATTCAAAACAAATCTCTCCTGAAACCTAAAGAGATTATTTACAATTTACATTTATGTTTACATTTACAGTTCAATGGCTGCTTAGCATGATTCGTTTCCTACTGAAAAATCTCAAGGCCCAGATGGGCTCAAATATTGCTTAATAAAGCGTATTATCCCCCATCTATCCAACATCTATAATGCTATTGGTTCCAACACTTATTTCTCCCCACATACTTTTACTGCTACCTTATCTCTTATCACTAAAGAAGGAAAATATCTATCAACATTTAGTAGCTTTTGACCTATATCTTCACTAAATTTGTGTAAAATTGTTAGCAGCGAAATTGAAACCAATCTTACCAACATTATAACTAAGGGCAAAACTTTTTTTTTAGTTTAGAGTTGGGAGGGATTTAAATACGTCAGTTTTTTTTTCTTTGTTTCCTCTGTCCCCCTTAGGGAGATATTCACCCTCTCTATTTGCCCTGTATTAATATCATCAAAAGTTACATAGTTAGTCAAGTCCATCCGGTTCAACCAAAAAAAAAAAAATTATTTGTACAAGGGCAAAATGATATCTCTCTCTCTGGAGTCCATGCCTCTGTTAATACAAGAAAGGACTTTGCTTGCTTTGGAAACAGCAGCTTGGCATTGCATGATATTATTAAGCTCATGATCTACCAGAACACCCAGATCCTTCTCAGCTATGGATTCCCCCAGTTCTATTCCACCATGTATGATTGTAGCTGGCCAGCTAGAACCTGTCCTAGGTTGCTAATATGACCTACATGCATATACAGCTAGACCTGTTAATAACCTCAATACAGTGCATATGTTTATATGTGAGAGACAAAAGCAGAGTTATTTACTGTGATTTCATGTTTGGATGTCACATAACAGTTGTATGTTGTGTTCACAGAAGCAAAAGGAAATTTGCCTGTAAGATTCATTTATATGCCTGTAAGGTAAGCTCAGACACAGCAGAATTTAAAACAGAAAGCACAGAGTTAAACTTTATTACCCATAAGGAGTTTGTGGCCAATCTCACACTCAGCAACAGTCTTGGCCAATCACAGCCAGCCTTACACCCATTTTTTCTCTGAAGCCTCATGCTTTCAGCCAACCTTCTCATTCCACTACAGAGCAAGAGAACTGAATAGACGCACAGATCCACAGAGCAGTTTTATGGAAGCAAGTGGCCAAAAATAGGTAGTTAACAGTTATACATGTTCCTATTGTTAGTAATGTGATTAGAGCTGTATACTGAACTAGTTATGTGTTCACTTGTAGTTCCACCAAACAAACAAACTGTCAAACTTCAAAAGTTATATCGAATTCAAACTATCGAACAAACCCAAACAACTCTAACAACTTAAAACCAAACCCAAGCAAACAAACTCAAACAGCAAACAGCAATAGAGAGAGAAATATATCCACCATTTGTTATACTGTATTCAGCACATGTTGTACATGGACTGTCTGCTGCAAAAGTGTCACTGTTATCTATGAAGAAAATTTGAAGTTAATAAAGAAGATATCTTAAGCGTTTGGTGTGCTCTTTAAACCTACTGCTTTCCATAGAACGGTATTAGAGGAATTTATAAAGTAACAGACAGCCTGGTTAGACTGAAGTCAGAGAGATCCAATTCTTCTAATGCCACAGCGCATAAGGCACTTTGTAGTGCTGCGCCTGCCACAGTGGAACTATTTAAGCCCTTTGAGGGCAAAGTAATAGTGCTCCTCAACTTGCAGAGTAAAGAGCGCATTTGAGCAGCGGAGCTACATAGAGGCCATAACGCGTGGTTTTAGTCAAACTGCAGCCGACTCTTAAAGTGGCAGAACGGTAAAGGCAAGATAGACACAGAAAGAGCGCCAACCCTCCTGCGATTCCTAGAGATCGAAAAAGACGCATGGTGGGAGGCCAAAGTCCAGAGCTTGAGTGCCTGCACCGCTACCCACGGAGAGACCACGTACTGCAGCCAGCTAGTTTCCCGCCACTAGGCCCAAAGCCTGCAGCACAAAGCATCGCAAGTCAGCGCAGAGCATCGCCAGTCAGAGCAGAGCATCGCAAGTCAGAGCAGAGCATCGCAAGTCAGCGCACAGCATCGCAAGTCAGCACAGAGCAACGCAAATCAGCGCAGAGCATCGCAAGTCAGCGCAGAGCATCGCAAGTCAGCGCAAAGCATCGCAAGTCTGCATAGAGCATCAGATCAAGAAAAGACAAGTCTCCTTTAAGACTGATATTTGTTCTAGCAACCTACAGATCGCAGTATCCTGCTCTTCAGAATAAGGTCAGAACTTTCCTTTATTACTTATCATTGCAATAGGCTTGACAAGAAAGAGACATTTTCGTGTTCAGGAATAAAAGGACTGTAAGTAAAAAACAAGGGGCAGTTGTAGTACACGGACTCTAAAGTATTTAAAGTGAATGTAATTTTTTACTGCCTGCACCTATTGCTATTGCACTTAAAGTGAAAGTCATTTTTATTGCCTGCACCTATTGCTATTGCATTTAAAGTGAAAGTCTTCTTAATATTCTTATTGAGTGTTATAGCATTTAGAGTAAAAATGTCTAAGTCTAGTATTGCTATGCCACTGTTAGAGGATACAAGGATAGATAAGTTAGAAAGTGAAGAGCAAGGGAACCTGTCTGAGGTAAAAGAGTCAAATGCAGCATTAGTCTTGCCCCAAACTGATATATCCCAACCAGACGAACTAAGACGTTCAGAACGTATCAGAAAACCGACCGCAAAGATGCTGGAAAATTTGGAGCAAGAAGCAGCATTAAAAGGAAAAAAGTTCACCAGAATGTATGATAAGTGGAAATTATACATTAAAGATGTTCGTAGAAGGCTAAAGCAAGAAAGTATAAAAGGAAACTTGAGTGATATTGTAGAGACGATAGAAGAATCTGAATCAGAGCTCATGGCAGCATATGTCAATCTGTGGTCATCCACGACACCTTCCCAGGATATTGTAAGGAACATGGTGTCAGGGCCCAGATTCGAACCCAGGTCCTCAGTTGCTTCTGACAGTGCTTCTTCTTGCTGAGCTATCCAGCAGCTGATATCTATGCATACTAGATCTATGTGGTGACCTAGACCTTGTCCAGTTTCCTGCCTAGTTCCTTGCCCAGCCTCCTGTGAACTCTGAACCTTTGGCCACTCCTTTGTACTTCCTATTTAAGCCTGATCTGGAAACTTCCTGATGCCAGATTATTGTGCTTTGCCAAGATCTAGCTTTGTGTGCTTCATCCTCCTGAATCTTCCACTTGTGTACCGACCTCCAGCTACGTTCCAGGACTACGCCTCTGCCTGCTGCCATTTTGCCCTTCGCTGCTTGTGTACCGACCTTCGGCTAAAGACTACGACTACTCTTCTGCTTGCTCCCTCACTCCGGCTGATCTCTTGTGTACCAGACCCTGCTTGTTGACCACGGTTGTGCTGCTGCTTCCTGCGACTGGACTCTGAGCCTGACCCAGTAATCGTGACAGAATAATCTGGCCACAATGGAGTCCGCAGTAGCAGCTACCCTTGCCACTGTCACTCAGCAAATTTCTGAATTACAAGAGTTTGGTGTCACTTATCAGGCAAAATTTAAAGAACTGCAAAATGTGGTGAAAGATCAACAAGAGGCAATTCAGGACTTAGAGAAACAGGTGTTGGATCTTAGTTCCCTAAATGGCGCAAGTCCTGAGCCCAGTGTTCAAATGCCTCTTCCACAAAAATTCAATGGAGACCGAAGGCTTTACAGAGGATTCCTTAATCAGTGTCGCATTTATTTTCAAATGCAGCCTGCTGCATTTTTTCCTGAAAAAAAGAAGGTACTGTTTATTATCAATCTCCTGACAGAGGAAGCTTTATCTTGGGCCTCTCCCTATGTGGAAAAGGATGACATAATTTTAAATAACCTCCACACCTTTACTAAAGCTATGGACCAAGTTTTTGACGATCCAAATCGATGTGCTACTGCTGAGGCCAAACTGCATAATTTGCGTCAAGGACGACGCTCCGTGGCTGAATACACTACTGAATTCAGGCGCTGGATCGCAGATACAACCTGGAATCCAGCAGCACAAAGAAGCCAATTTCGTCAGGGGCTTTCTGAGCAAATAAAGGATGAACTGGCTAGAGGTGATACCCCTGATGATCTGGAGAACTTTATCCAATTGTGCATCCGTATTGACCAGAGACTCTCTGAAAGGAGAAAAGAAAGACTGGGAATTCTGGGAAATACTGAGGGTATGCGTTTTTCTTTTAGTCAACCTCCTCGGAAGAGTTCTCAGGTTTTTCATGATTCCAGTAACCCTGAACCTATGCAGATTGATTCCGTTAGAAGGGGTATCACTATTCAGGAAAAGGAAAGACGTCGGAGTGAAAATTTATGCCTTTATTGTGGGGACTCTGGACATTATGCTATTAACTGTCCAAATAAGCTAAGGAGAACAGTTGCTGCAACTGATGTGAAAGACATTGAACAAATTAGTTCCATCGCTCAGTCAGTTTCTCCAATACTTGAAGAAAGCAATCCTATACAAGCTCCGCCCACTCACTTTATAATTCCCATTCGACTCTCTGATGGGGCTAATGACATCTCCTGCTCTGCCATGTTGGACTCTGGAGCGGGGGGGAAATTTTATGGATATTGGATTTGCTCAAGACCATCATATTGAATTAAGGAATAAATCCTTACCTGTAGATATGGAGACTGTTGATGGTTCCCCTCTATCCTCCGGGCCAGTTACCCATGAGACTGCTCCTCTTAGTCTGTTTTTTGAGCCTGATCACCAGGAGACCATATGTTTTCAGTTGATTTCATCACCAAAGTTTCCTATCATTCTAGGTATCCCCTGGTTCTCGATTCATAACCCCTCTGTCAATTGGGAAACACGTGTTTTAACTTTTGCCTCAGAGTACTGTAAAGGACATTGTCAACCTGATTCCTCCCATATCGAGAATCTCCAGGTAGAGGAACACATGGTTCCTGGATATGAAGGCCTGCCACCTCAATACAGGGAATTTCATGATGTGTGTGATAAGAAGAATGCTGATCAGCTACCCCCACATCGCCCTTATGACTGTCCTATTGAACTTTTACCTGGGGCAGAGATTCCTTTTGGCCGCCTCTATTCTATGTCTGAACCTGAATTAAAGGTGTTAAGGGAGTGGTTGGATGAAAACTTGGCAAAGGGGTTCATAAGACACTCAACCTCTCCTGCTGGGGCAGGTCTCTTCTTTGTTGAAAAGAAGGATAAGACATTGAGACCATGTGTTGATTATAGGGAATTAAATAAAATCACAATCAAAAATCGCTATCCCCTCCCACTAATCCCCGAGCTTTTGGAAAGACTTTGTTCTGCAAAGATCTTTACTAAATTGGATTTACGGGGTGCATATAACCTCATTCGCATTCGTAAGGGTGATGAATGGAAGACTGCATTCAGAACCAGATATGGACATTTTGAGTCTTTGGTCATGCCTTTCGGTCTTTGCAATGCTCCAGCAACCTTTCAACACTTTATAAATGATGTGCTGCGAGATCTATTGGATCAATTTGTGATTGCTTATTTAGATGATATTCTTATCTTTTCAGATTCTCTACAGGAACATCGCAAACACGTATCCATTATTTTCGACCGCCTGAGGAAGAATCGGCTGTACATCAAATTGGAGAAATGCGAATTTGAACAGACCAAGATTCAGTTCCTGGGGTACATAATCTCCCCTGAAGGGTTGAGCATGGACCCTGATAAGATTAAAGCAGTGGTGGAGTGGCCTGCCCCTAGGAATGTTAAAGAAATTCAACGATTTCTAGGATTTGCCAACTTTTACAGAAAGTTTATAAGGGACTTTTCCAAGGTGGTTGCACCAATTACCCAGTTAACCAAGAAGGGATGTCCCTTCACATGGGGACCAGAGGCACAAGCTGCTTTCTGTAAACTAAAGACACTCTTTACCTCTGCACCAATTCTAGTACATCCTGACCCTGAACTGCCCTTTGTTGTAGAAGTTGATGCCTCAGATTCTGCTGTTGGAGCTATCCTTTCTCAGCGTACAGGTGAAAAGATGCAGCTTCATCCCTGTGCTTACTTTTCCCGGTTGATGTCCTCTGCTGAAAGGAACTATGACATTGGTAATAAAGAACTGCTGGCGATAAAGGAAGCTTTCTCTGAATGGAGGCATCTGTTGGAAGGGGCTGAGCATTTAGTGACTGTTCTTACCGATCATCGGAACTTAGAGTTCATCCGTTCTGTAAAGAGACTGTCCTCCCGACAAGCACGCTGGTCTTTATTCTTCTCCAGGTTTAATTTCATTGTTTCTTATAGACCTGGCTCAAGAAATGGCAAGGCTGATGCCCTGTCACGGAGTTTGTCTGAATCCCCTCAAGAAAGCAACTCTGACTGCACCATTCTTTCTCAAAAGAACTTTTTAGGAGCCACTAATCCCAAAGAATTTTTGACCTTGCTTAAAGATGGCTACTCTTCTGATCCCCTCCTTAAACATCCACCCAAGGACCTGAGTCTCACCTTCAGGAATGGCTTTTGGATTCAGAACCATTGCCTCTATGTCCCTCAAAGTGCGCGGCTAGAAGTCCTCAGACTGGTTCATAAC